>NW_027206534.1:0-353490 GCF_024711535.1 Dipodomys merriami | reverse complement strand
TATTTTGGATGCCCCCTAACAGACCACCATAGACCATGATCAATGCAAAATTTTGTTGAGATCTTTTGCTTCAATGTTCATCAAAGAAATGGGTCTATACTTCTCTTTAATTGATGAGTCCCTGCCCAGTTTTGGGATGAGGGTTATGATGGCTTCATAGAATGAGTTTGGTAGTGAAATTTCTCTTTCAATTTCATTGAAGATTTGAAGGAGTATTGGTGTGAGCTCTGCTTTGAAGGCCTTGTAGAATTCCACTGTAAATCCATCTGATTCTGGGCTTTTCTTGGATGGGAGGTCTCTTATTGCTGTTTCTATTTCAATGCTTTATATTGACCTTTTAAGATGGTTCAACTGATCTTGGTTTAGTTTCAGCATGTCAATATTTGCTAGGAAATGGTCCATTTCTGCCAAGTTCTCAACCTTATAAGCATAAAGTTTTGAGAAGTATTCCCTTATAGTGTTCTGAATCTTGGTACTTTCTGTGGTGAAGTTTCCATTCTCATCTTTGAATTTATTTATTTAGCTGTGCTCTATTCTTTTTCTAAGTTTTGCTAAAGGTCTGTCTATTTTGTTAATTTAATTGAAGAATCAACTCTTTGTTGTGTTGATTCTTTGTATTGTTTTTTAGATTCTAATTCGTTTAATTCTGATTTAATTTAATGATTTCTTTCCGACTACTGGATTGGGGTTTATCTTGCTGCTCTTTTTCAAGGAGGTTCAGATCTGTCTAAATTTTTGATTTCAGCCCTCTCCAATTTGTTGATGTAGGAACTCAGAGCTATAAAATTGCCTCTGAGTACTGCCTTTGCTTTGTCCCAGAGGAGCTGGTAATTTTTGTGTTCATTTTTGTTGAATATCATGAACATTTGAATTTCTTTCTAATCTATTCCGTGACCAATTGGTGATTCAATAGTGTGTTGTTCACCATCCAAATGTTACAGGACTTTCTTTGGTGGCTTTTGGTGTTGAGTTCTAAATTTATTCCCTTGTGTTCTTAGTAATGCAAGGTATAACTTCAATATTTCTCAAATTGGACAGGTTTGCTTTGGACCTAAAATGTGGTCTAGTTGGAAAATGTTCTGTGTGGTGCTGAGAAAAACCTGTATTCTGATACTTCTGGGAGAAATATTAGGTAACTGTCTGTTAAATCTAGTTGTTTAGATTTGTGGTTTCTTTGTTGAGTTTTTGTCAGTTTGATCTATGAAGTGAGGATAGGGGTGGGATAAAGTTCCCAACAATTAATGTCTTTGGATCTATGTGAAAATTGAGGGAATGTAGTGTTTCTTGGTTAAATTTGGGTGCTCCGTGGTTTGGTGAATAGAGATGTAGAATTGTAATATTCTCCTGAAGGAGCTATCCCTTAATTAGTATGTAGCGACATTTTTTATCTATTCTCACTAATTTTAATTTGAAGTCTATTTCATGTGATATTAGGATTGCAATTCCCACCAGTTTATGGGAGCCATTTGCCTGGTAGATTTTGTTCCAGCGTTTCGCTTTCAAAATGTGTTTTTTTATGGACAGTTCTTACTTCTGAATGCAGCAGATAGAAGGATCTTCCTTTTTAACCCAACTAGACAGTCTATGTCACTTAATTGGAGAGTTAAGTCCAGAGTTAGGAATGAGAGGTGTTTGAGAGTTCCTGCAAAGTTATCCACATTCTTGGGAGCTTCAGTGACTGGATTCTTCCTATGGTTGTTGGATTCTCAGTTTGGGTGCAGTTTCTTGGACTTTATTGTGGTCTTGTTGATTTTCTATGTGTAAGCATCTTTAAGTATCTTTTATAGAGTTGGCTTGGTGGAGATATATTGTTTCAGTTTTTCTTTGCTATGGAAGGTTTTTATTTCACCTTCGGTTATGAAGGAGAGTTTAGTTGGTTACACTGTTCTTGATTGATAGTTGTCTTTAGAGTATGGCCTCAATCATTGCAGGCTCTTCTTGCTTTAATTGTCTTGCTGCAATATATGAGGTGATTCTAATTGGTTTTCCTTTATAAGTGGTTGACTTTTACTCCTTGACAGCGTTGAGGAACTTTTCCTTTGTCTGAACTGATCCCGTGCAGATTATAATGTCATGGTGGGATATCCTATCCTTGTCTAGTCTATTTGGGGTTCTAAAAGCTTCTTGTATCTGAATAGGCCTATCTTTTTGCATGTTTGGGAAATTCTCTTCTAGGATCCTATTAACCGATTTTCCTAGACCATTAAGTTCTGTCTCTATGTGATCCTCCACACCCATTATTCTCAGATTAGGCCTTCAGATGGTGTCTTCCAAATGGTGAATAGATGTATCATATTATTTGGATTTGTCTTGGATAGTTGTATGTTCTTTATAATAACCTGGCTGTCCTCACTCCCTCAGATTCAATGTTCTGCATGGTCTAACCTACTGTCAAGATTTTCTACTTCGTTTTTTTTTTCTTTCTTTTCCTTCTAATTGGTTGGCGTTAATGGCTTCAAATTCTTCGTTGGAGCTTTGTTTTCAATCTTGTATGAATTTCTTTACTTCCTTCATTTTGTGCTCAGTGTTTATTCTAAAATCACTTAGTTGATTGGTTATTGTTTCCTTGAACTCCCATTCCTTCTGTTGGGCTCCATTCTGCATTCCCTTTGTGATTTACCTGAATTCTTTCAGCTGTCTGTTTATAGATTCCATGAAAATATTTGTGTATTCTCATCCCCTCTCACAATTCCTGTATAACTCTTTGATTAGCTTCCTCACGTTCACACAATTCCTGTATTTTTTTGACTGTTCTCAGCTTGCTCACACAATTCCTTTATTTCTCATTGACTGTTCTCAACCTGCTCACGCAATTCTTGTATCACTCTTTGAGTAGTTCCTCATGCTCATGAGATTCCTGTATTGATCTTTGGTTTGTCTCCTCTCTCTTCCTATCATGCTCATCCTGAGACTTTTACAAGTTTTCAATCATGTCGTTCACCATGTTTAGCAGTAGTATTTGTAGAGCTTTTTGGGAACTCTCCTCTGGATTATTCTTTAACTCTTCTGTCAATTGATTATCACGAATGGGAGTTGAGATACGCTGATTTGCCATTTTTCTTGTGTTTTTCTGTCTTGTTCTGTCCGTTTGGTATGAAAGTAACATTGTGTGCTAGAATAGTATTTTAAGGCAAACATCAACCGCAGTCCTGTATTTGCACAGTCAAAATAGCTGCAGATAAATTGTAGTTCAACAGATACAATCAATTCAAAAAAGTATGGATTAATAGGCTTTGAACAGCAGAGAAGAATTTGGCAATCCAGAAATTATTAGGTTTAGGGAAATATGTGGGAGAAATAGGCTGAGATGTATGTGGAAAGGTAAAAGGAGAGTGAATTTAATAAACTCCTAATTTCAGGGAGGGAAAAGGATTGGACAGAATGTTAGGAGAGAGATTAAAAAAAAAAAAACAAGAAACAATGGAAAAAGAACAATTGAAATTTAAAAAGTGAAACTCAAAATCATGTAAATGTAAAGAAATATTGAGAGAAGAAAAGGGTAAGATGAGAGGAGGGGAGGAACAGAAAGGAAATATGAAAAAATAAAAAATAAAAATCCTTAAAATTAGTTACTTGAAAATTATATAGGTATAAAGAGATAATCTGCTATTAAAGAATTTAAGCCTAAGAGTTTGTGAATAGAGTAATACATTTCTGGATTATGTGTGTACCCAATTGGGGATAACATATAATAATCAATGAAGGTGATATATCTGCGGCTGCGCAAAACAGCAATTAAGGCATGCAAAACAGAAAGAGAAAAAATGAAAAGAATGAAAAAGAAGGGGAAATAAGCTACATAAAATATAATTTCACTCTTTCTTGTCTACTCTCTAGCCACCATGATGGACAGAAGAGATGGTTTTAGAAGGAAAAGGTTCTACTCTTCCCATTTTTCAAGGAAACATTCTCCCGATAAAAGGGACCTCCACCTGGAGGTCGAAAGGACTCTCCATACAACAGATCTGGCTCCAGTTTCAGCAGCAGGGGCTACTCTCCAGGATGGAGCAGAGCATATTCATTCCACAAGTCTCAGCATAGTTGTGGTGCCTGAACTCTGGGCCTGGGAGCTGTCCTTCAGCTCTTCAGCTAAAGGCTAGCGTTCAACCACTTGAGCCACAGCACCACTTCCAGATTTTTTACTTTTTGTTTGTATGGTGCTAAGGAATCGAACACAGGGCCTCATGCATGCAAGGCAAGCGCTCTGCCACTGAGCTACCTCCCCAGCCCTCTACTCAGTCTCTGAAAACATCACGAGAAACTTCACCTTCAAGCTATTCAGCAGTTCCTTCATCAAAGGTTTATCAGCAACACTGGGAAACTTTCGGGATGGTTGTGAAAATGTTGATTGAAAAAGATCCTTCATTATAACAGTCAATACAGTTGGCACTGAGACAGAATTTACATGGAATAGGTGAGCGTTTTGTTGAAGAATTGAAGCATTAAATTGCAGAGTATGATAATTCTGCTCAAGATTTTGGAGAGCATTTTTAGAAGAATTAGTGTTTAGGTATAATAAACATTAAAAGAAATGTTTCTAGATATAACCACCCTCCCTCCTCCACCTGTGGAACTGTGTAAATCTTTAATGTACGGGACTTTTGAGATGAAGAGCAATATTTTATTTGGCCATATTTCCAATTCAGTCAAAGGTCTAAAATAGTCTTTGAAAGATACTTTAGCTATAATTTTTTCTAAACATAAAGTCACTTAATCCATATTCCCCCAGCAACTCCCCGTCTCTCCCCCTCAAATGATGGTTAATTTGCTAAGCCTTGGTAAAGCAATCCTGGAGACTAGCTCTTTGAACTTGCTCTATTCTACTGTCTCCTATAACATATGCTGATTTGTTTGGTCATTTGAGTGTAACTTATAGGCAGAGATCTTTCCACTTAAAATGATAGTTTTTGCATTCTTGGAGCAGAGATCGCCATGTGAAAACTGCTACCATTTTGAGTTGTGAATTTTTGTTTGTGCTGACTCTTTTGTTAGTCCTTTAGCAAGTTGAGGATATCATCCTAATAAACAGAACCCTGGTATCTTAGTGCATATTTGCTTTCAGAACAGTTTTCATTCAGCAACAAAACAACTTTCAAATTTCTAAATCATAACTTCAAATTTTTTCTCAAAATAA
The DNA here is from genome assembly GCF_024711535.1 of Dipodomys merriami. NCBI lineage: Eukaryota > Metazoa > Chordata > Mammalia > Rodentia > Heteromyidae > Dipodomys > Dipodomys merriami. The sequence continues at coordinate 348,356 of NW_027206534.1, read as the reverse complement.
ATAACAGTGTTTTCTCTTAAAATATTCATGAATGTTTGGAGTACTGTAGCTGATCAAATCTTAAATATCATATATTAAGAATAAAAGAAAGCAATTTGAGGTGGAAGATGAGTATTTTAAAAATGTAATTGCTGCAATAACTTTCTGCGGAAAAAACCCAGCAAATATAGGAGATTGGAGTTTAACATTTTCATAGACCCATACTGGTTTAAACCATTTTTTCAACTTTTCTTATATTAGTCTCTATAATGTGAGTGTTTTGTTCCGCTGACTTTTTTTGGGAGGGTGGGGTCCGGTTGTGGGGCCTGAACTCTGGGAGTGGACGCTGTCCCTCAGCTCTTCAGCTCAAGGCTAATGCTCTACCACTTGAGCGAAAACGCCAATTCTGGCTTTTTTCTTTTTGCTTATGTGGTGCTGAGGAATCAAACCCAGGGCCTCTAACATGCAAGGCAACCGCTCTACCACTGAGCCACCTTCCCAGCCCCTGTTCTGCTGACTTTTATATGTCTTAGTCTTCAAAAATGTTCTTGAAAGAAACAAAGGAGAATTAGTAAGTTAGCAAGCAATCTCTGTGTGTACAGTCCTTCATGAGTGAGCCAACCAAATCATGAGTTAGTTAAGAATTTAACAGGCACCATTAGAATATTCCATTTATTTACTGACCATTTTCAGCAGTCCTGTGCATTGAACCAAAATAATTTTTTTTTAATTTTATTTGGGAACATACTGTACAGAGGAGTTACAATTACATGGGCAGGATAATGCATACATTTCTTACCAAGCATTGCAGCCTCCTCCTTTGTTTACCCTTCACACCCTTCCCAGCCTCCCCCCTCCCCCCCAATCCCAATCCTTCTCCTTCCCTCCCTTCCCCCTGCCCCCGCCCGCACCGACGTTGTAAAGCTCGTTTTGGACATGACAACTGGTACTTCTCATTGTTGCAACAGGTCCACCTGTATCCTTAAACAAGTGGTTTTCCCCCATCTCCTCCACAAGTTATACTGACATCAAATATAGTGAAAGCAGGGGTTATACTGTGGGGGAGGGACATACAAAGGAACAAAGAGATAATCTTATAAATGCGTTAGAAACACATGCATGAAAGAAAAAAACATTAAAATGCATATCTAAGGGTTCATTTTCCTGACATCACATTATCTGACCTTTTCCGCTTGACTCATACATATACTAGATATTGCAAATAAGGGAAACCATGGGACCTATGTTTCTTTTGGCCTGGCTTTGTAGCATTAGTTAATATGGAAATTTTAACAATCATGTTTGTTATTACTGCCCAATTGCATTATACTCCCATTCGTTTTCCATTTCTACCATGTTCTCACTTCAATTCTGGCCTATTTCTATGCCCTTTATTGTTTCCTTCATCTAAAAGTACCTAAAATTTACATTGAAACTGGAAATAGCAATATAAATAATTTAATGAAGCTTATGATGCATGTTTCAAAATATGTGTTATATCATTTTACAAGTTTTGATGAAAGCCACTTTTCTGTGACCACCTTAATTTTCCTCTCTTTGAAATCTAAGTTCTTAACTTTTCCAACATTTATAAACTATAAGCCCAATAAAAGTTCCATATATTATCTGCTATTCTTCAGTGTGAATATTGATGTGTTGCTCACTTTAGAATGATCAAGACGTCATTGATGTTGATTTTATTTTATCCTCTCAGTGTTTTCTTTCCCTTAAATATTCTGTTCCCAGAATTCAGTTCCTTTAATCAAGAATTTTTTACAAGTAACATTTGAGACAATACCATAGGCAGAGGAGTTATTCACTTTATTGAAATTATTTGATGTTTACTAACATATATTTCAGTACAGGCACAAGCATTTAAAGCTGTTATAGCTTGCCATTGGCAGCATTCTGATAAGCTTGTCAGTGTTTAACAGCTTATTTGGTTTTTGCTTTTTGATGCGTTTTAAAGTCTAATTTTAGGATAGATATATTCAGGTGTGTTCTACAGTATATTTTGCAAAATGCTCTTAGTTTTAAATTGTTGTTTTTGATTAAGGCCCAAATGATGTGACAAAACTTTTATTGTCTTACCATAAAGCCTTCATGACCAACAGGGAAAGTAGATATTGTAAAGATTTTTGTGAATTAAAAAAAATACAAAGTAAAGCAACCAAGTTTAAATAAAAATATATAATTTCACTGTATTGCTATAGTAAATATTATTCTATGTGTATTACCTTTTTAAAAAAAATGAACACTATTTGCCATCTAATTTGAATTAAATACCCCCTTCTTCATCAGAGGGTCATTAACTTAAACGTTATCAACTACACAATATTTTCACAATATATTTGCCATTATTTTGGGGAAAAAAACCCAAAATTTTAGTATTGTCACATAGTAAAACCGAAAACAGTTTAATTCTCTGGAAACTCCTAACTTTTAAAACTGAATAATTGTTAAGAGGACAGAATATATGTGTTCTTCAAAATTATTACAAACACTAAATACTCATTTTCAAATTCTGAACCAGAATTTTGACATTCAAATTTTGAATGTCTCTGGTTCACAGACATACAGAGACATTCAAAACAGTACTTATTTGCATGTTATTTAATTCTGCAATAGCTGCAGTTTCAATGGAGGTTTGAGAAATCAACAGAAAATATAGCCACATTCTGGTAGAGGATAAAACTACGATGTGTAATAATTAATTCCTCAAGAATAAGCTATTATTTCTATGAAAATCAATCCCAAGCTTTTATGCCATAAAGTCATCCTAGCCCAACAATTTCCAACTTGTAAGGTGCACCTTAAAATTCCCGTAATTCTCATCATGAACAGCTTATCACTATTGCAAAAAAATACTACACTTCTGCTAATGTGATGCCCTTCTTAATGTGGAAAGAACACTACACTAAACTTTGCTGCAACATTTTCCCCCCAGTGGTATTTGTGAAATCCGAACACTTGCAAATAATATTTATATTTTTATCTATCATAGATATTCAGGTGGCTAAGACCAGAAGATTATGGTTCAAAGCCCACCCAGGGAGGAAGGCTCATTAGATTCTTATCTCCAATAAACTGCTCAGAAAAATCCAGACAAAAGTGGCACTGAGGTTGAGTGGTAGGGCGCAAGCCTTCAGCAAAAACTGGCTCAGAGAGAGAGGCCAGCTCCAGTGTTCGAGACTGTGGACAAACCAAAAAACAAAAACAAAATAAAAACAAACCGCAACACTGGCATTTTTCTCATTGTATACAGAGGCACGTAATTAAGGAAATTTCTTCCAGTATTACAAACACAGAGATGAACCAAGACTTCACAAAATTATTCTCTTCATACCTTGTTACACCAAAGCCTCAAAAAATTGCTTTTTCTAAATTTATAAATTAATTTCATGCATTTGTTGCCAACTCTGTCTAGATTATTCACAGTATCATTTTATACATGCATTATCTATTAACTAAGTTCTAATTATACCTCGCTTGAAAGAATATTTTAAGCAAATAGAATGCCAGAATCATTTGGGAATTTGTCAATTAAACCCTCTACTTAAAAATAATTTTGTAGTATCCTATAGAATACAAAATTACAAACAAAGACAAAATATTTATTTTAAGTCTAAATTCTAATTTAGCAAGGTCTACAAAGTACTACATTAGATGAACTTTGCTATTTCTCTAGGCTTAAATTTTGTAATCCTTCATCATTTGTTTGGAATCCAACAGAAGGATGCTTACTTTTTCAAAGTTTTCATTGTGAATCATGAGCCATTTTGCATCTAGGAATGTTCTGTAATGAAGAGAGCATTAAGAACACAACTGAGGATTATAAAGGACTTGCGTTTCAATAGGAAATGACTTCTCAAAACATACTGACAAAAATTAGCCCAAACTTCCAACTGTGTATCCCTTTCTTTTTGTTTGGTGTTTCATGGAGATAAAATTATACTATCTGGCTCAGGGAAGGTATCGCTATGTAATTATAATCTCTAATCTCGTGTCTTAGTCTGAGTGCTAGAATTCCAGGATTGTATCACATTGCTTTGTCATAGTTTGTTGGTTTATTTAATTTACAGACTAGCAATTCTGAACTTCTCTGACTGCTCAAACTGTTTATGTACTATTTTCAAAGATGTGCTAACATTTAACACAGGATATGAACATGTTCAGATGCACATGCAGGGGTCTCTGATTCATTCTTTCATGGATCCAATCCCTTTAATAATGATTACTTGACCTTCTTACTATCTCTGGTTCCTACCTATGTAATATTCTCAAGCTTTTTGAAGAAATTTCATTTGAGGACTTTTTAATATTAACAATTATCATTGATCTAGTTTTACTCAGGATATATTTTATATTTTTTAACTTTTCTACACATTCCGAGAGTTGTTTTATTTGTGTAGGTTTGTTTGCATATATAAGTGCCTCTGTGTGTATGTGTATGTTTGTAAGTATATATGCAAAAGCCTCAACAACCTTATTCAGCAATCTTGCTCATGACTAGTATTCTATCACTTGAGCTCACGCCTATAATTCTAGCTACTCAGGAGGTTGAGATCTGAGGATTGCAATTCAAATCTAGCATGAGTAGGAAAGAAAGATTCAGAGGCACTTATCTCCAATTAACCACCAGAAAACTGGAAGTGGCGCTGTGTGTCAAGTGGTAGAGCACTAGCCTTGAGCTGAAGAGCAGAGAGACATTGCCCATGCCCACAGTTCAAGCCCTGCCACGACCATCAAAAAGAAAGAAAGAAAGAAAGAAAGAAAGAAAGAAAGAAAGAAAGAAAGAAAGAAAGAAAGAAAGAAAGAAGGAAGGAAGGAAGGAAGGAAAGAAAGAAAGAAAGAAAGGAAGGAAGAAAGAAAGAAAGAAAGAAAGAAAGAAAGAAAGAAAGAAGGAAAGAGAAATGAGATCTTAGCCATTAGTTCATTGCTAGTATAATTCCCTCACTCTCAACATGGACTTTTTTTTCTAGATAAGTACATGCTCTTATATCTAACTTGCTTTGAACCAGAACTATTCTTCCATTCTAAATTTTACAAATTTGCGTGATTAGCAACCATGATTTAGAGTTAGAAGATGGAAGAGAGTGGCCTCATCCTTCATGTTTCACTTAGTATTAATGCTTTCTGTATGTCACTCCCATAGATCTACATATTGGCATTGGCTTTATTGTTTCAAAGTTGTCTTATTTGCAGAGTTTTCTGTAGTATATTGAACCAATATACTTAAACACAGAACTTTTCTTTCTCCTATTATTCCTATTGTTTCTTCTACTGTTAACTTACGTACACTTGGGAAATAATGCACAACACACACACTCACAAAAAAAAAATTCTGAGAATCTTCTTCCCGGTTAAATTTAAGTTACAGAGAACTTATGAAATTTGAACTTAATGTACTCTTGGATAATGGTTTCTTTCATGTTTTTATTGTAAAAATAGTGTAGAGGGCTTAGAGTAAGGTAATGAGTACATTTCCTTTTGAGCATTGTTACATTCTCTTTTGTTTTTCCTGTGGCATCCCTTCCATCCCCATCTACCCAAATCCCCCCTCCCCTCCCCAAGTTGTAAAGTTCATCTTCTACAAAGTGTCTTGTTCATCTCATTGTTACAATAGGCCATCCTGTATCTTTCTTTCATCATTTTGTTATTTCCCTTCCCCTCCCCACATTAGAAAAATGTATATACAAGATGCAAGATGAAAACAGGGGTTATACCATGGGGGAAGAACATAGAAGACAAACCAAAAATCACATAGTACATTTTAGATACATTAAAAACTAGAGCAAGTAAAATACAGTAATTTGTGTCCATATCTTGGGGTTCATTTCACTTAACATCATCTTATATGGCCATATGTACATGGATAATGTTTTTATAAGCCATTTAAATTCCCTATTTTGTCTTTGCTAAGTTGTCGCTGAAACACGTGTCACCTCATGTCCAAAGATGACTTTGTGCTATTTCAATGAAGCCAAAAAACATTCATTTTTAACTCGAGCAGCGCCATAGATTGTTACTGGAAATAAGTGGAAGGAACTGTTACTGCAAGTGGAAACTGATCCCAAGAGAGGAATTGAACATGGAGAAATGACAAAATTCAAGTTAATTTATGTGTTCCTTTTTACTGAACAAGGAAAGAATCCATGTCTTGAAGGAAACTGTCCCTGACTTGTTCGATTGTGTTATTTACTCATATAAAACATGTCTGTAAAATTATAGTTGAGAGTTTAACAAAAAACAATGTGCCATTTGAAGGCCAGCATAGGAAAAAAGGAAATAACTTAGTTTAAAAAGTTTTCTGCTGGGAAGGTGGCTCAGTGGTAGAACGCTTGCCTTGCATGCCTGAGGCCCTGGGTTGGATTCCTCAGCACCACATAAGCAAAAAAAGAAAAAAAACGGAAGTGGCGCTGTGGCTCAAGTGGTAGAGCACTAGCCTTGAGCTGAAGAGTTGAGGGACAGTGTCCAGGCCCAGAGTTCAGGCCCCACAACCGGACCAAAAAAAAAAAAGTGTTCAGCTGTAAAGAAATAAAGACATGGACGTTTTAAAGTGACTTATGCATGGATATTTCCTTCCTGAGATGATTTTCCTGTTGCAGGAGTCAGTTAACCATTCCTCTAGTCTGGGCCTGAGTTCTCCATCCCAATAAGGATTCCAAAAAGGCAGGATCCAGTGAGTATGATCAGCAAAATAAGTCTCTTCTCAAACCAATGCTTTAAGGATGGTCCCAAAGAAATATGTGCGTTTTTTTGCTTGTTTATTTGTTTGTTTGTTTGTTTAGTTTGTGCTTCTTCTGGGGTTTGAACTTAGATGCTGGACCATGTCCCTGAACAATTGTCTTCCTTGTCCAACTTTCCCCAAAGCTAGTACTCCATTGCTTGAGCCAAAACTCCACTTTTGGCTTTTTTTGTGTTTAATTACAGATAAGAATTTGAGAGACTCTCCTGTCTGGGTTTACTTTGAAATGAGAAAGTAAAAAAGCCAAGTGACATAAGATTTCTGTTTGAACCAAAAAATACTAGAAGAAGTTTATTATAAAGCTAATAATTGACAATTTTTAAAAGAAGAAAATATGTCCAGCAAAGAAACCATAACTTCAATAACTCAGCAAAAGTAGGTACACCAAATCATTTTGGAATTATTTTTTCTTCTTGGGAAGATAACTATTGACTTCGTAGTTCCTTTTGGGGAAACTTAAAGTCATATTTACATTTTTTTTGTTCGCCATGGGGCTTGAACTCTGATCCTGGGCCCTGTCCCTCAACTCTTCAGCTCCAGCTGAGCACTCTACCACTTTAGGTACAGCACCACTTCCAGGTTTCTGGTGATTAACAGAAGATAAGAGTCTCATGAACTTTCTGGACCAGGGAGTTATTCCTTCTCTTCAGTCACAACTGTTAATTAGCCTCTGAATTTTTGGTGCCATGACGGAGCAAAAAGATTTCAAATCTTACTTACACTACCTGTCTCATTGTGATTAGCACTGACCACTGAAATGCCTGGAAGCCTTCAATTTCCAGTATTAATCTTCACTTGATATCTAAGCACATTCCTTGCATTAATTGCCATGACCTATTGACAAAACATTTTTTTCAACACTGTATTCTAATATGGGTAAATTACATGAATTAAGGACTATTGTCAGGTATCAGTATGAAAGGAGCAATTATATTTTCCAAGTACGGCTTCTTTATTTTGCATTTACTAACTGTCTTTTTTGCAAGTCCTGGCACTTGAACTGAGGGCCAGGAAACTGTTCCTGAGGAGTTTTTTGTTTTGTTTTGTTTTGCTCAAGGCTAGCACTCTACCACGTGAGGCACAACACTACTTCCAGTGTTTCTTTTTCTGTTTATTTGGTACTGAGGAATTGATTCCAGAGATTCATGCATGCTAGGCAATAACTGTACCATGAAGCCACATTCCCAGAGACTTAATGACTTTCTTAAGATAGCATTAATTTTTCATTCCGTTACTATGTATTATAATTTAATCCAGGTGGTAGAAAAGGAAGTGGAAAACATTACTAAGTCCAATAAGGCTGACATTCCTGTCACATCACTAAGCAAGTACAGTGTTAAGACCTGCAGGACTCATAGGGCGGTTACATGTGACATTATTATGTAAAACACCATTAATAGTCATCTCCAACATCCGTAACATTCTGCTTCCACTTTCAAGGTCAAGAGCCAAATATCTAAGCCATTTTATTGATTGTTTCTCCTAGGAAGGAAGAATGAGGGTGTGGAAGGAGATGGTGGGAAAATATGTATATTGGCTTCCTGCCCACATTTTTTGGATTTTTAAAAAGTGCTACTGATGAACGCCCATTTACATCTAATTGACTATACTAACTGCACAAGATGCAGATAAATGAATGCATTTATTCTGGTGGATAGTCATATATATTAACAAAATCCATTTCTAAAAAAAAAAGTACTAGGTAAGAAAGTATAAATTATTGATTATAAAATGGTTTCTTTTCTTAGCAGAACAAAATGTAGTATTGAAATTTTTACTCCAGCTATCTATGAGATTTTATGCTGTCTCAGTATCAAAATGTTCTCTAATTCCTGTAACATCCAAGCATTAAAGAATGATTTGAACATCTGAGTAGTTTTAGAAACAAAGGTAGATAATAGCCTCCTTCTTGCAGAGACATGTGATAGAAAGTATGATTGACTGTATTATAGTTCTCATTTTTCCCTCTTTATCTCAAGTGTTGCATATTTTGGTATATTACTCTATATCCTGCATCAGCTCCCTGTAAGTGAGATTTAACTCTACTCTGCAATGTCGATTGGTCATGTGACTTACATTAGTTTACAAAAATGAACGAGAAGTGGCGACAGATTTCTATGCAATTCTCCCTGTCTAACAGCTGACAGCTGACTTGTTTTCTCTTAGCTATAAAAATAGCATATTTCCAGAGGGAATCTGCTTCCAACTTATATACTGGAAGAACATGGCATGTGAAATTGAGGCAAAATTCAAAAATAGCCACATACATATAACACAACAAGAATTAAGCTAATATTAGAATGTGATACTAAGATGTTAGTTTCTTACCATCCTTGTATGCCTTTATGATAGTTGACTGTATCACACCAGAATTTAACAAATACTAAACGAAAACTAAACAAATAGAAACTTTTCCTGTTTGATGATACTACATTTTTTATAAAGAAGCATTCTACATGAGATCACTTATGGGGTTATCTTTTTTATATGTGGGTTTAATCACTCTAGAGCACTGTATCTAATATCCACAATCATTATCCATACCTTGTGATTGAGATGAGGAAGAACAAACTATCTAGATTTCCTTTTATTTATTTATTTATTTTATTTGCGAACATACTGTACAGAGGGGTTACAATTACATGGGCAGGATAATGCGTACATTTCTTACCAAGCATTGCAGCCTCCTCCTTTGTTTAGCCTTCACATCCCTTCCCAGCCTCCCTCCTCCCCCCCAGTCCCAATCTTTCTCCCACCCCACCCCCCCACCCCCGCATCGACGTTGTAAAGCTCGTTTTGGACATGACAACTTGTACTTCTCATTGTTGCAACAGGTCCACCTGTATCCTTAAACGACTTGTTTTTCCCCATCTCCTCCACAAGTTATACTGACATCAAATACTTCCTGGATTTTTCCTTCTCTTTTCCTCTTTTCTTTTTCTAGTGTGAATTCTCATACTTTCTCCAAATTCTCCTATTAATAAAGGAAGAATGCCACATTGTGGATACCAAGCAAAAGGCTTCAAATCAAGAATTTCATTCTTGGGAGAATTCCGGGAAAATGGCGGAGGAGAAGCTGGAGGCAAAACAAGCTCTTGCATAGAAAGCAGTTTTAGAGTTCCAGTGAACAGTCCTAAGCCAGAGAATCACACCAAGTGTGCAATCACAGAACAGAGAGATAGGCCAGAGAGGGAAAATCCAGGCAAGGAGACAGACCTGAGCGGCAGCGGCTGTACTGATATACCTCAAACAGAGAGAGTCCGGGACGAAAGAGCCAGATGCGGCGGTCAAGCAGATGCTACTCAACACCAGCAAGAACCAACAAGGAGCGGACATCTTCATACTACAGTTCGCAGACCAGAGATGACCCAAGAACCAAGACTCGGCTTGAGTAGAAGCCTGACGTCCTCACTCCTTCTCAGGGAGCAGAGAAGGGAAGGCCACCCCTCCCTCCCCCAGTACCAGAGATCTCCAGCTTGGATACGAACAAAGCTCGGTGGAGCTGCTAGCTCAAACTCAGGCCTTGGAATAAAACTAGGGTCATTTAGCAAGTTACAAGAACTTAATGGCTTGACCTGCCAGACTCAGCTCCACCCAGGGAAAAGTCACCCAGTTCGGGCGTCAGCACTAGGAGTGACTTTCTTCATCAGGTAATCAGAGGCAGAGGCTGCCCCTCCCTTTAGCAGCCTCAACAATCAACTGAAATTCAGTAAACAGAAAACCTGAGAGTGGCTCCAGGCTGGGCACTGTGAGTTTCTTACAAACTAGCCCCCGGGAAAAGCTACTGTTTGCTGAAAGGCCTCAAATCTACCCAGAACCTAGCCTCATCACAGCATCTCCAAACTTGAGGAAAAAGCCATCTCCCTCTTTTGTGATACTCAAAGCACACCCGCTTCCCATTGAACTATCTTGGGAGGAGGATCGAAAAATCCTGGGTAAAGCAGAGCATTTTTCTGCCTGTCCAAACAAACTGACTTAAGATACCAACCAAGCCACAGGACCACAAGCAGACCAGAGACTTCAACCAGAGGCTGATTACAGACACAAGGGAGATGCAGGATTTTTCCCAACCGTCCCCAAAAAATCAAAACACTCTTTATTTCCTCTTCTTATTTTTTTATTCCTTTTACAAAAAAAAAAACTTTCTTTTCTAAAAATTTTTTAAATTTTTAATTTTTACCTTTTTTTTGAAAAAAATTGTTTTCTAGTAACTTTTTTACCCCTTATAATATTTATTTTAGGGATACATGCTTGTGTGCATTTTTCTTTTTTTTTTTTTCTCTTTTAAAAAAAATTTTTCTTTTTGTTTTTTGCTTAGCTCGACTGAATTCTGATCTTTTTTTTCTTTCTTTGTTATCGTTCTCACCTTTTCCTCTCTTTTCTGCTTCTTTATGGGACTTAATTGTTGTTCTGCACATTCTCAGATAAACCCATAGTTGATTATTAGACCCTATCCCCCATTGTGTACACACTTAATCCACAAATTTATTACTCAATTCAAAACTTCTGAGACTTAAATTCCTTAATAGCAGTATTACCTCTTTATACCTATATATTATTTTAAGTATTTTTATTTTTAAGTTTTTCACATCTCCTTTATATCCCTCTCCTTCTCTCATTATATTCACGTTCTTTGAATAGATTTTTCTTGAATCTGCATATGATTTATTTTTATTTTTCTATTTTTTCTGGTGTCTTTTTTTCGCTTTCTCTTTCTTCTTGTTTTCTCTCTCTCTACTTTCATCCTATCTAACCTATTTCCTGCTTTGAGACTAGGACTAAGTTAAGTTATCTCTCCCGGTACCTGCCCACATCACTTTATTCCTATTTTTTACCAACATTTCTCCCTAACTCTAATAATTTCTGGTTTACCAAATTCTTCTTTGTGGTTCGTAGCCCACTAATATATAGTTGTTTGATGTTGAATAGAGGTATCTATTGAACTAGTTTGTATCTGCAGACTATTGACTGTGCAAATTCAGACTTGGGTTGATGCTTGCCTTAAGTTAGTGTTCTAGCACAAAACTGGTGTTACTTTCATCCCAAATGGGGAGAGTAAGCCGGAAAGTCACAAGAAAAATGGCAAGTCAGGGTAACTCCAATCCGACTCATGATTATCAGGGGACAGAACACATAATGAATAATCCAGAGGAGAGTTCTAAAATAGGTCTACAAACACTGCTGACAAACATGATAAATGAAAATATTGAAAATATACAAAGAACTCTGTATGAGCGTGATAGGGAGAGAGAGGAGGCAATCAAAAGGTTTATACAGGAATATCATGAGCGTGAGGAAGCTACTCAATAACTGATACAGGATTTGCTTGAGCACCTTGAGAATACTGAAAGAGAAAGGCAGGAATGGCATGAACAGGCTGAGAACACTCAAAGAGAACTAGGGAAGCTAAGCAAAGAGCAATACAGGAACTGAGAGAGCATGATGAGAATACACAAAGATCACTAAAGGCATTCATGGCATCCATTAAAAAAGAGCTGAAGGAAGTCAGGGAAACCACAAAGGAATCCTGAATGGAACCCAAAAGAAGGAATGGGAGTCCAATGAAATCATAACCAATAAACTAAGTGATTTGAGAATAAACATTGAACACCAAATTAAGGAAGTAAAGAAGTCCATACAAGATCCATACAAGATTACAGAGAAATAATATACAACCATCCAAGACAAGTCCAAGAAATATGATAGATCTATCCAACACTTGGAAGACACCATTAGAAGGCCTAATCTAAGGATAATGGGTGTACAGGAGCACCTAGAAACAGAAGTTAATGGTCTAGGAAATTTGTTTAACAGGATCCTAGCAGAGAACTTCCCAAACATGAAAAAAGATAGACCGATTCAGATACAAGAAGCTTTTAGAACTCCAAATAGACCAGATCCGAATAGGACATCCCACCATCACATTATAATCCACACAGGATCAACTCAGACCAAGGAAAAGATCCTTAAAGCTGTCAAGGAGGAAAGATTAATGACCTATAAAGGGAAACCAATTATAATCACCTCAGATTTCTCAGCAGAGACAATCAAAGCAAGAAGAGCCTGGAATGATGTATGCTAAGCCCTAAAAAAAAAAAAGAAAAAACAAAAAAAAAAACAACAAAAAAAAACTACTATCAACAAAGAATACTGTACCCATCTAAACTCTCCTTCATAACTGAAGGCCAAATAAAAACCTTCCATAGCAAAGAGAAATTGAAACAATACATCGCCACCAAAATAGCCCAAGATGTCCTACACATAGAAAACCAACAAGATCACAATAAAGGCCAAGAAACTGCACCTAACTGAGAATCCAAGAACCATAGGAAGGACCCAGTGTTCACAACCCTCAAGAAGGCAGATAACATGGTAGGAACTCCCAAATACCTCTCAGACCTATCTCTTAACATACACAAACTTAACTCTCCAATTAAGCGACATAGACTATCTAGTTGGATTAAAAAACAAGATCCTTCTATCTGCTGGTTCAGCAGTCACATCTTGCCTGTAAAAACATGCACATTTTCAATGTTAAAGGCTGGAACAAAATCTACCAAGCAAACGGCCCCCATAAACAGGCAGGAGTTGCAATACTAATATCAGATAAAATAGACTTCAAGTTAAAATTCGTGAGAAGAGATAAAGAAGGTCGCTACATACTAATTAAGGGATCTCTCCTTCAGGAGGATATTAAAATTCTAAATATCTATTCGCCAAACAATGGAACACCCAAATTTATCCAAGAAACAATACTTTCCCTCACATCCCACATAGATCCCAAGACATTAATTGTTGGGGATTTTAACACACCACTCTCCCCAACAGATAGATCAACTCAGCAAAAACTCAACAGAGAAACTGCAGATCAAAACAGCTGCATAGATCAACTAGCTTTAACAGACATCTACCGAATATTTCACCCAGCAGCATCAAAGTACACGTTCTTCTCAGCAGCACATGGAACATTTTCTAAAATAGACCACATTTTAGGCCACAAAGCAAACTTGTCCAAATTCAGAAACATTGAAGTTATACCTTGCATTCTCTCTGACCACGAGGGAATAAAATTAGAACTCAACACCAAAAGCCTCCAAAGAATGTAAAGTAACACATGGAGGCTGAACAACACACTGCTGAATCACCAGTGGGTCATGGAAGAGATTAGAAAGAAAATTCAAATGTTCATGCTATTCAACAAAAATGAGCACACAAATTACCAGCTCCTCTGGGACAGAGCAAAGGCAGTACTCAGAGGCAAGTTTATACCTCTGAGATCCTACATCAACAAATTGGAGAGATCTGAAACCAACAAATTAATGTGACATCTGAACCTCTTTGAAAAAGAGCAGCAAGATAAACCCCAATCCAGTAGATGGAAAGAAATAATTAAAATTAAATCAGAATTAAATGAATTAGATTCCAAAAAAACTATAGAAAGAATCAACAAAACAAAGTGTTGGTTCTTCGAAAAAATTAACAAAATTGACAGACCCTTAGCAAACCTTATCAGAAAAAGAAGAGAATACACACAAATTAATAAACTCAGAGATGAGAATGGAATCATCACCACGCAAACAACCAAGATTCAGAACATTACAAGGGAATACTTCTCAAAACTTTATGCTTAAAAGTTTGAGAACTTGACAGAAATGGACCTTTTCCTAGCAAATATTGACATGCCAAAACTAAACCAAGATGAGTTAAACCAGCATAACAGGCCTATATCATGCATTGAAATAGAAACAGCAGTAAGAGACCTCTAAGCTAAGAAAAGTCCAGGACCAGATGCTTTTACAGCGGAATTCTACAAGGCCTTCTAAACAGAAGTCACACCAATATTCCTCTAACTTTTCAATGAAATTGAAAGAGAAAGTTCACTACCGAACATATTCTATGAAGCCATCATAATCTTCATCCCAAAACCAGCCAGGGATTCATCAAAGAAAGAGAACTATAGACCCATCTCTTTAATGAACATTGATGCAAAACTTCTCAACAAAATTTTGGCCAAACGACTTCAACAATTCATCCAAAAAATCATACACCATGATCAAACAAGATTCATTTCAGTGATGCGAATCTGGTTCAATATACGCAAATCAATTAATATTGTTCATCACATCAACAGGAGCAAGAATAAGAAACACATGATGATGATCTCAATAGATGCAGAAAAAGCATTTGACAAAATCCAACATCCCTTTATGATTAAGGTTTTGGAAAAATTAGGAATCCATGGAACATTCCTCAATTCAATAAAGGCTGTATATGACAAACCTACAGCCAGCATTATACTCAATGGTGAAAAACTAAAGCCATTTCACCTTACCTCAGGTACAAGACAAGGATGTCCACTCACTCCACTTCTCTTCAGTCTAGTATTAGAATGCCCTGCTACAGCAATAAGACAAGATGCAAACATAAAAGTGATCCTAATAGGGAAAGAAGAAATAAAACTCTCCCTCTTTGCAGATGACATGATCCTGTATTTAAAGAATCCCATAGACTCCACTCCCAAATTACTCAAGCTGATTCAAAAATTTGGCAAAGTAGCAGGGTATAATATTACCCCTCAAAAATCAATGGCTTTTCTCTATGCCAACAATGAGAAAAGTGTCGCTGAAATTAGGAAAGCAACTCCATTTGTAATAGCCGCACAAAAAATTAAATACCTAGGAATTAACCAAAGAATTGAAAGACCTCTATAATGAAAACTTTAAAATCTTGAAACAGGAAATCAGCACAGAACTTAGAAAATGGCAAAACCTGCCAATGCTCCTGGATTGGCAAGATTAACATCGTGAAAATGGCAATACTTCCTAAGTCCATCTACAAATTCAATGCAATACCTATCAAAATACCAACCTCATTCTTCACTGAAATAGAAGATGCAATCCAAAAATTCATATGGAACAATAAAAGACCCCGAATAGCAAAAATGCTCCTCAACGGAGAGAACACTGCTGGAGGAATATTAATACCAAATTTCAAACTCTAGTATAAAGTCATTGTAATCAAATCC
The DNA here is from genome assembly GCF_024711535.1 of Dipodomys merriami. Lineage (NCBI taxonomy): Eukaryota > Metazoa > Chordata > Mammalia > Rodentia > Heteromyidae > Dipodomys > Dipodomys merriami. Next base: position 332,604 of record NW_027206534.1, on the reverse strand, counting down.
GCTTAGTTCTGGCATAAGGACAAACCTCAGGACCAATGGAATTGAATTGAAAACCCAGAAATGAACCTACAGGCATATAGCCAAATAATCTTCGATATGGGATCTAAAATAATAGAATGGAAGAAAGACAGCCTTTTCAGTAAATGGTGCTTTCAAATTTGGTTAACTACTTGTAGAAAACTAAAGCTAGATCCTTATATATCACCCTGCACCAGAATCAACTCCAAATTGATCAAAGACCTCAGAGTCAAAGCAGACACTCTGAAAACATTACAGGATGGAATAGGAGAAACCCTAGGCTTCGTCGGCTCAGGCCGAAATTTTCTTAATAGAGACCCAGAAACCCAACAAAGCAAAGAAAGGTTGGACAAATGGGATTGCATGAAGTTGCAGAGCTTCTACATGGCAAAGGACATAGCTAGCAAGATCGATAGAAAGCCCACAGATTGGGAAAAGATCCTCACTAGTCATACAACGGACAAGGGTCTCATATCTAAAATATACTTGGAGCTCAAAAAATTAAACCCCTCAACAACAAATCCTCAAAGAAACAACTGCCCAATAAATAAGTGGGCTAGGACTTTCTTGCCCTGCCTGGTTTTGAACTGTGATCCTCAGATCTCAGCTTTCTGAGTAGCTAGGATTACAGGTGGGCTCTTTCATTAAAATTTTTTTTTTTTGAGTTCCGGGAAGATGGCGGAGGAGAAGCTGGAATCTGAACAAGCACTCGCATAGAAAGTAGTTTTAGAATTCCAGTGAAGAGTCCTAAGCCAGAGAATCACACCAAGTGTGCCATCACAGGACAGAGAGTTAGACAAGAGAGGGGAAGCCAAGGAGAGTTATACAAGAGAGGGGAAGCCATCAGCTGCTGCTCCGGCGGCGGGGTCGCGGCAGCGACCACCGCCGCGGAGTCATACCTGAGACACAGAGAGTCGGGGACGAAGGAGCCAGACGCAGCGGACGAGCGGATTCTACTCAACACCAACAAGAACCGACAAGGATCGAACATCTTCATCCTGCTGTTTGCAGACCAGAGACGACTCAGGATCCAAGACTCGGCGTGAGTACAAGCCCGACATCCTCACTCCTCAGGGAGCAGAGGAGGGAAGGCCACCCCTCCCCCCCCAGCACCGGTGATCTCCATCTTGGATACCGACAAAGCTCGGAGGAGCTGCTAGCTCCAGCTCAGGCCTTGGAATAAAATGAGTCATTTAGCAGGTCACAAGAACTTAACGGCGAAGTGACCTGCCAGACTCAGCTCCATCCAGGGAAAAGTCACCCAGCTCAGGCGCCAGCCATCGGAGTGCCTTGCCTCACTGGGTAACCAGACCCAGAGGCAGCCCCTCCCTCTAGCAGCCACCACAATCAATTGAAAAACAGAAACCCTGAGAATGGCTCCAGGCTGGGCGCTGTGAGCTTTATCACAAAATAGCCCCAGGGAAAAGCTACTGTTTGTTGAAAGGCCTCAACTGTACCCAGAACCTAGCCTCATCACCACATCCCCCTCTTTTGTGACTCTCAAAGCAGACCACCCTCCCAGAAAACTAACCTGGGAGGGGGATCTCAAAATCTTGGGTAAAGTAGAGCATTTTTCTGCCTCTTCCAACCAACCCTCTTAAGAAACCAATCAAGCCACAGGACCTCAAGCTGACCAGAGACTCCAACAAGAGACTGGTTGCAGACAAAAGGGAGATACAGGATTCTTCCCACTCCTCCCCCCCAAAAAAAAAAAATCAAAAGACTTTTTTTTCTTTCTTCTTCTTCTTCTTCTTCTTTTCTTTTTTTTTGCTTGTTTTTTGTTTTTTGTTACCATATATATATATATATATATATATATATATATATATATAATTTTTTTCCCTTCTAAAACTTTTATTAATCTTTCATTTTTGCCTCTTCTGAAAAAATAATTGTTTTCCAGTAACTTTTTTTTTTCTCATCTTATAATTTTTATTTTAGGAATACGTGAATGAGAGTTTTCCTTTCTTTTCTTGTCTTCTTTCTCTTTTTCTTTCTTTCTTAATTATCTTTTTGTTTTTTATCCAGCTCTACTGAACTTCTGATCTTTTCTTCTCCCTTTCCCATCCTTAAAGATTTTCACATCTCCTCTATGTCCCTCCCCTTCTCTGAACATATTCACATTCCTCTCTAAATAGATGGTCTTTTAACCTCTATAATAACATTAATTTTTACATTTCTATTCTTTTTCTGGTCTCTCTTTATTCCCCTTTCCGTCTCTTCTTTTTCTCTCTCTCTCTCTACTTGCATCCTACCCAACCCATTTCCTGCACTGTGATTAGGACATAGTTAACTCTCACTGTGCCTCCCCACACCAATCTATTCCCATTTTTTACCCACATCTCTCCCTAATCCTAATAATTTCTGGTTTTCCAAATTCTTTTCTGCGGTTCGAAGTCCTTTAATATAGTCGTTTGATGTTGAATAGATGTATCTGTTGAACTAGATTGTATCTGTAGACAATTGACGGTACAAATGCAAACTTTGGTTGATGGTTGCCTTAAGATAGTGTTCTAGCACAAAACTGGTGCAATCTTTATCTCAAATGGGCCTAGTAAGCCGGAAAAACACAAGAAAAATGGCAAATTCGGGTATCTCAATTCCCAACCTTGATAATCAGGGATTAGAACAGATAAAGAATAATCCAGAGGAGAGTTCCCAAATAGCTCTACAAACACTAATAGCAAACATGATAAATGAGAAGTTTGACAATGTACAAAGGACTCTGTATGAGCGTGATAGGGAGAGAGAGGAGGCATCCCAGAAGTTTATACAGGAATATCATAAGCGTGAGGAAGCTTCTCAAAAACTGATACAGGATTTGCGTGAACAACTTGAGAATACTCAAAGAGAAAGAGAGGAATGGAGTGAGCAGGCAGAGAACACTCAAAGAGAACTGCAGGAATCCCACAGAAGGGAGGAAACTAATCAAAGAGTAATTCACGAATTAAGAGACCAGGTAGAGAATACACAAAGATCACTAAAGGCATTCATGGAATCCATTAACAAAGAGCTGAAGGAAGTCAGGGAGACCACAAAGGGAATGCTGAATGGAACCCAACAGAAGGAATGGGAGTCCAAAGAAACCATAACCAAATCAACTAAGTGATTTGAGAACAAACACTGAACACCAAATTAAGGAAGTAAAGAAATTCATACAAGACCTAAAACAGAGCTTCAACAAAGAACTTGAAGCCATCAAAGCTGACCAATTAGAAGGAAAAGAGATAAAAAACAAAGTAGAGAGTCTTGACAGCAGGTTAGACCATGCAGAAGATCGAATCTCAGGGATTGAAGACAGCCTAGATATTATAGAGAAAGAACATTCAACCATCCAAGACAAGTCCAAGAAATATGATAGGTCTATCCAACACCTGGAAGACACCATCAGAAGGACCAATCTAAGGATAATGGGTGTAGAGGAGCACCTAGAAACAGAAGTTAATGGTCTAGGAAATTTGTTTAACAGGCTCCTAGCAGAGAACTCCCCAAACATACAAAAAGATTGGCCTTTTCAGATACAAGAAGCTTTTAGAACCCCAAACAGATCAGACCAGAATAGGACATCCCACTGTCACATTATAATCCACACAGGATCAACCCAGACCAAGGAAAATATCCTTAAAGCTGTCAAGGAGAAAAGGTTAATCACCTATAAAGGGAAACCAATTAGAATTACCTCAGATTTCTCAGTAGAGACAATCAAAGCAAGAAGAGCCTGGAATGACGTATGCCATGCCCTAAAAACAAACAACTATCAACCAAGAATACTGTACCCAGCTAAACTCTCCTTCATAACTGAAGGCCAAATAAAAACCTTCCATAGCAAAGAAAAATTGAAACAATACATCTCCACCAAACCAGCCCTACAAAACATTCTTAAAGATGTCCTACACATGGAAAACCAACAAGAACGCAACAAAGGCCAAGAAACTGCACTCAAACTGAGAATCCAAGAACCTTAGGAAGAACCCAGTTTTCACAGCCCCCAAGAAGGTGGATAACATGGCAGGAACTCCCAAATACCTCTCAGTCCTATCTCCTAACGTTAACGGACTGAACTCTCCAATTAAGCGACATAGACTGCCTAATTGGATTAAAAAACAAGACCCTTCTATCTGCTGCCTGCAGGAGTCACATCTTGCCCGTAAAAACAAACATATTTTCAAGGTTAAAGGCTGCAACAAAATCTACCAAGCAAACGGCCCTTATAAACAGGCGGGAGTTGCAATCCTAATATCAGATAAAATAGACTTCAAATTAAAATTCGTGAGAAGAGATAAAGAAGGTCGCTACATACTAATTAAAGGATCTCTCCTTCAGGAGGATATTACAATTCTAAATATCTATTCGCCAAACCATGGAGCACCCAAATTTATCCAAGAAACACTACTTTCCCTCAAATCCCATATAGATCCAAAGACATTAATTGTTGGGGATTTTAACACACCACTCTCCCCACTAGATAGATCAACTCGGCAAAAACTCAACAGAGAAACCGCAGATCTAAACAGCTGCATAGATCAACTAGACTTAACAGACATATACCGAACATTTCACCCAGCAGCATCAGAATACACGTTCTTCTCAGCAGCACATGGAACGTTTTCTAAAATAGATCACATTTTAGGCCACAAAGCAAACTTGTCTAAATTCAGAAACATTGAAGTTATACCTTGCATTCTCTCTGAGCACAAGGGAATAAAATTAGAACTCAACACCAAAAGCCACCAAAGAAAGTCCGGTATCACATGGAGGCTGAACAACACACTGCTGAACCATGAGTGGGTCATGGAAGATATTAGAAAGGAAATTCAAATGTTCATGCTATTCAACAAAAATGAACACACAAATTACCAGCTCCTCTGGGACACAGCAAAGGCAGTACTCAGAGGCAAGTTTATAGCTCTGAGCTCCTACATCAACAAATTGGATAGATCGGAAACTAGCAATTTAATGACACATCTAAACCTCTTTGAAAAAGAGCAGCAAGATAAACCCCAATCCAGTAGACGGAAAGAAATAATCAAAATTAAATCAGAATTAAATGAATTAGAATCCAAAAAAACTATAGAAAGAATCAACAAAACAAAGAGTTGGTTCTTCGAAAAAATTAACAAAATTGACAGATCCTTAGCAAACCTTATCAGAAAAAGGAGAGAACACACCCAAATTAATAAACTCAGAGATGAGAATGGAAACATCACCACGGAAACAACCAAGATTCAGAACATTATAAGGGAATACTTCTCAAAACTTTATGCTAATAAGTTTGAGAACTTGACAGAAATGGACCTTTTCCTAGTAAATATTGACATGCCAAAACTAAACCAAGATGAGTTAAACCAGCTTAACAGGCCCATATCAAGCATTGAAATAGAAACAGCAATAAGAGACCTCCCAGCTAAGAAAAGTCCAGGACCAGATGGTTTTACAGCGGAAATTTACAAGGCCTTCAGAGCAGAGCTCACACCAATACTCCTCCAACTCTTCAATGAAATTGAAAGAGATAGCTCACTACCGAACATATTCTATGAAGCCATCATAACCCTCATCCCAAAACCAGGCAGGGACTCATCAAAGAAAGAGAACTATAGACTCATTTCTTTGATGAACATTGATACAAAACTTCTCAACAAAATTTTGGCCAAACGACTTCAACAATTCATCCAAAAAATCATACACCATGATCAAACAGGATTCATTTCAGGGATGCAAAGCTGGTTCAATATATGCAAATCAATTAATATTATTCATCACATCAACAGGAGCAAGAATAAGAACCACATGGTTATCTCAATAGATGCAGAAAAAGCATTTGACAAGATCCAACACCCCTTTATGATGAAGGTTCTGGAAAAATTAGGAATCCATGGAACATTCCTCAATACAATAAAGGCTGTATATGACAAACCTACAGCCAGCATTATACTCAATGGTGAAAAACTAAAGCCATTTCCTCTTAACTCAGGAACAAGACAAGGATGCCCACTCTCTCCACTTCTCTTCAATCTAGTATTAGAATGCCTAGCTACAGCAATAAGACAAGATGCAGACATAAAGGGGATCCAAATAGGGAAAGAAGAAATAAAACTCTCCCTCTTTGCAGATGACATGATCTTGTATTTAAAGAATCCCATAGACTCCACTCCCAAATTACTCAAGCTGATTCAAAACTTTGGCAAAGTAGCAGGTTATAAAATTAACCCCCAAAATTCAATGGCTTTTCTATATGCCAACAATGAGAAAAGTGTGGCTGAAATTAGGAAAGCAACTCCATTTGTAATAGCCCCACAAAAAATAAAATACCTAGGAATTAACTTAACCAAAGAAGTGAAGGACCTCTATGATGAAAACTTTAAAATCTTGAAAAAGGAAATCAACACAGAACTTAAAAAATGGCAAAACCTCCCATGCTCCTGGATTGACAAGATTAACATCGTGAAAATGGCAATACTTCCCAAGGCTATCTACAAATTCAACGCGATATCTATCAAAATTCCACCCTCATTCTTCAAGGAATTAGAGGAGGCAATCCAAAAATTCATATGGAACAATAAAAGACCCCGAATAGCAAAAACGCTCCTCAACGGAAAGAACACTGCTGGAGGAATATCAACACCAAATTTCAAACTCTACTATAAAGCCATAGTAATCAATACAGCTTGGTATTGGCATAAGAACAGACCTCAGGACCAATGGAATAGAATTGAAAACCCAGAAATGAACCTACAGACCTATAGCCATCTAATCTTCGATAAGGAATCTAAAACAATAGAATGGAAGAAAGACAGCCTCTTCAGTAAATGGTGCTGGCAAAATTGGTTAACTACATGTAGAAAACTAAAGCTAGATCCTTATATATCACCCTGCACCAGAATCAACTCCAAATGGATCAAAGACCTTGAACTCAAAGCAGACACTCTGAAAACATTACAGGATGGAATAGGAGAAACCCTAGGTCTCCTTGGCTCAGGTCGAAATTTTCTGAATAGAGACCCGGAAGCACAACAAATCAAAGAAAGGTTGGACAAATGGGATTGCATAAGATTGCAGAGCTTCTGCAGGGCAAATGACATAGCTGGCAAGATCAATAGAAAGCCCACCGATTGGGAGAAGATCTTTACTAGCCATACAACGGACAAGGGTCTCATATCTAAAATATACTTGGAACTAAAAAAATTAAACCACCCAACAACAAAGCCTCAAAGAAACAACTACCCAATAAATAAGTGGGCGAAAGACTTAAAGAGAAGCTTCTCTGAAGAAGAAAGAAGGATGGCCAATAGACACATGAAGAAATGTTCAACATCCCTAGCCATAAAAGAAATGCAAATCAAAACAACATTGAGATATCACCTCACTCTAGTTAGAACAGCAAAAATCAAGAACTCTAACAACAACAGATGCTGGAGGGGATGTGGACAGAAAGGAACCGTACTTCATTGTTGGTGGGAATGTAAACTTGTTCAACCACTTTGGAAAGCAGTATGGAGGTTCCTCAAAAGACTTCACATAGATCTCCCGTATGATCCAGCAATCCCACTTTTGGGCATTTACCCAAATGTTTACAAACAAGACCACACTAAAGCTACCAGCACAACTATGTTTATTGCAGCATTATTTACCATAGCTAAGACATGGAACCAACCCAGATGCCCCTCAGTAGATGAATGGATCAAGAAAATGTGGTATATATACACAATGGAATTCTATGCCTCCATCAGGAAGAATGACATTTCCCCATTTGTTAGGAAATGGAAAGGTTTGGAAAAAATTATATTAAGTGAAGTAAGCCAGGCCCAAAGAAGCATAGGTCCCATGGTTTCCCTTATTTGCAATATCTAGTATAGGTATGAGTCAAGCGGAAAAGGTCAGATAATGTGATGTTAGGAAAATGAACCCTTAAATATGTATTTTAATGTTTTCGTTTCTTTCATGCATGTGTTTCTAACGCATTTATAAGATTATTTCTTTGTTGCTTTGTATGTCCCTCCCCCACAGTGTAACCCCCGCTTTCACTATATTTGATGTCAGTATAACATGTGGAGGAGATGGGGACAAACAAGTCGTTTAAGGATTCAGGTGGACCTGTTGCAACAATGAGAAGTACAAAATGTCATGTCAAAACCAGCTTTACAATGTCGGTGTGGGGGGGAGGGGGGTATAATTGGGTGGAGGGAGGGGGGTAAAATTGGGTGGGGGGAGAGGGGAGGCGGGGAAGGGAAGTGAAGGGTAAACAAAGGAGGAGGCTGCAATGCTTGGTAAGAAATGTATGCATTATCCTGCCCATGTAATTGTAGCCCCTCTGTACAGTATGTTCTCAAATAAAATAAAATACAATTAAAAAAAATAAATAAGTGGGCTAAAGGCTTGAAGAGGAACTTCTCTGAAGAAGAAAGAAGGATGTCCAACAGACACATGAAGAAATGCTCAGCCTCCCTAGCCATAAAAGAAATGTAAATCAAAACAACATTGAGATACCACCTCCCACCAGCTAGAATGGCTATAATCAAGAACTCTAACAACAACAGATGTGGAGGGGATGTGGACAGAAGGGAACCTTACTTCAATGTTGGTGGGAGTGTAAACTTGTTCAACCACTTTGGAAAGCAGTATGGAGATTCCTCAAAAGTCTTCACATAGAGCTCCCCTATGACCCAGCAATCCCACTTTTGGGCATTTACCCAAATGTTTACCAACAAGACCACACTAAAGCTACTAAAACAACTACGTTTATTGCAGCATTATTTACCATAGCTAAGATCTGGAACCAACCCAGATGCCCCTCCATAGATGAATGAATCAAGAAAATGTGGTTTATATACACAATGGAATCCTATGCCTCCTTCAGAAAGAATGACATTTTCCTATTTGTTAGGAAATGGAAAGGCTTGGAAAAAATTATATTAAGTGAAGTAAGCCACGCCCAAAGAAACAAAGGTCCTATGGTTTCCCTTTTTTGCAATATCTAGTATATGTATGAGTCAAGCAGGAATGGTCAGATAACATAAGGTTAGGAAAATGAACCCTTAGATAAGTATTTAAATGTTTTTTTTCTTTCATGCATTTGTTTCTAACTCATTTATAAGATTATTTCTTTGTTGCTTTGTATGTCCCTCCCCAACTCTACAACCCCTGCTTTCATTATATTTGATGTCAATATAATTTGTGGAGGGGATGGGGAAAAACAAGTCGGTTAATGATACAGGTGGACCCGATGCAACTATGAGAAGTACAAGTTGTCACATCAAAAGGAAGTTTACAACTTTGGTGCGGGGGGGGGTAGGGGGGATTGGGTGGGGGGGCGGTGGGAGGCTGGGAAGGGATGTGAAGGGTAAACAAAGGAGGAGCCTGCAATGCTTGATAAAAAATGTACTCATTATCTTGCCCATGTAATTGTAACCCCTCTGTACAATATGTTCACAAAAAATAAAAAAAGACAAAAAAATAAAAAAAAAATACAAAAAAAAGATTTTCATTTTTTTCAGAAATAGGTGAAGTAAATCCGAGTGCCTCGAGGAAGAATACAAACATGATTTTTTCTCCTGTCTCGCTTCTACCATAGTGTCGAACATGACTTTAAATATGTAATAAAATATTTGCTTTAGCTATTTTTTTTAAAAAATAGTTTTTTTAATAAAGAGTAATTGTTAAATATTTTTATAAAAATATTTACATCATAATTTGTTGTTTGCTTTTGCCAGGAATGAAATAGGACTGCATTATCATTGGGTGAGTTGAGAGGCAAAATTTTATCAGAATCTAAATATAATAAAAGTAGATGATTTAAAAATAAATACCTTGTAGGTACTTTTTTAACATGTCATACCCACAGAGACACTTTTTTCTTCTTTTCCTCTCCACACTGATTCAATTTCAATAACCAATTCATGTAATTCAAATAGCTGTTTCAGAAATAGTTTAGACAAAAAAGTTAGAAAAAGAAAAGCAGTATTGGGTGGTGCATTCTTTATAAATAGCAGTCAAATAAGTATTAACCATAATTTCAAAGTAGTAGCAGTTAAATGCTCTTGAAAAGAGAAGATTTTAAGCAGAATGAATAAAAAAAAATGATAGTGCCAGAACTGCTTCAGGAGGTGGTCTCTGGGATTTAGGGTTTATAGTATATGACAATGTTTTAACCAGGATTTCTTGATTTCAGGGAGTAATTGTTTTACTTATATTTTATTGAAATATGTTATTCAAATTTAATGAAAGGACAAGTTTATAGTAGAAATAACGCTACACACTCATCGTGGTATGCATTATATATTATATACATATATATATAATTTTACAAACATATATATATATATCTGCATACATATGTTTATTTTTAATTTTTATCCATGGGGCTTGAAATCTGGACCTGTACACTGTCCCTCAGCTCTTCAGCTCAAGATTAGTCCTCTACCACTTGAGCCACAGCCAGTTTTCTTTTGGCTCATTGGGGATAAGAGTCTCATGGACTTTCCTGCCTAAGCTTGCTTTGAACCATGATTCTGAGCTCTCAGAATCCTTAGTTGCTGGTGTTGCAAGCATGAGCCACTAGCACCTAGCTACATAATTATTTTTTACATATTTATGAAATATTAAGTGGTAATCCTATTCATTTATATGTTGTGTAATGATCAAGCTACATCATATCCATTAATTTCTGCATGTAATATTTCTTTTTAGTTAGAATGCTCAAAAACTTATCTTCTGGCTATGATGAAATATATATATTCTTAACTGTAATCACCTTGCTTCTTGTGGTATACAATTAATATATTTACTTTTAGTCATAGAAGTCTGCTAATTAAGTTATATAAAACATAAATTGTAAAGTGAAAGAAATTAATGGTTCCATTACTTTTTTTAAGAAGACAATTATACCTTTTGTTTTCAGTTATATTTCTTTGGGAATGTGTACTATACATTGATTCAACTGTAAAAATTGATAGCAATTACATTATAACAAGTTGATAGAAACTTGTATTTGAAAATTGCACACAACACAAATGTACTTCCACTTTATTACATAATTAAAATAACAATAAAGCAAAGATTGGTGTTAGCGATTCAAGTGTAGAATCCTAGAAACCCAGGAGGCTTGGACTTGAATATTTTAGTTCTGTCAGTCCAAACAACAAAATGTGAAAACTTATCTCCAATTATCCAGCAAGAAGCAGAAGGTGAGAATGTAGCTCAAGGAATACAGTGTCATCAGCCATGAGCAAAAAATACAAGTTAGACCATTAACTTCAAGTTCAATCCATAAAAATGGCATATACACACAAAACAACAACACAAAGGTATTATGAACAACAATAATGAAGACAAAATAGTAGAAAAGATCATGAGAAATGTCTAAACATCTGGAAGACAGAAATCATTTGACAGAAATTTGATTCATGAGAAGGAAAGGTCGCAGGCTCATTTGTACAATCTCATTGTAGGCATTTGTGTTGAAACTTGGCTATTGGGTAACATGTGAAAGAGTAGATTGGATTACCTGACATAGGAGACATTGCCTGTAACTATGCACCATCCCAGTCTTCAAAATCTAAACTCGTGCGTGTTAATTTAAATGAAAGCTCATGTTAGAGACTGTTTGGACCACACAGACTGGGGTCCTTATTTTGAGGCTTCAGACCAGTGCTTTTGTTTATAACCGCTCCTGTTTTACACCCCTTTCTTTGGGCACCTATGCCTTACTGAGCTGGCACCAGGCCAAGGCTTTGAATTTGACTCCCCTCCTGCCATAATCCCTCCATTTCTCCAGCTACAACTCATTTCACATGCTATCTCTGTCTTTACATTAGTTGTTTTCTTACTAATCCCCACCAGAAAACTCATATTCATGTAAATCCCACCATAAATAACCTAGTGAAATGAGTGTTTAGTATTGGCTGAGGCTCTCATCTGTGGTTTTGCTCCCTAATAAATCTGTGCTACACGATCTCATTTTTCTTCATGGCTTTTGAGTCTGACAAATGATTGATTTGGTTTGATGTAATCCCACTTATCCAGACTTACTTTGGAAGTTTTGACCTCTACCAAGGAGCCCTCATGTTTCTCCTAACTCTACCTGTAACATTCTCAAGGTAGCTGGAATTACATGGTGGTCTTCGATCCATTTGGAATCGATTCTGATACACGGATATATATGAGGATCTAAATTCGGTTTTCTGTATACTGCCAATTCTACCAGCACAATTTGTTTTTCTTCCATCCTGTGTGTCTGGCTTCCTTGTCAAAGATTATTTACCTATAGGAGTGGATTCATTCCTGGACCTTCAATTCTGTTGTATTGTTGGAATTCTGTGCTTCCATTGGCAAGAATGCCACTACCCCATTCCTGAACAAAAGGAAAGACTGGAAAACAATGATATTAAGTGAAATAAGCCAGATCTAATTAAATATATGCTGCATGGTTGTCCTCATTTGTAATAACTAGATATGTCTATAAATCTACAAGTTAATCCAATAGTTAGTAAAAGACATACAATTACACTTGGATATGATTAACTAAGAGCAATCTAAGCATTCACACGTCAGGAACAAGGTAAACTATTCTTAGGAGAGAATCACAATGTCTCAATGCCTATGTGCATATGACCATATAAATGTTGCTTATTGCAATGAACTCTAAGAATCAATCATACATGTGAAATACATCTATCTGTATATAATTTTAATAGATGTCATGAAAATAACCAACTTCTCTGTAAATTCAAAAGCAAAATTCTAAGTTTAGAAGATAAAAACGAAGAATGCTTTCAGCACATAAACTTAAACACATAGGGAAAAAGGTGGGAGAGAAAAGATAAGATGAAAAGTAGAATAGGTAACTATTGAAGAATTCATAAACTATTTCAAAAAGTATACAAGAGAGCTGGGGTACATCTCAGTTGTAGGACTAGACTAATATATATAAAGCCATAGGTTCAATTTCCATGAAGGCCTAATAATAAGTTAATAAAGAGTAGTAATACAATAATTATCTTAAATAAATGCTTTCATATTAGAGAGGCCTGAATCCTAAAACAGTAAATAAATTATTCTCAACACTTGTATCCAATGACAAGAAACTACAAGAATGAAGAGCAAATATTTTCCTTTTCTAGCCCTTCCTTTCCTTTTCTGGTTTATTCTTTTCTTTTTTCCTTTGACACTACTGGTGCTTGAAGTTGCTAATGCTCTAATCACTTTAGATTATTTTTCAGGCTAAGCCTCCCTTGAGGAATGATAGCTTACCAATGGCTTCCACAAACATGACATAACAGGGAAATTACACTATATCTAGCTTTGTTTGTTTTCGTAGTTTCTCACGAATTTATATTTTTTAGAACTGGCCTTGATATCAGTCTTCTAAATCTCTGCCTTCTAATTAGCAAAGTACATTTCATCTCAAGCTTGGACCCACACTTTATTTCAGTTTAACCATTCAATATTGACTTCAGTTCAACCAACGTGAACTATTGGGGAAATATATGGACATCTCATTCCCACTGGTAGGCAATTCTGATGAAGATGAGGAACAAGATAAATAAGTGAGGAATGATATCAGTTGCAAAAAAAGAAAATGGAATAGGATCCAAACAATTTCTTCTTTGGGCTGCCGAAAATAATCGGCTTACTACAGTTCCAAGACTACTTTTCAAAAAGGCCACTCATGTGAATACTAGGGATGAAGATGAGTATACCCCTCTTCATCGGGAAGCCTACTGTGGACACTTAGACATTATCCATGAGTTGGTGGCTCAAGAGGGAGATACTCATGCAATAACTGTGGATGGCTTGACACTCCTGCACAGTGATTATATGTGGAATAATACCAGAGTTTCTTCTTTCTTACTGCATCATGATGCAGATACCAATGCCCAAACTTAAGGCCTTTTGACCTCTTGCATCTTGCTGCTGGGAATAGAGATAGCAAAGATACGCTGGATCTCCTTCTGTTGAACCGTTATTTAAACCAGGTCTAAAGAACATCTAGGAAGAAACTGTATTTGATAATGCCAAAAGGATAAGTATGTATCACTACCTCTTTGAAGTTGTGGAAGGCTGTACAAATTTTTCCTAAGTCATAATGTTTCTATTAAGCTTCTCAAGTTTAAAAGTGCCAGTCCATTCGTTCGTCCGTACAAAATGTTTTCACAGTACAAAGTAACAGCAATATCTTACTGTTAAAAATTCATGAATTCCATGGTATTCTTCCAAGTCAATTGCCTGACTTTGATGCCAAAATGTATTCAAGAGTTTTTGTATACATCTATAATAATTTCTGCAGTTTGTGATTTTTTAAATCAGAAATAATTTTAACTTATCTGTTGAAATGAGTAGTACAGAAACTAAAGATATTTCTAGTGCTTTTCTGAAAAAAGTATATTTTAAAATATTTTATATTCTCTTGTTTGTACAATTTCCATAATCTATTTCATTTTCTCCTAGATATAATACATTGAATTCTACATCGTTTAATAATATATAGGTTCATTAATAAATGTTCCTTTAAGATTGCATTCCATATAGAAACAGTTTAAGATTCCTTTTTTTCCTAGGTCCTTATACTATTTTATTTCTTTGGGATAAAATAACAATGCTATCTAATTTAAAAAGTTTTGTAAAGTTTATGCTATTTAAAGGCCTTTCTAAGGTGAAAACTTAATATACTGATGTCAAACTTACTTTCAATTCTATGAATTACATATATTGTTACACTCATATTTTTGTAATCAACATTTTAATAACTTTTTTCATTTCTTGCATCTAAAGAATGAAAAAAATTGGACTACTTCACAAATTTTCATATCATCCTGTATTTCATATCATATCTGTGTTGTAATTTTGGTATACGTGCTGCTGAAGCATGTAGTATCTTCTAAATTTAAACAGTTAATGATGCAATCTTTATATAGGTATATATCTTTAGTTGCCTATTTGTAACAAGGGAAACTTATTGTTCCTAACAATGCTATTGATCTTCTTTTCCTAAAATTCTATATATAGTAAAAAAAATTATATTGTTTGGTCTATTGCTCACATTTGCATTTTTTTGTCAATGAAAATTTTTTTTTCATTTTAAATTTGATCATACTTTGAAGCATTTATAGCCAGGTCCAAAGATGATGGCTTTTACAAATACTTATTTATCCAACTGAGTTAGCTTTGTGGAGCTAATGGATTCAAAGTAAGCCTTGCTTAAGAGCGACTTATAAAATTCTGCAGCATAAAATTTACCAAATGAGGTCTTACTGGCACAAATGTCTACCTGACCATTTACTCTTCTTCCATGTAGCAACAGATCAACTAGAATATCTTACCCTGACAGCATAGATTGTCTTACTGAAACAAAACTATTATTAGTTAAATTGGATCATAGAGAGAAGAACAATTCAGACAGAACTGTTCAGAATAGAAGGTATTTTATCAAAATACAATTATTTAATATACCTACCATTTCAAAATTAGCTAAAGCCAAGAAGGTGAAAAAATTGTTCATATGCATGATTACCTAATATCCTGGCCTGTCAACCATCCAACCAGGCAGGAACTTACACTACTGCCTTTCTATCAACAAATATTCCCATAGCTCCAGGAGAAGTCCATATGTTTCTTCTCGTTATTAGGCCTTAAATTGGTAATGTTTTAATCAGAGTGTTTCCTTGTGTGTCCAGGTTGTAAATCTGCAAATAGTAAAGCTTTAGTTCTAACTCTACCAAACACTGAGGTAGAGATAATGGAATAATACTTTAAAACAGAGTTGCCATTTATACCCTAACCACAACAGAACAATGCAAAACATGTGCCCTTTTTATTATGTATAGTTATATATTTTATATTTATATGTGCTGATTTTATATTTCACACAGTGAATCTTACTACAAATAATTGATAATTTGACAAAAAATTATATTTTTTATTCCAATAAATAGATTGGAATATAAATAATTAGGTTTAGAATATATATTAGAATATAAAAAGTATCAATGCAATGTCTTTCGTACAAACTTGTGATACCTTCAAAGTGCTCTTGGTCTTCTGAATTCACATAGTAAAAAAACAATTTTGTTTTTCTATAATCTATAAAGTATTTTACTCTGATGCTCTGTTTATTATTTTAACTCGCTGGTCCTAAACAGTTTTTCTCCATATTTCTGAAGCATTCCTACTGATTATACCCAAATTTTGCTGATATGCTATCTACAAGATATTTTTTCTGCAGGACCCACAGTTCCTAGGATCCCAGGTCCGAGTTACCTGCATCATCAAATAACAGAGGCAAGACTTTTCACCTAGGCCCATGCAACATACCAACAGAAAGTAATTGAAGACCCATCTCAATTTCTCATTTCCTATAATATTTCAGGGCCCGAATTCTTTGAGAAACAGGAATTTTCAGTAAGCAATTGTGAAATGCAATGCAACTTAAAATAAAAGATGATATCACAAAATCTGAGAGAATGTACTGTAGTTCAAACTTTCAATTTACAGATGACCAGTCCATATGATTGAATGAGATAAAAAAAAGTCACAAGATTATTTTTATACCACTCTCCTAATGATTACTGAATGATTTTAGTCCAGCATAAGTAGGCCAAAAAAGTAGATCCTGGAAGGATAGATCCGTAATTGGTCTACCAAGACCAGGAAAACTTGACTTAGATGCCAAATATAATTCAGAAAAACATTAATTGAGAAGATCCTTAGTACTTCAAAACACTGGTACTTCAGTAAAATTTGGTTCGGTAGTATAAAAATGTAGTCATTCTGAAAACAATAATAACCTACATTTAATCTTCTGAAAGTATATTCTTTTTCAAATATACTTTTAAAAATCACAATCACCTAAATAACATTTGCAAATAGATTATACTTAGTGGCATTACAAGTTTTTCAAGTTTAGGGAGCAAGTTTCAATAGAGTTGATTTATTTACCCAGCACCAATGCCAAACCGGTTCAACTATTCATTAAAGTATAGAAATAGTTCCGCCCACCATTTGTGTGTTAGTAGGTGCCTTCCAGAAATGTGTTAAATAGATCAGCCTCCTATATTTCAAACCCAAATGTTAGCTAATAAAGTAAATTTCATCACTTAAATAAGGTACATTTGAAAAATTCACAAATAGTTGCCTCATCATATGTTGTTTTATGTTTTCCCTATCTGTCTAACAGAGTAAGAAATATGACTTTAAGTCTTGAATATGGGTATTCATCAGAGATGTGACAAACATAAAATCTGTCTTCTACTTCTATCACATTCTTCGATAGTAGTAAATCTTAGTTTTCTTCATTTTCCAAAACTTATATGTAGTAGATAATATTATCCCATGTAAAACAAAATAATCACAAACCATTGTACAAAGCCATTTATAAAAATTGGTAATTAGGAATACATTCTAAGCCATTTTAAAACTTTTTTTGACTAAAGATTAATCTTCCAAATGGATGAGAATAAAACCATGTCTAGGTCCTTCACGTCTACAGTCTTGCAAATTATTATTGCAGATGAATGAATTATGGAAATATAAGCTGATATCAGTTCAAACATATGCAGGATTGAAACTCCATGGAATGTATATAAAACTTTCAAAGTATTAACAGTTTAACAGAATGACTACCAGGAAATTAAAACCAAAGTAGAATAATAGTAAAGACATAGAATGAATGAAAAATGGAACAAGTGGCAAGTACAGTTAGAATACTTAATGTACACATGTGATAAAGGAAGTGGTAAATCTGAAATAAATCTTGAAGAAGGGGTTGGTTGAGAATGATAGAAAAAGTGACTCTGATCCAGGAGCATTGGACAATTAGATGAACCTATTTAATTGTAACACACTTGCACAACCTTTTGAAATTCAGTTAAAAAACACAACAAAAAACAAAAACACACAAAAATCACAACCAAAGAGCAATCTCTAGAGAGTGTGAATATGACCTCTCAAAATTTTAAGGAGTTAATGAAGGACAGTCTTGGGAAAAGCAAACAATGCTTTTCAAAGAGGGCAGTTCGGGGTAGGGGAGAATTTTGAATAGATTTAAATAGATTGTCTAAGGTTATAAATCACCTACATCTGCTGCAAATATTATCTTTCTTCTGTGAATTCTCTTTGTCGGAAATGGGTACTGCAGTCCTGACCCACACTTGATAGATTCTGAAGATAGAATGGAAGAAACAAGATCAAGAACCTAACAGGTTCTGTCCACTGGAGAGAAAACAATACTCTATGTTTTCTCTCATCTCTCTTCACTACTCTTTTTTCATACTTTTAAGTCAACTGATTTTGAATTTTATTTTTCATTCTTTGTTCTGGCAAAGTAATTGGTCAAGTTAGTTCACTAAATATTATTTGCCTTTTTTTTGTATCATGCTGTTTACTTGTCCGAGTCCATTAAACTACACCCTTGCATTTGGTTGCCACGACAACCCTACATCTATGTTAATGAGGACAAACTCTAATGTAAAACTTTGTCTCCAAAAAATCAGTCCCATAAGCTGTGATCACAAATATTTGGCTATACATTTTTTTTTACCTTGAAAGTCTTCTTGTGTCTAAAGTGCCCACAAAAATAAGTACTCCACCACTTTTTGGTTCAATCACTTCTAACCTCAAAGATATATTTTGATAACAAGATGCTTAGGGGAAATCAAAGAATACTCTACTTTTATCTTCTCTCTTAAGACTCTCCTTAGATACCTTATCAGTTTCAGTGAAGTTATTCTTTGAAAAATTATTTCAATAGATTATTCTTCTCTTGGTCTTGCATTTGTTCAGCAAGATGTATGGGAAAGAAGAGTTAAATCATCCATTCCTTGGATGACAGTGTCTGTTACAAAGGACAGTCCTTCTATGTCTAATTCTATGTCCTCCTCTTATCTCTTGTCTGATTTCCAATTAATCACAGCTTCTTGGCTTCAAGTCCAGTGAAGCTGAAGGACTATAAGTTCTCCCCCCCACCCCGCCCCACTATATCTTCATGGTTTCTCTTTTAAAACTCTTTTAAGTTGCCTCATTTGGACTCAGAATTTATTTTCATGTCTTCATTCAATCTGTTCTGCATTATAGTCAGCCAAATAGGCTCTATAAAATCACTTTATGCAGCAAAAATATTAAGACAACATGTATGAAAGTTTAGGCCTCCCTCCACTGCTGAAGCCAATATGCTTAGCTAGGACTTCTAAGAACACTGTTTTGTTACCCTTTCAATTTGCTCAATTCTTTTCTGATCCCAAAAGTTTTTGGCTTATGTAATAAGAGAAATCTTTATTATCTCATGATAATAAGGATATTATTTTTTGTGAGCTACTTAGAAATGTGTAATCATTGGAGTATCCAATCAGATTTTTTTTCTCTGTTTCAGTGTTTCACGTACAAAGACATTGTAGAAAGTGTTACAAACAGAAAAGTGTGAACCCAATACCTTTTTTCATTGTAGAGGGCACTTTCGCCCTAAATATTTTGACCAAAATTATCTTTTTCAAAGAATTATTTTAGTAGTTACAAGTCAATTCACAAATTTAGATATCTGAATTTTTTAAGAACTTTGAATTTCACACAGTGAGAGTATATTTCCTGGGTAAGGACAATTCTCAAAGAACCTACAGGATTTACAGCAAGGTTTCTTAAGTTTGTTTGTTTAGTGTGAAAATGAGCTATCTTCACCCACATTGCTCCCTCTTAATTAAGTCTCCATAGATTTCCTTGCATGAAAGCCTATTTTCCCACGCAATTTTCTTAATACGCTAAGTTTTTAAAAAGTTTGAACAATCAAAATATACCTGTCATAATTTTCAAACTCCTTTGAAATTCCTTTATCAGAATCACATGTTCACTAATCCTAATTCAACCTTTACCATCAAATCAGTTGACATGTTGTTTTCATGATATACTGTCCCTACAACTATTTTTTCCAGTGGGTTTATGTGTATATATGGCCATATAAGCTGGTGCTGAACAAAATGAACTTCAAGATATGGAAGAGAGATTTTTTTGTAGTTGTTGTTTATAATATACTATATGATTTCCATTATCTTTGGGTTTTTCCCTTATGGTTTTCCCCTGCTGTATTTGATTTTGGTGCCCTGTGTATTGTGTATACATTTACCTTAATTAGGGAAGGGAAGATGAACAACAAAATGGTGAGACAAAGGACAAAAGGAAAACCAATGCAATAGCAATACTCTCATGCAATATGTGGAAATGTACATTACAACTTGTGAGGAGTACTGAGGTGAAGGAACACTGTGAGAAAAATGAAGGAGGGGCTAAAAAGTTTGAAAAGTTATGTATTCACTACCTTACAATTACTGTAACCCCATTGTACATCAATTTGATAATAAATTTTAAAATAAGCTGCATAAAATATAATTTCACTCTATTTTTACAGTAAATATTATCCTTTATTTTATGTTGTAATTTATTAAAAATCAATACTATTTGGCATCTAATTTGAAACAATTACTCCTTTTTATCAGAGGGTCATCAAGTTTAATGTTATCCAACTAGACAATATTTTCACAATAAACTTGCCAATATTTTGAAAAAAGAATAAATTTAGTACTTTCTCACACTAAAACCAAATACAGTTTAACTCTATGGAAACCAATAACTTTTCAAAGTAAATAAGTTGTTAAGAACACAGAATATATGTGTTCTTCAAAATTCCTATGACTAATAACTACTCATTTTAAATTTCTGAACATTCCATACATGAGAGATTCAAAACAGTACCTGTTTGCAATTCTGCAATAGATGCAATTTCCAATGGAGTGTTACAGATTGAGAAGTCAACAGAAAAATAGCCACATTCTGGTAGAGGATAAAATTATGAAGCATCTGTAATTAATTCTTCAAGAGTAAGCAAATATTTATCAAAGTAAGCTATTATTTCTATGACCATCAATCCCAAGATTTATGCCATAAAGTCATCCTAGTCCAATAGTTTCCAACTCGTAAAGAGCACCTTAAAATTCCCTTAATATACTTCATGAATAGTTTATATAAATTGTGAAAAAATACCACACATCTGCTAATGTGACGCCCTCCTTGTTCTGGAAAGAACACCACAATAAAATGGGTTGCAAAAATTTCCCCCAGTGAAATTCTTGAGATCAGAACACTTGCAAATGTTATTTATATTTAAACTTTTTTTAATTATCACAGATATTCAGAATGCTACGGTTGGAAGATTATGGTTCAAATCTCCAGTAAATTTCTCAGAAAAAGCCAGACACAAGTGGCACTGAGATTGAAGTGGTAGCACACGAGCCTTGAACATAAAGAGGCTCAGAGACAGTTTCCAGACCCAGAGTGCAAACCCTAGGACAAACCAATAAAACAAAAACAAACCCCAATATAACATTTTTCTCATTGCATACAGAGGCACGTAATTAAGGAAATGGCTTCCTGTGTTACATATAGGTAGAAGAAAGAAGATGTCACACAATTATTTTTTTTCATACAATGTTATACAAAACACTCAAAAATTCCTCTTTTGCTAAATTTATAAATTAATATCCATTTGTTGGCAACTCTGTCTAGATTATTCACATTATCACTTTAACCATGAACTGTTGGAATTATCTATCAACTAAGATCTAATTATAATCCTCTTGAAAGAATATTCTAGGAAAATGGAATGCCAGAATCATTTGTGAATTTTTCAATTAAACCCTCTACTTAAAAAGAATTTTGTAGTATCCTATAAAATATGAAATTACAAACAAAACCAAAATATTTATGTTAACTCTAAATTCTAATTTAGCAAGATCTACAAATTCCTGCATTAGGTAAACTTTATTATTTCTCTAGGCTTAAGTTTTTTTAATCCATCATTTCTTTCGAAACCAACAGAATGATGCTTATTTACTTTTTCAAATTTTGGGTGGGAATCATGAGCCATTTTGCATTTAGGAATGGTCTGTAATGAAGAGAGCATTTAAAACACAAATGAAGATTATATACGAGTTGTATTTCAATAGGAAACTTGACTTCTCAAAACATAATGGCAAAATTAGCCCAGACTTGCAATTGTGTATTCCTTTCTTGTTTGATTTGTTTTATTAAACAAAATTATACTACCTGGTCCAGGGAAGGTATCACTTTGTATTTCCACTCTCTAATCTCCTGTCTTAGTCTGCATGCTAGAATTCCAGGCTTGTATCACATTGCCCTGCCATGGTTTCTTGGTTTATGTAATCTAGATACAGACTAGCAATTCTTAACTTCTCCAATGATATTATCCACTAGACTGACTGCTCAGAGTGTTTATGTACTATTTTCGAAGATCTTCTATCATTTGACACAGGATATGAACATTTTCAAATGCACATGCTGGGATCTCTTATTCATTTCTCCATGGAGCTGATCCTTTAATAATAATTACTGGACTCTCTTATTGTCTCTGTTCCCTACCTATGTAATAGTCCCAAACTTTTTTGAAGAAAGTTCACTTGAGGATTTTCTAATATTAAAATTTATAACTTGATTCTTACTCAGGACATATTTTCTATTGTTTTTTAACTTTTCTACATATTCTAAGTTGTTTCATTTGTGTAATTGTGTGTGCACATTTAAGTGCCTCTGTGTGTATGTGTATGTTTGTATGTATGTATGCAAAAGCCTCAAGCTCTTATTCATCAATTTTGCTCATGACTGTTATTCCATCACCTAAGCCATTCTTCCAATTTAGCTTTTGGCTGTTAGTGTGGCAAAGACTGTTCTGTTCAGGCTGCATGCCAACTAAACTTCCCAGACTCATTTACATTCTTAGGTTTTATTTCTCCAGAAGTATCAACTTTTAAACTACAAATATTTTTGTGAGTGTAAAGTCTAAGCTGTAGCCCAGATTTTTAACTCAAGAATTCATACAAAGATAGATGAACATACACATTGCATATGCTGAGTGTACTCTATTAGAAATGTGATCTTAAGCCAGGTGGTGGAGATATTTGAGGACTGGGGTTCAAAGCCAGCCCAGGTAGGAAAGTCCCAGAGACACTTTTCTCCAATTAACTACCAGAAAACTGAAAGTGGTACTGTGACTCAAGTGGTAGAGCAGTAGCCTTGATCTGAGTAACGGAGGGATAGCGCCCAGGTCTTGAGTTCAAGTGCCAAGACCAACAACAACAAAAAAGAATATAAGAAAAAGAAAGAAAAATAATTGTGATCTTTGCCACTAGTTCATTGCTAGTATAATCCCTGCTCTCTCAAGACACATTTTTTTCCAGTTAAGTCCATGCTCTTATATCTAACTTGCATTGGAACCAGAATTATTCTTCCACTCTACTTTTTAAAAATTTGTGTGATTAGCAAGTGTGATTTAGAAAGGGAGTGGCCTCATACTTCATGCTCCACTTAGGAGTAATGGTTTCTCTATATCACTCCCATAAATCTTCATATTGGAATTGGCTTTTTGTTTCAATGTTGTCTTATTTGTAGTCTTCTATACTGTATTGAACCCTTATACTTAAACACAGCACTTCTCTTTCTCGTAATATTGCAAATGTTTCTCTTACTGTTAACTCCTGTACATTAGGGAAATAATGCACAGCACATACACTCACAAAAAATGATCTGAGAACCTTCTTCCCATTTAAAATTCGCCTTAATTTGCAGAGCAATTATGAAGTTTGAACTCAATGTACTCATGGATAATATAAATTTCATATTTTCTCTGTACTAAGTTGTCTCTGAAACACCTGCTGCCTCATGTCCAAAATTGTCCTTGTGTTATTTCAATGAAGCCAGAAAACATACATTATCCTTCAAGAAGAACTAATGATTGTTACTGGAAGTCGTGGAAAGTGATCCCAGGAAAGGAATTGAACATAGAGGAATGACAAAGATCCAATTAACTTGTGCTTTCCTTTCACTGTACAAGAAAAGAATCCCAAGGCTTGAGGGAAACTCTGTCCCTGACTCTTTCCAATGTGTTTATTACTCATATAAAAGTTGTTTGTAAACTTCTAGTTGAGAGTATTACAAAAGGAAATAATGTGGCATGTGAAGGCCAGCATAGAACAAAAAGAATCAAAGTTGTTGGTTTTTTTTTTTGCCAATTGTGGGGCCTTAACTGTGGGCCTGGGAGATCTCTGTCAGCTCTTAAGCTCAAGGATAGTGCTCTACCACTTGAACCACAGTGCCATTTATGACTTTTTCTGCTTATGTGGTACTGAGAAATTAAACTCTGGGCCTCATGCATTCAAGGCAAGCACTCTACCACTGAACCACATTCCCAGCCCCTAATAACATTGTTTTAAAATTGTTCTACTGCAAAGAAACAAACACATGGAGGTTTAAAAGTGTCTTATGGATGAATATTTCAACCCTGAGATGATTCTCTTTTGGCAAGAGTCTGTTATCAATTCCTTTAGTCTGGTCCTGAGTTCTCCATAGCAATAAAGATTCCAAAAAAGCAGGATCCAGTGAGTATGATCAGCAAAAGCAGCCTCTTCTCAGACCAGTACTCCTTTAAGGAGAGTCCCAACGAAATATCTGGGGGTTGTTTTTGTTTCCTGTTTGTTTAGTTTGTCCTGGTTCTGGGTCTTGAACCCAGAGGCTGGACCCTGTCCCTGAACAGCTGTCTTTCCTGCCCACCTGTCCTCAAAGTTAGACTCTACTGCTTGAGCTAAAACTCCACTTCTGGCTTTTTTGGTGTTTAATTACAGATAAGAGTTTGATAGACTCTCCTGCCTGTGTTGTATTTGAACTAAGATAGTAAGAAAGCCAAGTGACATCAACTGTATGGAGTTCTCTTTTAAACCAAGGAATCTTAGATGAAGTTTATTATAAAGCTAATATTTGACAATTTTTAAAAGAAGAGAATATGCCCAGCAAAGAAACCATAGCTTAAATTACTCAACAAAAGTAGGTGCTCTGAATCATTTTGGAATTATTTTTTATGCTTGGGAAGATTATTATTGACCTTGTCATTCCTTCTAGGGAAACTGAAAGTCATATTTGCACATTTTTTTTTGTTTGTCATGTGGCTTGCACTCTGTTCTTGGGTGCTGTTCTTGAGCTCTTCAGCTCAAGTTGAGCACTCTACCACTTTAGCTACAGGACCACTTCCGGGTTTCCAGTGATTAATTGAAGATAAGTGTCTCATGGACTTTCCTGACCAGGCTTGCTTGAACCACCATCCTCTGGTCTCATCCTTCTGAGTAGCTAGGATTACAGGCGTGAGCTACCAGTATATTTGCATTTATGTGTACTTAATGAAACTAGGTAGACAAATAATGCAAAACTGAACACAGTGAAGGATCCCCTTCCTCATGGGAATAGGGTAAGGATTAAAGAGAGCCATGATTTGTTCCATAAACCCACAACTGTTCACAATTACCAACAGGCCCCATGAGCTCTTTCCAGGTATCTTCCTGTCATTTGCTCACAGAATTGCCAAGAACCCTCTGTATAAGTCCCTTGTTTCCTCGCAATTGTCCCATGGGGAAACTGAGGTCCAATGGTTGAGGCCTAACCCAGGGCTTCACCTGTGGTCAAGAATTGGCTGCCATTGACTAAGAGTTTGGGATAATCCATCTAAACTGATGACTGAGTGCGGTGCTACATGTCTGCTACCCCAACTACAGAGGACCAGGCCTGGTGGAGCATGCCTGTCACAGATAGGAGGACAATGATCCAGCCCAGCCTGAGCATATACTGATTCTCTATCTCGGAAATGTCCAACACAGAAAGGCTTGGCTCACATGTTTGAAGATCTGACTGACAAGCTTGAGGCCTTGAGTTCAAACCCTAATATACCAAAAAGAATCAGAGGCCAGATGCGCAAAGCTCATGCCCCAAATCCTAGCTACTCAGGAGTCTTAGATCTGAAGATCACAGGTCAAGATTTAAAATATGGTTGGCCTAGCCCATCAGACGTCATGGTGAGGAGACCCGGAGTCTGACCTATGCTGGTGCACTCCATACTCGCAGGATGCACATCTTTACTAAGTGCTGGCCACACACTCTGTTCTCCTGGGAAACCACCCCCTGCGGGATGCATCCCCCAAGTTCTCCCATGCTCCACTGTCACCAACCAGGCCCAAGGGAGTAGACAGCTCCAGGCCCCACAGATCCCTTGGTCTTGTAATTTAATGGTGATGAGTCCCCTTCAAGTACCTCACCCTTCCAGGCTCCTAGACATCAGCTGTGAAGCACATGCACCAGCCACCCAATGATAACAGGATAAGTTACCAAAGGATACAACTATCCTTGTTGCCACCCACTTCTACACACACATACACTCACAAACACACACACACACAGACACACACACACACACAGACACACAAACACACACACAAATCCAGACTGGTGACAGAAGACTTGTTCATGCAGCACCTGCAATTTGCCCAGTGATCACTCACCTAAGCACAGTTAGGATGTACAAGTAGAAAGATAATCTCTCTCTTCTCTCTCTCTCTCTCTCTCTCTCTCTCTCTCTCTCTCTCTCTCTCTCTCTCTCTCTCTCTCTCTCTCTCTCTCTCTCTCTCTCTCTCTCTCTCTCTCTCTGCCCCCCTCTTTCTAATGCACACACACAAACAACACACACACACACACACACACACACACACGAGACTGAGAGCAGTGCCTCTGTTCGTTCCTCATCTGGGACAATGTACAAACTGGAGCATGGGGTACCCTTGAGAGAACCAGAGAACAAGAGACTCCCACCCAAGGGGAGCTCCACTCAAATGACACACCTCACCTCTCCCTTTCTCCAAGGCCAGATCCTTCCTCTTGGGAACAACCAGCCTTGACTCCACATTCACCAAAACCCTAGGCCAGGATGCTGGATGAAGGAGTCCTGAGACAGGTGGCTTCTCAGAGCCTGGGAGGGGAAACTAGCAGAGGGTCATGATGCCCCCAGAGGGGTGTCTGACCAGGGGTGGGGCAATGTTGGGGAAATGGATGGGGTCCTAAATGCTACATACATTGATATACTCTTTACTTCTAGCCTACATGTTCCTGGGCTAATTAGCGGATTCTTGGGGAGGAAAAGAAGACCAAATGGACCAAAAGCACCAGCAGATGCTGGCAGAGCTGGGAAAGGTGATGACCCTGTGAGAACTTTTGACAGCTGAGGGGTGTGGGAACAGGCCTGGTGTATGTGTGTGTGTGGGGGGGGTGTTCCTCCCAGATATTCACCTTCTGCTCTGACCCCCAGCGCCCTTCACCTCCCTCCAGGGCTTTTCTGGGACCCTCTTTCAGGTGTAAGGGTGACCAAGCATAGAAGACAAGGGCTTACACAGCAAGGGGGGTGGTCTATCTTATGTATCCAACAACCCCCATGCCCAGAAAAAGAAAAGACCCAACAAGGCATGTGTGGAGGTGCTGCTCCCCACCTCTGACTAAAGCCACCAAGCTCCCACCAGGGAGAGAAAAGGTGCAGATGCATGGGATCTGGCTCCCACCAGGGGCTCTGTGGTGTCCCCTCTTCACTTATCCCTGCATCTGCACTTTTCATGGGAAATTGGACACTAGGGATGTGCCCACTCCTGGGGCACATTAGTGACAGAGTGCCCGGCCTGTGGGGTGTGAAAGAGGTGCAGGTCCGTCCGGGACCTGGGTGGGTTGTTGTGGGGTACAGGTGTTGCAGGGTGCAGGCCCGCTGGGCAGCCACACACTTGTGATGCTGGGAGAAGTTGTTGGTGGCTGCTACAGGTGGGGTGAGCAGTAATGGAGGAGGCATTGCAGACACTCAGGTCCAGAACAGAGGACCAGGGGCTGGGACAAGGTCGAGGCTGCAACCTGCCAGTAGTTTGATACTGCCTGAGGTTTGAAATGCAGTACCTTGGAGGAAGCAGGGTAGGAGGCTGGGAGGCGGGCAGGCACATCAATTTCCTACTCCAAAGTAGCTTCAAGTCTCTTGCTCACCACTCAGCCACCTCTAGCTTATTCAACAGCTGGTAGTTGTGTCAGCCAACCTAGGGAATCCTGGTGCTACAGGGCAGCATGGAATGTGAGCGTGGCCACCATTCTTGTATCCCATTGGTGAGAAAGAAACATGAAAGAATGGGGGTGTGGCCAGAATCCTGTGATGCAGGCAGCGAGGGCAGAGTCAAGATGACAGCACCTCCCCCCAGCCCATTTCCCAGGGAACTATATTCAATTCAGTTGGAGACAAGAGGGTGACCTGCTTTAGCCAGAGAGCTGCACAGATTCTTGTGTATGTCTGTTTGTTGCCAGTCCCAGACCGTGAACTCAGGATCTGGGCACAGTCCATGAGCTGCTTTTGCTCAAGGCTAGCCCTCCACACTAGAGCCACATGGCTCTACTTCTGGCTTTATTGGCACTGAAGTGGGACTGGGGTTTCAAGGACTTTCCTGCTTAGTGTGAATTTGATCCTCCCATCACAGCCTTGTAAATATCAAGGAAGACTCTTGAGAGCCACTGATGCTTGCCTCATCATTGGTCTTGCTGATGTTCTTGGACAGACCAGTGAGTTCCCTATCCTCGGATTTAAGTGGAGGGAGGTGGAGCCCACAGTTCGAATCCTGGTCCTGTCAGCTTCAAATGACAGGAGATCCTAAGAAACTCATTCTTATCCATATGATTACCAATGAAATGTGATCAATGTCATGACTGAATGAGCAGTTGTTGAATGATTCTATGATAAAATTATATACAATTATATATAGGACACTGATCGATTTTAATTAATACTTTATTAAGCATTTAAACAATCACATTCATTAAATGGAGGCATAATGAAATACCTAAGAATTGCACCTCATATACTATAAAGGTGCCATTTTTTCTGCCAAGACTGGGATTGGAACTCATGGTCTGGGTAACTCTGTTGCACTGTGTGGGAAGGGGAAGCTTGCCTCCTTGAAGTCAAGAAATTCAAGTCTGTTCCTTAGGCCTGAAATTGATCCCCACCACTAGAATACATCCTACTCATGTACAATTTAAATATATGATTTATATTTATATACATATGTTGACTCCATATTGCATTCAGTGGAGTTACTCATTTTATTTTTTGGTTTATTTATGTATTTATTTTACTGACTATTATGACACATAGAACATTGATTACATTGATTACATAGAATATAGTTCTGCATATGTATTCCACTTCATACCTGACACCCAGGAAATCCACAGAACAGGAAAACATGTGTCACCATCAGCTTCTTTTTCAACAATTCATTTCTTGGGAGTGCTGGCATCTGAACTCATGGCCTACGATGCAAAATTCACGAATGGGTGAGTGTCAACACGCCATTGTGGGGCAAATTGAGCTGACAGGCAGTTCCCAGGACCTGAGATTGAGCCCCAGGGGTTGAAAAAATAAGAACAAATTGACACGCAGATGACAGCATGCTAATAAATATATATATTTATAGCATGCCAGAGATGTGTATCCATTATTCAGTTTTATAGACTACATTCGTACCAATTCTTGGCTATTTTTTATGCCTCCATGTAATTAATATTATTGTTTTCATCCTTAAACTATTAATGAAATCAATCTCTGTCTTGAAATTATTGCATTCCTGTAAGTAATAGTATTCTTTAATGCCTCATAAATATTAAATAAAATCAATCAGCCTCCTGAAATCATTCTAATTTTATAGAAGCATCATTCACAATCAACTCATTCGACCGTGACATTGATAACATTCCATTGTTATTCCTATGGATGGGAACGAGACTCTCAGTACCTCCTGCCATTGGTTGTGTCAGGACAGGGATTTGAAATCAGGGTCTACATTGCCACGTGGGCCTATGGATTCCCCAATAGTCTGCCAGACTTCAGCAATACAAGGTGAAGTACACTTTGCAACAGTGTCATTCAGAACCAGCAAAACATAAAAAGTCATCTCACTTCATTTTTTCTGTGCATTTTTTATACTGCATGGCCTGGTGGTTTAGGATCCCAGGAGCAGCTGTGGGTCCAGTGGCTTCACCCCAACCTTGGGTGATCAAAGCAGAGGCAGAGTTGGGACGACCTGAGTTCAAGTGCCATGCTGAGCATAAAACAAAATAAAAATTAAAAAATAAATTAGCTCCCAGGCTTGCAATTTGTGCTGTTTATTCTGCCCAGTTTTGGATTTGAACTCAGGGTCTGGGTAAATCTGCAGCACTGTGGATGAAGGGGAATCTTGCCGTACTTGAAGATAAGAAAGTCAGGCCTGTTCACTTGGCCCTAATTCCAGCCCCAGCACTTGAAAACATACTATTTATATACATTGTAAAGATAGGATTTATACTTGCCTATAGATATGCAGTACATACATGTTTGGTGAGGTGGTTCCTTGTATTTTTTTATTCATTTATTTACCATTGATTTTATTTACTATGATGATACCCACTCTGTTTATTACATTGATGACATGCTATCACATAGCATCTAGATTTGTAGATATGTTCTTCATCATGCCTAACACCCAGGACTCTCAGATAAAAGGAAAATAAATTTCACACTCAGTTTCTTACTTCATGATCCACTTGTTGGTAGTTCTGGGATCTGTCTCAGGGCCTAGCGGGACCAATTGTTGAAGAGGTCAAAGGGAACAAACCAACCTGTGAGCAACTAAGGAGCTAGGCCATTCCCAGGATCTGACATTGATCCCCAGGGTCCCCATGATAGTCATAAATTCAATATTTAAACACAGGATCTATATTTACATACATGTTTGGAGGTATCTCACATTTGTTATACTTCTTATTTTGTTACTAATTCATGGAGATATTGTGTATTTTACTGAGTATGGTGACAGGTATAACTGTGCTGACATGGATGACAACCTGTTCCCATGGTTATAGGTTTGCCTATGCATTCTTGATCCTAGTTGAGACCTGGGACTTTTACAGGAGAGGAAAACATGTGCAATGACTAGCTTCTGACAACAGAATGAAACTTTTGTCATTGCTGGGATTTTAACTCGAGTCTGGGTAGCTCTGTTGCACAATGGGGAAAGGGGAAGCTCACCATCCTTGAAAACTAGAATGTCAGGTCGGGTCTAGGGCCTGATTTGAAGTGCCAGCACTGGACAAAATAATAAACCCTTGTTTTTTAATAGGATCTCTCTTTACCTACAGGTGTCTTATGTATCTTGCATTCAGTGTAGATATTCCTTTTTATTTTTTATTTATTCATGGATATATTGTGTATAGTATTGAGTATGGTGACAGATATAACTATGCTGACATGGATGACAACCTATTCCTATGGCTATAGAGTTGCCTATATAGCATTCTCCATCCTCTCTTATACCCAGGTCTTTCACAGGAGAGGAAAACAGGTAGATCAATTGGCTACTCACATCAGGATGAAACTTTTGGCTGTTCTAGGATTTGAACTCAAGGCCTAGCAGACCCAATTATTGAAAGGGTCATGATGAGCACACCAGCCTGTGAGCCACTAAGGAGCTAGGTCATTTCCTGGACCTGAGATAGAGCCCTGGTGGGGGACAATATAGTCATAAATTCATAATTAAACCAAGGATCTATATTTCCATACTTGGTTGGGCAGCATCTTGCATTTGGTGTAGTCATTCTCTTTATTTTGTGTATTTTTCATTGATGTATTGTGTATTTTCTTGAGTATAAGATGACAGATATAACTGTGGTGAAATGTATGAAAACCTCTTCCCATGAGTATAGAGTTGCCTATACATTCTCCATTCTAGCTGAGACCCAGAACATGCACACCACAGGAAAACAATGCAATGACTGGCTTCTCACATCAGGCAGTGCTGGGATTCAAACTCGGGGCCTAGGAGGCCCAATTGCCCAATGGGTCCATGTGATCACACCAGCCTGTGATCCACTAAGGAGCTGAGCTGTTCCCAGGATTGGAGAAAGAGCCCTAAGGAGGCTACAATAGTCCTCAATGCATCATTGAAACATGAGTTGTATATTCACATCTGTGTTTGGACTACATCGTGCATTTAGTCTCTATTTTGTATGCTATTCATGGATGCATTGTGTATTTTCTTGAGTATATGATGACAGGTATAACTGAGTTGACATGGATAACAACCTATTCCCATGGCAACAGGGTGGCCCATGCATTCTCCATCCTAGCTGAGACCCAGGACTTACACAGGAAAGGAAAACAGGTGCAATGATTGGCTTCTGACATCAGGATGATTCTTTTGGCAGGCTTGGATCTGAACTCGGGGCATAGAAAGCCCAATTGGTGAATGGGTCTACATGAGCACACCATCCTGTGAGCCACAAAGTTGCTAGGCCATTCCCAGGACCTGAGATCAATTACCCAGGGGAGGAAGGACAGAGGAGCACAATAGTCATCCATTCATAAGCTGAAGGTAGTATGCAAATAAGTACATATTTGTACAGAGTAGGAGAGAAGGCAATCTGTGATGGAATCCAATCTACCATGTGACTACCGATTCTTGGATGTTTCCTGATGCCTCCATTTCATGACTGTGATGATTATTGTCACACTTCATCAACTCTTCATTACAAAAAATTGATACCCCATGATTCTTGCCTATCATTTCCTACTCCCATCATGCACGAACTACTCATTCAAGGATGACATCAATTGCATTCCATGACACTTCCTGGGTCCAGAAATGATTATCTCAGGATCTCCTGTCATTCCCTCCTTCTAGGGGGACTGAATTCAAGCCTCAGTCTTGGAAAACATACTCCTTATATCCATTTTAAAGATAAAATTTATATTTCCATATGGATGTTCAGTCCATATCATGTTTGGTGTGGTTATTTATTTTATTTCTTGTTTTATTTATTAATTTACCATTTATTTTATTGACTCTGATGACACCTATACCAGTTATTATATTGTTTAAATCCTATCACATAGCATCTAGATTTGTAGATGTGTTCTCCCTCATGCCTGGCAGTGCTAAGATCTGAACTCAGGGTCTAGCAGGTCCAATTCATGAGTGGGTGAGTGTGAGCATGGCATTCTAGCCAATGAAACTGTCAGGTTGTTCCTAGGCGCTGAGTTCGAGCCCCAGGTTTGGCCAAAACAGCAATAAATGGATAGGCAGACGGTGGTATACAAATAAATAAACATTGGTAAAGAGTGCCAGAGCCTTCTATTTATGACTGAATGACACCTACTACGTTCTTACCAATTCTTATATATTTATTATACTACCATTAAAGGAATATTATTACTCTTTTCATGTTTAATAAACTATTAATTAAGATCAATCAGCATCCTAGGATTATTGAATCCAATTTTAGTCTCGACCGATGCATGAACTACTCTTTCAATTGGTATGTGTATGCATAGGAACAAGTCCCTTGAGATCTCCTGCTATTGGTAGGTGGCAGGACTGGGTTTCAACCAGGGGCCTATGTTGACAGGTTGATCTATGGCTTCCCTGATAGCCCGCCAGCTTTCAGCAATGGCAGGCCAGGTCCACTTTGCAACCATGTTATTAAGTACCAGGATAATCACCTAGCAAAGAAAAAAATCGTAAAACTCTCCAGCCTTTTGCAGCTCGCCACTATTTGTGCTTTCCAGCTTTTTTTTTTTTCTTCCTGCAAGCGCTCTGGGCCTAGGATCCCCTGATCGAATATGGGTCCGGATGCTGCACCCCAGCCTAGGGCAATCAAAGCTGAGACAGAGTTATCACAACGTGAATTCTAGCCCCATGGTTGGCCAAAAAAAGAACAAATAAAATATTAATTAATTATTTAATTAAATTAAAACAATAAAACTCACTTGTTTGGAATTTCTGTCAGTTTTTTTCCTAGCCTGGGATTTGATCTCAGGGTCTTCGTAAATCTGTAGCAATGTGTGGGAAGTATAGCGTTGTCACTACTTGAATTGAAACCCTGTGCCAAGCCAAAAATAAAAAATTAAGTCACTGTCCTGGGCAGGGGGAGTAGTTGTGGAGATGGGAAAGAAGGTATGGTAGGGGAAAAACAAAGGAGGAGGCAACAATGCTTAATAGGAAATGTACTCATTACCTTGTTCATGTAATGGTAACCCCTCTGTATAACACTTTTACAATAAAATTGTACAAAAAAGAAGAAACGATGTAGTTCTCAGAGAAGCACTTTAGGGGTAAAGAAGGATGTCTGAATAGCTGTACAAAATTCTCCACTTCATTTTTGTTTAACATTCAATATGAATTTGAATAAACATAAATGCATCCTTAAAAAATTAAGTCACTCTTTTGGAACTGGGGCAAGTATTTCTGCCATTGCTCGGATTTGATCTCACTGTCCAGGTAACTCTATTGCACCATGAGTGAAGGTGAAACTCACTGTCCTTGAGGAAAAGAAATTCAGGCTAGAGTTCCCAGGGCCAGAATTAAGGCCCTGCAATGGAAAAAATATTTTTTCTCTACATGTGTAATATATGATATATACTTACATATGTATGATTATTACATATTGTGATTACTATTGATTTTGTATTTTATTTTTTTTGATTCATTAATTTATTGTTTTATTATTATACACATAATATTTATTACCTTTTGAACATACATTATATAATTATACAAAATAATTTAGGACATTAACTCATTTTTCATTAATACTTTATTAAGTATTGAAACATGATACATAATTAATTGGAATCATTTGTCACAGTCATCACATGTTTAAAGTTTCACCCAAGTATAAGCTGTGTCTTACCTTTGGATACCTTAATATAGTGATTTCTTTAGATGATTTATAGTCAGAAGCATTTTCTTGAGGATAGTCAAGTTGAGGGATAAAATTGTAAGGGTGGGGATAGAAATGTGGCTTACTGGTAAAGAGCTCGCTCACCATCCATGAATGCCAGGGTTTGAATCCTCATTACCCCATACTCAGAAAAAGCCAGAAGATATGGAGTGGTTCAAGTGGTAGAGCACTAGCCTTGAGAAAAAGAAGCCCTAAGATTGTCAAAAACAATAGGCCAGATGCCAATGGCTAACACCTTGAACGCTAGCTTCTCAGGAGGCTGAGATCTGAAGACCACCGTTCAAAATCAACCTAGACAGGGAAAGCCTTTTAGACTCTTATCTCCAATGAACCACCAAAAATCTCACATGGTGCTGTGGATCAAGTGGTACAGTGTTTGCCTTGCTCAGGGACAGTGCGTAGGCTTGATTCAGGACACACCACTGGAAAAAAATAAGGGTTAATCAAAGTACTTTTCCTATTTGCTAATTAGACCATTCTCTGGAAAATGAACGCTGATGTAAACCAGAATTGGAATCAGACCTCAGGGTTCAAATGTAGCAGATCCATATGCCCAGCCTCTCAGACCCTAGCATTATAACTTTGTGTCCTACAGCGTTCTGAAAGGTCCAATGTTGAAAGACTTAATATGCTCCCCAAGCCCTTTGTGATAAGCAGTTGACTTGTATTGTCGATGTAATTACACTTCTGAACCTAGCAGAACAGCAGTGACTCACACCTGTCATCTTACTCAGGAGGCTGAAATCTGAGGATCACAGGGTAAAGCCAGCCATGGCAGGAAAGTCTATGACACTCTGACTTTCACTTCTGAAAGGTCAGATATTCAAGAGCTTCCTGTGTTTCTCTTGGTGACGAGAAGTTACTTGCACTCTAAATGTTCTCAGAATTCTTGAGCTCTTATAGAAGCAGGAAAGAAACACTTTGACCCATCCTGGGTTCAAATGAAGTTCTCAGAATCCAAGCCTAGTCCTTTTAGCAGGAAGAACTCCAGTGTAACACTGTAAAAAGAGTTTCAAAAGCCGTACTAGGTGAAGAGACCGAGGTCTGCAGAATTAGGAGGCAGAATGTACATACACAACAGGGAAGTGAGCTGCAAAACCACTTCATGAATTCCAGGCACAGCCAGCAAAGGGGGGCATCCGGAAACATTTGTTAGTTACATCAGGGTCAGGCATTTCTCAGGCTCTTCAAACAATGACTAATTAACCTTCCTTCCTCAGGTGAAGGGAGCCTCAGTCTATCTTTAGGTTAACAATAGAGAGCCAGAGAGGGGAGGAACAGAAAAGAAAAACCCTGCTCTCTGGTCTTAAGGAGTGGGGCTTTGACTCTCCATCTGTCAGATTTAAAGACCATTCTTCTACCTCTGCCAGTCCATTCTCCTTCCTTCAATCTGCACATCATTAATGCAAGTCCCCACTCCAAGGAGAGGCAGGGCCCTTTCTCTTTTGTCTCCAAGCACCTGAGTTAGAACCTGGCTCTGCCCTCTTGGCTCTGGGAACTTCGGCTGCCTGAGAAGTGGGACAGAGACAGTCTTCCTGATCTGTGGTTGTGTGAAGGCAATGTGGTGGCCTAGCACCCTGTAGAAGTCCTCATAACTGGGAAGTGTTCCCTTCTTTCCTCCTGATGTCCAAGATCTACCCTTCCACCTACCTATCTACCTTCCTTCCTACCTACTTACATAGCTAACTATCTCTTACCAGTTTTTGGGATGAACTCAAGGCATGGGCTCTGTCTCTAGCTCTCTGCTACTTGAGCCACAGCACAAATTCTGGCTTTTTTCTGTGTAATGCTACTTAGGAATTGAACCCAGGACTTCTTGCATGCTAGGCAAGCACTCTCTCACTAATCCACATTCCTAATACCCTCATCCTTTTATTAATGGTAGTTTTTACATAATTATGCTACCATTTTAGTGCCTAAGTTTAATTTTCTGAATGCTGGTTATTTCTATGAACCCTGACTTTTTCTTCCCCTGTCTGATTTGTGACTGTTCCTGCCTTGGCCTCATAATAAAATGCAAATAAAGGCTGCTGAGAGCTTAAGTTTTCATCATATAAAGACACAGGCCTGGAATCCTGGAAGAGAAAAGCCATGTACCTGAAATGAAGATAATGATGCAGTATGTGCAACGAGTATATCTGAAAAATAAATCAGTAAATACAATCAGAAGCATTGAATATGCTCTGTTTGCACTCAGGGTGGTAAAATACACACATAAATAAGTAGGGCACTGATACATAACTTGGTCTTCTCTTTTTGAAATTTTTTTGTTGCCATCCCAGGGCTTAAACTCAAATCCCGATGCATTCCTCGGCTGTTTTGCTCAAGGGTGAGGCTCTACCACCCCCCACAGCTTCACTTCAAGCCATCTGGTCATTAATTGGACATAAGCCTCTTCCGAACTTTCTTGCCTGGACTGGCCTGTTTTTCCTGCTCTGCTTTCTCTCTCAAAGCTGGAGTTCTACCCTCTGGACCACTGCTCCACTTCTGGCTTTCTGTTGGTTTTTGGAGATAAGAGTGTCAAAGACTTTCCTGCTTGGGCTGGCTTTGAATGGCGATCTCCTGAGGAGGCTTCAAGCGGATTTCCTCAAGGATTCTCCAAGGAGCTGCTCCACACAAACCCTTGGTCTAAATCTCGAGAGGTACTAGAGAAAAACAGAAACATGAAGATGCTTCTAGTATGTTCTAGATACTTAAGATTGGAGACACAAAACACTCATAATTATTAGGTCATTTTATAGGCAAAAGGAGCAATGCAGAGAGTATGAGAATCGCTCCAGCTTTTGGTCCTCTCATCCTGAAACAATAAATTCACTGCAGCTCAATGCTAAGTGACAGAGCTGGCATGTCCTGTGGACATTTGCTCCCAAATCATGGGACACTCATTTCTCAATTTTGGTTTCAAACCTGTGACCAGAGGAGAAGATAAGGAGAGAAAATCCTTTTTTGAGAAAACAGCTATAAAGAACATTGGGGTAATTTACTTATAAATTCAAACCATTGGAATGACCCTGTTCAGAAGTTGCATTGTCCAGATTAAAAAATGAAGAAGAAAATAAAGGCAGGTGCCAGTGGTTGCTGACTGTAATCCAGCTCCTGAGGAGCCTGAGATGTAGAGAATCTTAGTTTGAATCCAGCCAGCGTAGGAAAGTCCATGACATTGTTATTTCTAATAGATCAAAGAAAATCCCAGAAGTGAGGCAGTGACTCAAGGTGAATGCACTATCCTTGAGAAAAAGGAGCTCAGGGAGTATGCGTAGGCTCACAGTTCAACTCCAGGACCTACCCACTCCCCGCAAAAGAGCCTGTACCTCCATGTCTTTGTGAATGTATGGATGTATTCCTATGGGTAAAGCTCCAGAGTAGCAATGATGAGTGGTGCGAATCTAGGAAATTTGTTTTCCATACAATGATTTCATAACACAGAGAGTGCTTTCAAGACAGTACATGTTCTAGGGCTCCCCTTACTGTTCCCAGTGTAACCTGAGGGTTTCTCTGCATCCCAGGCCTGCTGGAAGAACCTTTTCTCATTGTATGAACAGGCAGACAAAAGGCCTCCTTCCTGTACAACTTTGTAACAAACAAGTCCATTTGGACCAATTAGTGAGGATGAGTGTGGACGGGCTCTGAAGGCTAAGAGAAAAATGCCTCTTTGTACCCCAAGTGATCTCTCTCCCCAGTGCTCTGTTTTTACAGGAAGCCTTCATTTTTGCCACTTCCTGTGTCAGGCCAAGTTCCCTGAACTTATCCTGCCTTTGTGAGACTATATTCCAGTGTTCAGATACAGTGCTCAATATAATTCAGAAGTCCTGGCAGAAAACTAAGGCACTGATTCCAATGAAATATTTCATTGTGGGCAATAATGGACCTATGATACCTCTCCC
Source organism: Dipodomys merriami (assembly GCF_024711535.1). Classification (NCBI taxonomy): domain Eukaryota; kingdom Metazoa; phylum Chordata; class Mammalia; order Rodentia; family Heteromyidae; genus Dipodomys; species Dipodomys merriami. The sequence continues at coordinate 294,049 of NW_027206534.1, read as the reverse complement.
AGGTTTCTGGAAGCTTGGGAAATCCAAGCACATGTCTGATATCACAATGCTTCCTGTCATATGGGTCTGATGAAGCTCATCAGATTTTGAAATGTTTCACTTGTTCTAGTTGGGCCCTGGGTGGCTAGGTTTTGGTGTTGAACACAGGGCCTGCGTGCTGATCATGAGCTCAGAGCAGAATCCCAGAGCTTTACCATTTTTTGCCACAGCTTCACTTCTGGTCTCTGTGTGTGTGTGCGAGTGTGCGCACGTGCACGCACGTGCACATTTGTGCATACACCAGTCCTGGAGCTTCAACTCAGGACCTGAGCACTGTACCTAGTTTCTCTTATACAAGGATAGCCCTCTCCCACTTGATCCACAGAGCCACTTCAGGTTTTTTTCTAGTGATGTGGTCCTGAGAAATCAAGCCCAGAGTTTCATATATGTAAAACATTCTATCTCTAAGGCACAGTCCCAGCCCACTACTGCAGGTTTATTAGTTTGTTTCTGTCTTTATTGTTGTTGTTGTCGGTTGTAGGAGTTAAAGTCTGGGCCTGGTGCTGTCCCTGAGCTCTTCAGCTCAAGTTTTGTGCTCTACCACTTGAGCCACAGAGCTACTTCAGGTTTTCTGGTGGTTCATTGGAGATATGTGTCTTAAGGACTTTCCTGCCTAGGTTAGCATTGAAACATGATCCTCAGATCTCATCCTCCTGAGTAGCTAGGATGACAGGCATGAGTCACAAACATCCAGCTTCCACTTCAGATGTCTTAGTGGTGAATTGTTGATAATACTCTTATGAACCTTTTGTGTCTGGGATAGTTGGGAAGGCAGGGTGACAGACTTTAGCTATTGAATCCTAGGCCGTGGCACTCTGCTGCAAGGGGGTCCATGGATCCACTTGGTAGAGTGTTCGTCATGAGCCCAAGAGGTATGGGTCGGCGCCTAGGCCCTAAGTTCAAGATTCATGACTGAGAAAAATAGAAACAAAACAATTGTCCGCAAGAGACAACTCACTAATCTTCAGTAATACATAATTTTGTTTTTGCCATGGGGACATATCTGAGCCTCAATATTCTTATCTGCATAATCATCTCAGTTGTGGAGCTCTTCGAGGACCAGATGAAAGAATGAACCTTATGAAGGACACAGTACGTGTTACTCTTTGCAGGACTCAGCTGAGAGCACCCAATGAAGGACTCAGCACATAACTCTATTCCATAAACCGTCATTAGGATTAGGGTGCTTTCATCAGTATCACCATTCTTTGGGAATATTTCACAAACCAAACAAGTTCACATCTAATTGTTTAATGGGATGTTTTGTGTTTTTTTTTTTTTTAGGGGGGAGGGTTATCCAGGGTGCTTGAACTCAAAGCATGGGGATACTGTTCTAATAACATTTGCTCAAGGCTAAAGCTGTACCACTTTGAGCCACATTTTAAAGTGTCATGCAGACTTCCTGCAAGGACTGGGTTTTAAAGCTCCCAAGCAGCCAGGATGACAGGGGTAAGCCAGCAGCGTCCGGTTCCTTGCAACTGGGTTGCAGCGGTTGCAGCGGTTTACATCTGTCTAAGTCAGTTTAGGTGGCAGCTGTCAGCACCAGACTCCTAGATTGCTCTGTGATGAGGTATTTGAAGTCCTGTCCTTCTACAGTTGCAGTTAGAAGATTCTGCCTTTTTGTGTCAGCAGTCCTACGGCTTGAGTAAGGGCTTCAACAGTGTCCTAACCATTTGTGCTCAAGGCTGGCACTCAATTGATTGAAAGACAGCAGAACTTCCAGGTTTTCTGTTTTTGTGGCACTTACTAGGTGAGCACTCAACACCAAGCCCCAGGAGTGAATGAGATCTAAATGGATAGAGATTGTTGTATATAAGTATTATATCCACAAAAAGAGAGATGTCTGTATATTATTAAATTATAGATAATATTACTACCAATTATTAAATATTAAATTATGACTCCATTTAATGTTGTGTCCCAGTGGAACCATTACTAAAGCATTAATTAGTAATTACTCAATATCATGTTATTATTTATTATATATGTATATACATCCATACATATAATTACATATTTTATAGAATGAGACAGATGTCTACATATAATTAAACTATGTATGCATCATGTGTTACTACCAATTATTATGTATTTAATTATGTATCCATGTAATTTTTATTCTGTTAGTGCTTAATAAAATATTAACCTTAATGCAGTCCTACAGTTATTATATCTAATTTTATCCTACAATGATTCACTACTAATTCAATTTGTTTATCATGTACTGCAGTGATGACATTTATTACATTTATGACATCCTATTACATAGCATATAGATTTGCATACGAATTATACATCCTACCTAACACCGAGCACTTTCAAAGAAAAGGAAAACATGTGTCATGCTCGGCTTCTCACTCCACGATTACATTTTTGGCAATGCTGGGATCTAAACTCAGGGCCTAGAAGGCTCAATTCATGAATGAGTGACTGACAGCACAGCAGCCTCTAGCCAAGTCATCTGACAGGCAGTTCTGAGGCCCTGAAATCAAGCCCCATATGTTGACTCCATATTGCATTTAGTGTATTCATTTTGTTTTTTTATTATTCATTTATTTACTATTTATTTTATTGACTGTTATTACACATGGAATATTTATTACATTTATTAAATAGGGTATAGATTTGCCTGTGTATGAAACTTCACACCTGACACCCAGGCCTTTCACAGAAAAGGAAAACATGTGTCACCATGGGCTTCTTAATCCACGATTCAATTTTTGTGAGTGCTAACAAGGCCCAATACATGAATGGGTGAGTGTCAGCCCACCAGCCTAGAGCATATGGAGCTGACAAGCGTTTCCTAGCACCTGCAATCGAGCCCAAGGTATTGACAAAATAAGAACAGATTGGAATGCAGTTGGTAGTACACAAATAAATATAGATCTTTATAGTGCCAGAGATGTTTATACATTATTCAGTTATATATGCTACATTCCTACAAATTCTTGGATATTTATTATGACTCCATGTAATTAATATTATTGTTTTCATCCTTAATTAATTATTAATTAAATCAACCACTGTCCTGAAATTATTGTGTCCATGTAATTAATTGTATTCTTTTAATGTTTCAAAAAATATTCATTAAAATCCTTCGGCTTCCTAAAATCGTTCTAATTTTATAGTAGTATCATTCAGAAAGAACTAATTCAATCTTGACATTCAAACCTTTCTGTCAGTATTCCTATGAAAAAGAACGAGACTCTTAGAATGTCCTGCCATTGGTAAGGGTCAGAACCGGGCTTCGAACTCAGGCCTATGTTTCCATGTTGGCCTATGGCTTCCCTGGGATCCCGCCAGCTTTCAGGAATGCCACGTTAAGAACATTTTTTCAGCCGTCATTCAGATCCAGGATGGTCACCTTGCAAAGAAAACAAATGTAAAATCTGCAAGTAGAAGGGTTTTATTCTGTGTGGATTTATTCACTTTTTTCCTGTCAGCTTTTGGGGCCTAGGAACCCAGGTTTGGCTGTTCATCCAGTGGCTGCACCCCAGGCTAGAGAGATGGAAGCTGAGGCAGAGTTGCCACGACCTGAGTTCAAGCCCTGTGACAAAATAAAAATACTTACATACATACATACATACATAAGTACATATGTACATTACAAATATTTTTAAAATTATGAGGCTCCTTGGCTTGGAATTTATGCCAGTTTTTCTGGCAAGCCTGGGATTTGAACTCAGGATCTGGGTAAATCTGCAGCACTGTGGGGGAAGGGGAAGATCATTGTGCTGGAAGACAAGAAAGTCAGGCCTGTTCTCAGAGCCTGAATTCAACCCTAGCACTCCAAAAAATAATATTTGCATACATTAATACATGATTTATATTTACTTACAAATGTTTACTGCATATTGCAGTTAGTGTAGTTCATCTTTTTTTTATTTATTATGTATTTTAGTGAGTATGATTACACATATAATTTTTTTTAAATCCTATCACATAGGCCTAGATTTGCATATGTATTGTATGTCATACTTGAGACCCAGGACTTTTACCCGTAAGGAAAACATGTGGGACAATAGGCTTCTTCCACCAGGATTAAGTTTTTGGCAATTCTGTGATTTGAACTCAGGGCCTAAAAGGCCCACTTCATGAATGGGTCAATGTAAGCACAACAGTTTGATGGACGTAAAGTTGTTGGGCAAATTTGAAGGCCTGAGTTGACATCCTAGGACTGGCCCATATATAAACAGATAGATGTGTAGACTGAAGTGTGTGTGTATTTACATATGTATATGCGTCTATAAATAAATATATACAAGAGACACATTTATGTAGATTCTAGTGTATAACTCCATATAAAGAGTGATGACTATATTATATATATATATATATATTCTATTACTACCAATTATTTGGTATAAAATTATGCCTCCATTAATTAATCATGGTAAAAGACTTAATAAAGCATTAATTATTCATTGTGTACAATCTTATACTACAATGACTAGCTAATTAGTGATTCAATTAGTATATGTCAAACATTCTATTAGTGTTCCTATAGATAGGAACGAATTTCCTAGGATTTTCAGCCATGTGTAGGTTGCAGTCCCAAGATGGAACTAAGGGCCTCTGTGCCTGGATTGGGCTCAGGGTTTATTGATAGCCCCCAGCTTTCGGCTATGCAAGGTCACATACAATTTTCAAGCCTAGTCCCTGAGACCCAGGATGGTCACAGTGCAAAGGAAACAAAGGTATAATTGTTGTGTAAAACTTCCTGGTTTATTCATCCTCCATTTTTTTAGTTTTACGTTTGTTTGCCAGTGATGGGAGTTGAACTCGGGTCCTAGAATACTTGGATCATCTGTGGGTGTAAAACCTGCACCCCAGCCTAGGGTAATCAAGGCTGAGGCAGAGTTAGAACAACCTGCTTTCAAGACTCATGCCTGCCCTCCCCCAAAGTGTTAAGGCATTGGCTTGGAATTTGGACCATTTTATCTGCCGTACATGGGAATTGAACTCAGGGGCTGGTTAACTCTCTTATGATCTGGGTGACATAGGAGCTCACCCGTTTGAAGAAAAGAAATTCAGGAACATCCCAAGGCGTGAATTCCAGGCCCAGGACTGGCAAAAATAATATTTGTATACATTCATAAGGTATATCATATATGTATGTATTCACATAGATATTACATATTGTACCCAGGACACAAAATTTTTACAGAAAGATGTCTGTTAAATCTAGCTGATCTATGCAGGTATTTAGATCTGGGGTTTCTTTGTTGAGTTATTGCCGAATTGATTTATTTAGTGGGTTGAGTGGTGTGTTAAATCCCCAACAATTAATGTCTTCATATATATGTGGGATTTGAGGGAAAGTTATGTTTCTTGGATAAATTTGGGTGCTCCATTGTTTCGTGAATAGATATTTAGAATTGTAATATCCTCCTGAAGGAGAAATCCCTTAATTAGTATGTGGTGACCTTTATCTCTTCTCACGAATTTTAATTTGAAGTAAATTTTATCTGATTTTAGGATTGCAACTCCTGCCTGTTTATGGGGGCCGTTTGCTTGGTAGATTTTGCTCCAGCTTTTAACATTGAAAATGTGTTTGTTTTTATGGGCAAGATGTGACTGATGAAGGCAGCAGATACAATGATCTTGTTTTTTAATCCAAAAAGGAAATCTATGTCGCTTAATTGGAGAGTTAAGTCCATTCATGTTGATAGATAGGACTGAGAGGTATTTGGGAGTTCCTGCCAAGTAATCCACCTTCTTGGGGGCTGCGAAAACTGGGTTCTTCCTATGGTTCTTGGATTCTCAGTTTGCTTGCAGTTTCTTGGCCTTTATTGTGGTCTTGTTGGTTTTCTATGTGTAAGACATTTTTAAGAATCTTTTGTAGGGCTGGTTTGGTGGAGATATATTGGTTCCATTTTTGTTTGCTATGGAAGGTTTTTATTTGTCCTTCAGTTATGAAGGAGAGTTTAGCTGTGTACAGTATTCTTGGTTGATAGTTGTTTGATTTTAGAACATTGCATACATCATTGCAGGCTCTTCTTTCTTTGATTATCTCTGCTGAGAAATCTGAGGTGATTCTAATTGGTTTCCCTTTATAGGTGATTAATATTTTCTCCTTCACAGCCTTAAGTATCTTTAACTTGGTCTGAGTTGATCCAGTGTTCACCCACAGCATCAGAATATATGTTTTTCTCAGCAGCACATGGAACATTTTTGAAAATAAACCACATTTTAGGCCACAAAGCAAACTTGTCCACATTCAGAAACATTGAAGTTATACCATTCATTCTCTCTGAACACAAGGGAAAAAGATTAGAACTCAAAAGCAAATGCCACCAAATAAAGTCCGGTAACACATGGAGGCTGAACAACACACTGATGAACCACGAGTGGGTCATGGAAGAGATTAGAAAGGATATTCAAATGTTCATGCTATTCAACAAAAATGAGCATACAAATTAACAGCTCCTCTGGGACACAGCAAAGGCAGTACTCAGAAGCAAGTTTATTGCTCTGAGCTACTACATCAACAAATTGGAGAGATCCTAAACCAACAAGTTAATGAAACATCTAAAACTCCTTGAAAAGATCAGCAAGATAAACTCCAATCCAGTAGATGGTAAGAAATAATTAAAATTAAATCAGAATTAAATGAATTAGAATCCAAACTATAGAAAGAATCAACAAAACAAAGATTTGGTTCTTCGAAAAAATTAACAAAATTGACAGACCCTTAGCAAATCTTATCAGAAAAAGAACAGAACACACCCAAATAAATAAACTCAGAGATGCGAATGGAAACATCACCAAGGAAACAACCAAAATTCAGAACAATATAAGGGAATACTTCTCAAAACTTTATGCTAATAAGTTTGAGAACTTGACAGAAATGGACCTTTTCCTAACAAATATTGACATGCCAAAACTAAACCAAGATGAGTTAAACCAGCTTAACAGGCCCATATCAAGCATTGAAATAGAAACAGCAATAACAGACCTCCCAGGTAAGAAAAGTCCAGAACCAGATGCATTTACAGCAGAATTCTACAAGGCCTTCAAAGCAGAGCTCACAGCAATACTCCTCCAACTCTTCAATGAAATTGAAAGAGAAAGTTCACTACCGAACACATTCTATGAAGCCATCATAACCCTTATCCCAAAACCAGCCAGGGACTCATCAAAGAAAGAGAACTATAGACCCATTTCTTTGATGAACATTGATGCAAAACTTCTCAACAAAATTTTGGAAAATCATCTTCAACAATCCATCCAAAAAATCATACACCACGATCAATCAGAATTCATTTCATGGATGCAAAGCTAGTTCAATATATGCAAATCAATTAATATTATTCATCACATCAAGAGGAGCAAGAATAAGAACCACATGTTTATATCAATAGATGCAGAAAAAGCATTCGACAAGATCCAACACCCCTTTATAATGAAGGTTTTGGAAAAATTAGGAAACCATGGAACATTCCTCAATAAAATAAAGGTTGTATATGACAAACCTACAGCCAAATTATACTTAATTGTGAAAAACTAAAGCCATTTTCTCTTAACTCACAAACAAGACAAGGATATCCACTCTCTCCGCTTCTCTTCAATCTAGTATTAGAATGCCTAGCTATAGCAATAAGACAAGATGCAAACATAAAGGGGATCAAAATGAGGAAAGACGAAATAAAACTCTCCCTTTTTGCAGATGACATGGTCTTGTATTTAAAGAATACCATAGACTCCACTCCCAAATTACTCAAGCTGATTCAAAACTTTGGCAAAGTAGCAGGGTATATAATTAACCCCCAAAATCAATGGATTTTCTCTATGCCAAAAATGAGAAAAGTGTGGCTGAAATTAGGAAAGCAAATCCATTTATAATAGTCCCACAAAAAATAAAATACCTAGGAATTAACTTAATCAAATCAGTGAAGGAACTCTATGATGAAAACTTTAAAAACTTGAAAAAGGAAATCAAAACAGAACTTAGAAAATGGCAAAACCTCCCATGCACCTGGATTGGAAAGATTAACATCGTGAAAATGGCAATACTTCCCAAGGCTATCTACAAATTCAAAGTGAAACCTATCAAAATTCCAACGTTATTCTTCAAGGAAATAGAAGAGGCAATCCAAAAATTCATATGGAACAATAAAAGACCCAGAATAGCAAAAATGCTCCTCAACGGAAAGAACACTGCTGGAGGAATATCAATACCAAATTTCAAACTCTACTATAAAGCCATAGTAATCAAAACCGCTTGGTACTGGCACATGAACAGACCTCAGGAACAGTGGAATAGAATTGGAAGTCCAGAAATGAACCTACAGACCTATACACATCTAATCTTCGATAAGGGTGCTAAAAATGTAGAATGTAAGAAAGACAGCCTCTATAGTAAATGGTGCTGGTAATATTGATTAACTACTTGTAGAAAACTAAAGCTAGATCCTTATATATCACCCTGCACCAGAATCAACTCCAAATGGATCAAAGACCTCAGAGTAAAAGCAGACACTCTGAAAACATTATAGGATGGAATAGGAAAAACCCTAGGTCTCCTTGGCGCAGGCTGAAATTGTCTTAATAAAGACCCGGAAACACATGAAGTTGCAGAGCTTCTGCATGGCAAAGGACATAGCTAGCAAGATCAATAGAAAGCCCACTGCTAGGGAGAAGATCTTCACTAGCCATACAACGGACAAGGGTCTCACATTTAAAATATACTTGAAACTCAAAAAATTAACTCCCTCAACAACAAATCCTCAATAGAAACAACTGCCCAATAAATAAGTGGGCTAAAGACTTAAAGAGAAACTTCTCTGAAGAACAAAGGATGGTCAACAGACACATGAAGAAATGCTCAACCTCCGTAGCCATGAAAGAAATGCAAATCAAAACAACATTGAGATACCACTTCACCCCAGTTAGAATGGCAAAAATCAAGAACTCTAACAACAACAGATGCTGGAGTGGATGTGGACAGAAGGGAACCTTACTTCATTGTTGTTGGGAGTGTAAACTTGTTCAACCACTTTGGAAAATAGTATGGAGGTTCCTCAAAAGACTTCACATAGAGCTCCCTTATGACCCAGCAATCCCACTTTTGGGCATTTACCCAAATGTTTACCAACAAGACCACACTAAAGCTACTAGTACAACTATGTTTATTGCAGCATTATTTACCATAGCTAAGACATGGAACCAACCCAGATGCCCATCAGTAGATGAATGGATCAAGAAAATGTGGTCTATATACACAATGGACTTCTATGCCTCCATCAGAAAGAATGACATTGCCCCATTTGTTAGGTAATGGAAAGGATTGGAAAGAATTTATTAGGTGAATTAAGCCAAGCCCAAAGAAACATAGGTCCCATGGTTTCCCTTATTTGCAATATCTAGTATATGTATGAGTCAAGCAGAAAAGGTCCGATAATGTGATGTTAGGAAAATGAACCCTTAGATATGTATTTTAATGTTTTTTCTTTCATGCATTTGTTTCTAATGCATTTATAAGATTATTTCTTTGTTGCTTTGTATGTCCCTTCCCCGAAGTATGACCCCTGCTTTCACTATATTTGATGTCAGTATAATTTGTGGAGGAGATGGGGAAAAACAGGTCGTTTAAGGATACAGGTGGACCTGTTGCAACATTGAGAAGTACAAGTTCTCATGTCGAAAACGAACTTTACAACTTTGATGAGGCGGGGAGAGTTGGGTGGGGCCGGGGGGGAGGCTTGGAAGAGATGTGAAGGTTAAACAAAGAGGAGGCTGCAATGCTTGATAAGAAATGGACTCATTATCTTGTCCATGTAATTGTAACCTCTCTGTACAGTATGTTCACAAAAAATAAAAATTAAAAGAAAAAAGAAAAAAATGTACTCATTATCTTGTAACTCCTCTGTACAGCATTTTCAATAAAATAAATAGATAAATAAAAAAAAGATTTTCACAGTAAGGAAAACAGTTCAACATTGGCTTCTTACTCCACCTATTGACTTGGCATTGCTGGGATTTGAACTTAGGGCCTGGAATGCCCAATTCATCAAGTGGTCAGTGTAAGCACAGTAGCCACAAAATATTCACTCCCAGTACCTGAGTTCTAGCCCAAGGAGTCACCAATATATAAATAGATAGTTGTGTAAATTATGGCAAATATATATATATATATTTATATTTAGAGAGAGAGAGAGAGAGAGAGAGAGAGGGCAGGCAGAGAGAGATTTATCATTTATTCCATTGTATATTTAAATACATAAGAATAATTACAGAATGTGAGATGTCCACATTTCAAAGTACATGTAATGTATTATTAATAATTAATAGGTATTGAATTAAGCCTCCATTTAACAATGTATCATGTTTTAAGGCACAATAAAATGTTTCCTTTAGCAAAAGGAGCTCAGGGACAATGTCTAGGCTCACAGTTCAAGACTCCAGGACCTGCCACCAAAAAAAGAGCCATTAACTCCACGTATCTGTGTATGTATGAATGTATTTCTATCGGTGAAAATTCAGAGTCACTATGAAGAAAGGAACCCAGCTAGGAAATTTGCTTTGAATGTAATGATTTCATAGCACAGAGAATGCTTTCAAGACAGTGCATGTTCCAGAGCTTCCCTCACTGTTCCCAGTGTAACCTGAGGGTTTCTCCACACCCCAAGCTGTAGGGGGAAGTCTGTCTCATTGTTGGAACAGGCAGACAAAAGGCCTCACTCCTGTACAGCTGTGCAAAAAAAAATCCATCCTGGCCAATTAGTGAGGATGAGTGTGGGCGGCTCTGAAGGTCAGGAGAAAAAGGCCTCTTTGTACCCCAAGCTATTTCTCTCCCCAGTTCTCTGTTTTGACAGGACTCTTTATTTGTGCCACCTCCTGTGGCAGGCCACGTTCCCTGCACTCATCTTGTCTTTGTTACACTATGTTTCAGTGTTGAGACAAACTGCTACAATCAATTAAAAAGTCCTTCTGGCAGACAACTAGGGCCCTGAATCTAATGAAACGATTCATTATTGGCAGTGTTGCCTCCCTAGGTTTCCAGAAGCTTGCTAAATCTAAGCACTTGTGCAAAATCACAATGCTTCCTGTCATCTAGGGCTGGTGAAGCTCATAAGGATTTGAAACTTTTCACCTCTCCTAGTTGGGCCCTCGGTGGCTAGGTTTTGGAGTTGAACACAGGGCAAAGGTGCTGACCATGAGTTCAGAGCCAAATATCAGTGCTTTCCGATTTGGTTCACAGCTTCACTTTTGGTCTTTGTGTGTGTGTGTGTGTGTGTGTGTGTGTGTGTGTAGGGTGACAGGTGCGAGTCACAAGTGCCCAGCTTCCACTTCAAATTTCTAAGTGGTGAATAGGAGATAATAGTCTCATGGGACATTTTGTGTCTGGGATAGTTTGGATTCCAGATCATCAGATTTCAGCTTCCTGAATAGGCAGGATGACAAACCTCAGCTAAAGACACCTAAGCTGTGACACTTTGCTGCAAGGGGTCCTTGGCTCCACGTGGTAGAGCGCTAACCATGATCCCAAGATGAAAGTCAGAGCCTAGGCTCTGATTTCAAGGTTCATGATGGAGAAAACTAAACAAAAACAATTGTCTGAAGGAGACAACTCACTAGATTTCAGTACATACATCATTTTGGCCCTGACATGGGGCATATCTGAGCCTCAACTTTCCCATCTGTGCAATCAACTTACTTGTGGATCTCTTACAAGGACCAGATGAAAGAATGAACCCCGTGAAGGACTAAGAAAACAATAGCTTATGAAGAACTCATCACATAGCTGTATCCCACATGCTGTCATTAGAATTATGGTTCTTTCATCAGTATCACCATTCTTTCAGAAACACATCACAAACCTCACAAAGTTTACATCTAATGATTTAGAGGGGCGTGTTTTTTGGGGGGAGTCAGCCACGTGGATTGCACTCAAAGGTTTGGGGTACTCTCCTAAGATCTTTAGCTCAAGGCTAGGGCTCTACTACCTTGAGCCACAGGTCAGAGTTTCACAGACTTCCTGCCAGGGTTGGGTTCTAAACCCACCAGTGTCAGATCTCAGCCCCTGAGTAGCTTGGTTGACAGGGGTGAGTGAGCCAGCAGCATCTGGTTCCATAGAGCTGGGTTGCAGTGGTTTATGTCTGGCTAAGTCAGGTTAGATGTCACCTGTCAACACCAGACTCCCAGTTTGCTCTCTGATGAGATATTTGCAGTACTATCCTTATTCATTGCAGTCAGAACATTCTATCTTTTTTTTTGTTGCCAGTCCTAGGGTCTTGAATAAGGGTCCAGACACAGTCCCTATGCTTTTATGCTCAAAGCTAGTACTCAACTGCTTAAGCAAGACAGCACAACTTCAGGATTTTTCTGTGCATATGGTAGTGAGGAATCGAATCCAGGGCTTTGCATGTCCTAGGCAAGCACACTACCACTGAACCCCAGGAGTGACAAGTGTACAAACAAATAAATGTGTAGATTGGTATATAGATAGATAGGTAGGTAGATAGATAGATAGATAGGTAGATAAATAGATAGACAGACAGACAGACAGACAGACAGACAGACAGACGGACGGACAGACGGACGGACGGACGGACGGACGGACGGACGGACGGACAGACAGACAGACAGACAGACAGACAGACAGACAGACAGACAGACAGACAGACAGATAGATAGATAGATAGATAGATAGATAGATAGATAGATAGATAGATAGATAGATAGATTGATTGATTGATAGATAGATAGTTTGATTGATAGATTGATTGATTGATAGATAGAGGTATATGCTTAAAACAAGAAAAAGATGTCTGTATATTATGAAATTGCATACATGATATTACTACTGATTATTGGCAATTAAATTATTCCTTCCTTTTTTAAGTATCATGATTGAATACATAATAAAGTATTAATTAAAAATTAATGAAGTATAATTGTTGTGTATAGTTTTATATTATAATCATACACTAACTAGTAATTTATTTGTTACTTTTATAACATTTCATTTGTATGGATGTATATCAGAATGCGTCTTAGGTTCTCCCACCATTCATTAGTGACAGTACCAGGAATCTACATCCAAGACTAAGTTGCCTCTTTTGGCTATGGCTTCCCTAATAGCCCGCCAAACATCAGCAATGCAAGGTCATGTACACTTTCTGGGCTTTGTCATTTAGACCCAGGATGGCCACAATACAAAAGGGAAAAAAAAAGTAAAACCACCTTATTCAATGTCTCAGTTTTTTTTTTTTTTTTTTATTGTGAGATTACCGTACAGAGGACTTACGATTACATGGGCAAGCTAACGAATACATTTTTATCAAGCATTGTTGCCTCCTCTTGTTTCCCCTTCCAATCTCAATTTTATCCTTCTCTTTTGATTTTTTTTGCCAGCCCCGAGATTTGAACTCGGGTCCTAGGATCCCAACGTCGATTGTAGCAGAGATACCAAGACCTGAGTTCCAGCCCCATGCTTGGCCAAAAATATTATAATAATAAGGCCCTGGCTTGGAATTTGCATGATTTTTCTTTCAGGCCTTTGATTTGAACTCAGGGTCTGGGTAACTCTGTGAAACTGTGGGTGAAGGGTAAGCTTACAATCCTTGAAAAGAAGAAATTCAGATCAGTTCCCAGGGCCTGAATTAAAGCCCCAGCACTGGAAAAACTAATATTTATATATGAGATTCATTTATATTACATGGGTTTACTGCATATGATGTTTATTACCTTTATTAATTTAGTATTATTACACATATAATATTTCATTACATGATATCATCTAGGATATATTTGCATATGGATTATACATCATACTGAGACCGAGGACTTTCACAGAGAAGGAAAAAAAATGTGTCAAAATTAGCTTATTAATCCACGAATAAATTTTTGGCCATGCTGGGATTTCAACTCACAATGCCCAATCCATAAATGGGGTCAAAATCTTAAAAGACCAGCGTCCGGCAAACTGAGCTGCCAGGAAGTTCTGAGGACCTGTGATCAAGCCACAGTAGTGCCCAGTATATATATATTGATAGATGTATATATATATATATATATATATATATATATATATATATATATATATATATGAGTGTGTGTATATATATCTGCAGATATATGTGTATATATATATATATATATATACATATATATATATATATACAGAGAGGGAATGTGAGGATATTGTTATATAAATATATATATAACCAATTATTAGTGATTACATTATGCCTCCCTTTAATGAAGTATCATGGTTGAAAACTTATGAAAGTATTAATTATAACTTAGTCAATATCCTTCCATTAGGTGCTAGAATGGAAGATACAAATCCAATAATTTGTGTGTGGCATTCTAAAATAGAATCATGAATTAACTTCAAATTATTACTTTTATAACATTCCAATAGCATTCACATGAATAAGAATGAGTTTGTCAGATTCTCCCTCCATTTGAGGGGGGCAGACCTAGCATTCGAACTCCAGGTCTGGGTAGTTTACTTCGAATGCAAAGCATTGGAATGGCACTGTGAAGACTTCAGATTGTCAGGATTAAAAAAAGAACAACAAGAAAAAAAAAAGCCAGGTGTCAGCGGCATCTGCCTGTAATTCTAGTTCCTCAGATGGCTGAGATAGAGAGAATGCCAGTTTGAATTCAGCTGGGGCAAGAAAGTTCCTGACACACTTATTTCTAAGAGACCACAGGGGGAAAAATACACACATGGGTGTGCTGTGGCTCAAGGGCAGAGCACTACCCTTGAGCAAAAGGGACAAGGCCTAGACTCATAGTTCAATCCTGTACCTGCCCCCCCCAAAAAAGAAGGCAGTAGTAATTCTATGTCTCTGTGTATGGATGGATGGTGTATGGATGATGGGCATTCAGCAGGTTGCCCATGCCCAGCCCCAAAATCTGGGCAAGCTCGGACAAGCACTCAGATAGTACTAACTCTGAGCCAGCAGCTTGAACATAGCATCCTTCTCTACCATTTAAGTACGGAAACCCCAAAAGCTTTGCCTGGGCTGCTGTGTGCAACGGGTGCATTATGTTCTGGGTGTGGTGTCCTATCAGGACACCTAGAAGCCAGCCACTGCCTCCAGAAAGAACACACTTCCTAGGCTTTAGGAGCTGTCCAAGGTTCTGGCTCCATATTCTAGATCCCTCTGTAGGATGTGGGGCCTGGTGGCTATAACTCATTCATCATTCCTGATTGCCGAGTCTCAAGCTGGTCCCAAATTCTGGCAAAGATAGGAAATAGCCAGTGATTTCAGCGCCAAAAGGGGTAAGCCAATAAATCCAACCCTCATATCTCCTGTTAGAAGTAAGCCTGGGGCTGCGAATGTGGCTTAACCGTAGAGTGCTTACCTAGATTGCATGAAGCCCTGGGTTCAATTCCTCAGTACCAGAGAAAAAGAAAAAGCCAAAAGTGGCACTGTGACTTAAATGATAGAGTGCTAGCCTTGAGCAAAAGAAGCTTAGGAACATGCCCAGACCTTGAGTTTAAGGCCAAGACTGGCAAAAAAAGGGACCCTGGTGAGACATATTCTTCTGGCACTCAGAGGAGGGCCGAGAATAAAAGTAAGAGGTAGAGGTCAGGCGCTGGTGGCTCACCCCTGTAATCTTAGCTACTCAGGAGGCTGAGATGTGAGGATCAAAATTAGAAGCAGGAAAGACAATATGAGACACTTTTCTCCAATTAAACACTCAAAAAGCCAGAAATAGTGCTATGGTTCAAGTACTAGATTGCTAGCCTTGAGCACAAAATCTCAGGGATACTGTCAAGGCCATGAATTCAAACCCCCAGACTGGCACAAACAAACACACCCAGATAGAGCATTTGCCAGTCGGCCTTCACAAGTTCCATCTCTAGCAATTCAATATTTTTTTTAAAAAAAAGACGGAAAAGGGAAGGAAAGACTTGCTCCAGAAGGTGATATAACCAGTGCCAAAATTCCACAGGAGTTCTAAGATGTGGATTCAGGACAGAAGGTACAGCATAGGCAAAGGTCCTGAGGTGGGGTTTAGTGCAGGTGATGTGGGTGGAATTAAGATTCTGTTGCTTCAGACAAGTGTGGCAGGACATTTAAGGCTGGATCAAGTTTTGTACTTGAGTCACAGGTAGGGCAGAGGGTGGGGTCCTAGAATCAGGCCCAGGGGGAAGATTAGGTTGGCTTTTCAACAAGGACCCCAGCCATTCCCAGTGTCTGGAAGCCTATTTTTCAAAGTTCCTGACCCTCAGAGGCCTCCTTTGCATGGAGTCAGGGCAAATGCAGTGAAGAACTCTTTCTTAAGAAAATCTTCTTGCCTGCTGCCAATAGTAGCTCAACCCCTGTAAATCCTAGCTACTCAGGAGACTGAGATCAGATATCGTGGGTCAAAGACAGCTCAGGGGAAGAAAATTAGTGAAACTCTTTTCTTGCCAATGAACTACCAAAACCAGAAATGGAAATGTGGCTCAAGTAGTAAACTGCCAGCCTTGAGAAAAAGTTAAGAGACCAGGGCCAAGACTCTGAGTTCAAGCCCCAGTACTAGCACAGAAAAATAAATAAATAAAAGCTTTCAGAAGCTCCTAGCCCACTGTGGTGAAAGGACAGATCAGCTAAGTGCATGTGGTTCACGCATGTCCTCCTACCTCCTCAGGAGGCTGAAATCTGAGGATCGTGGTTTAAAGCCAGCACAGGCAAGAAAGTCCAGAGGACTCTGATCGACAAGGAACCACCAGAAAACTAGAAGAGGTTCTGTGGCTCAATTGGTAAGCTGAAGAGCTGAGGGACAGTGCCCAGGCCCAGAGTTCGAGCACCTAGGGCTTGGATTCAGGGCCTGGGTGTCATCCCTGAGTTTCTTTTACTCAAGACTTAGGCTCTACAACTTGAGCCACAGCACCATATCTGGCTTTTTTGGGGGGAGGTGTTGGTTTATGGGAGATAAGAATTTCAGAAACTCTCCTGCCTGGGCTGGCTTTGAGTCGCATCCATCAGTCCTCAGCCTCCCCAATAGCCAGGAGAATGTGTGAGAACCACTGGCACCTGACCACCACCATCTATTTATAATCCCCTTGGGCCAGTGCTGGAACTTCTGCACTGCACCCCCCTTGTTGTGAGTGGGAAGAAGACGTGGGTGGGTTTGATACTTCAACAGCCTATGTACCTTTGAGCATTGTTCCAGGTCTGTCTGATGGCAGTTTCCTCGTCATACACAGCAATGACTTGGTTCTGTCACAGAAAAAAATGTCCCCCAGGAGGTGTCAGTTCTGGGGTCTTTCCTCTTCAAAGCACCCCCACTCCCTGAAATGACACACCCCAGAAAAGTAAACTATACATAGAGTGAATTCATTTTCTTATAACCAGCGTCTGGCCAGAAAGGTAGCAGTGGGGAATCCTGATCCAGACCAGCCTGAGCATATATTAAGTCTCTATCTTGGAAATGCCCAAGACAGAAAGTCTTGGCTCAAAATGGTAGAAGATCTGACTGGCACGCCTAAAGCCTTGAATTCAAACCCTAATATACTAAAAAGAATCGGAGGGCCCCTGCCAGAGGCTCATGACAAAAATCCTAGCTACTCAGGAGGCTGAGATCTGAAGATCACCGGTCAACATTTAAAATAGGTTTGGCCTCGGCCATCAGACATCATGATGAGAAGACCCAAAGTCTGACCCATGACTGTGCTCTCCATACTAACAGGTATTTCATACTTACTAAGTGCTGGCCATGCTCTCTGTCCCCCTGGGGACCCATGCCCTGCGGGCTCAACCCCCAGGTCCTCCCAAGCTCCCTCTGCCACCAACCAGGCCCAAGGGAGTAGACAGCTCTAGGGCACACAGATACCTTGGTCTTATAATTTAACGGTGCTGAGTCCCCATCAAGCATCTCTCCCTTCCAGGTCCCCAGACCTCAGCAACAAAGCCCATGTACCCCCCAAAAAGGCAGGCAGAAGTTACCAAAGGGTCCAGCACTCATTGGTACAGCCCACATCTACGCACACACACACACACACACACACACACACACACACACACACACACACACACACACACACACACACCCAGCAGGGATGGTTCATGTTTGTCTTCCTTGCTACTCAGGATGCTGTGCTTTGAGGATCACGGTTCAAAGCCAGCCCATGCTGGAAAGTCTGTGAGGCTCTTATCTACAGTGAACCACCAAAAAGCCAGAAGTGGGGCTGTGGCTCAAGTTTCAGAACAATAGCTTTGAGCACAAAAGCTCAGGAACAGCACGTAGGACCTGAGTTCAAGGCCCAGGTCTTCTACCTCCAAACACACACAGATACAGACACAGACAGAAAGACAGACAGACACACACACACACACACACATACACACACGCGCACACACACACACACACACACACACACACACACACACACACACACACACACACATACGGAGAGCCCAAGGCTTCAGCAGGCCCTGAGAACAGAACCATGAATTCTTTCCATTAGGATCACATCCCACCCTCAAGAAGGTGGCACTACAAACATCAGACCCACTATAGACAAACCAGTAAGCCTCTCACATATCTGGAATGTCTCATAGTCCAGCAAGGCAGTTCCTACTGTACACATTGCTATGTAAAAAACTTAGCCCCCTCTTTTTTGTAGTTGGTCATGAGGTTTGACTCGGCCAGGGCGCTGTCCCTCAGCTCTTCAGCTGAAGTTGGGCACTCTCCCACTTGAGCCACAGTGCCAATTCCTGTTCTCTGGTGGTCCATTGGACTTCAAGTCTCACAGACTTTTCTGCCCATGCTGGTTTGGACCTATGTCTTCACATCTCAGCCTTCTGTGTAGCGAGAATGTGAGTTGTGAGGCATCAGCGGCTTCCGGCTTCAGCCACCTTCGCATACCCAGAGGAAACCCATCCTTGTCTGGCCACAAACTTCTTGCAACCCTTGACTTAAGACTTTGTCACCTAACATCCAAATCCATCCTTCAATGGAGAGAATACAGACACAACAATCCCAGCCCTGCAACCATTTGCCCACTCGCTGCCTGTCACAGGCCACGTCCTCTTGAAGCTGTGGCTTCAAACTGTGGCAAACTTGGGGAGTTCTTAGAAATGTTTGTACAGTGAATCCAGCACCTTGTCTCTCAACCAAAGCACCCCCCCACGC
Source organism: Dipodomys merriami (assembly GCF_024711535.1). Classification (NCBI taxonomy): domain Eukaryota; kingdom Metazoa; phylum Chordata; class Mammalia; order Rodentia; family Heteromyidae; genus Dipodomys; species Dipodomys merriami. The sequence goes on along the minus strand of NW_027206534.1, from coordinate 274,924 downwards.
CTCACCCCCCTCCCCCGGCACACTTCCACCATCCTTTGCAGGTAAAGGTGTTGGATTTCTTTCTTTTTTTCAGTTGTGGAGCTTGAACTCTGATTCTGGGTGCTGTCCCTGAGCTCTTCAGCTCAAGGCAAGGACTCTACTACTTCAGCCACAGCACCCCTTCTGGTTTTCTGGGTGGTTCATTGGAGATAAGAGTCTCAGGGTGTCCAAAACTAGCTTTACAATGTCGATGCATAGGGGGGAAGGGGGGGAAGGAGAAGGATTGGGATTGTGGGGGAGGGGGGAGGCTGGGAAGGGATGTGAAGGGAAAACAAAGGAGGAGGCTGCAATGCTTGGTAAGAAATGTAGGCATTATACTGCCCACGTAATTGTAACTCCTCTGTACAGTATGTTCACAAATAAAATAAAATTAAATTAAAAAAAAAGAGTCTCAGGGTCTTTCCTGCTGAGGATAGCTTTGAATTGTGATCCTCAGCTCTCAGCTGCTGAGTACCTAGGATGACAGCCATGAGCTACTGGCACCAGGCCAAAGATACTTTTCCATTCCTTTCACCGTATCCCCTCAGGAAATTGAGATCTGAGGATTACAGTTGAATGCCACCCTTGACAGCAAAGTCCATGAGAACACTTTTTCTCCAATTAAACACCCAAAAAAGTTGGAAGTGGATCTGTGGCTCAAATGGTAGAGTGCTAGCTTTGAGCATCAAAGAGAAGGGATAAAACCCAGGCCCTAGTTTCAAGCTTTTTCTAGCAAAGACCCACCTAAGAAAGTGAAGCAGGTGGACACACAGGAGCTCAAAGCTCACACATAATACTCAAGACTTCCAGAACAGACCCCATTCTGCTCTGATTCCCTAGATTCTATGTCTTACACCATGGCAGTCTTATATGGGACTGACCATGCACCAAGATATGATGTTCAAGTACAATCTCATACTGAGGATCCCCTGACCTTATCAAAGACTCAGGATCTCTCACTGTCCTTCCTTGACACTGGGCAGCAAGGTGAGTTCTAGTTATCCAACCACAGGATGTGGGAATGAAAGGACTTGCTTGTAGTACCACAAAGGGGAGTGGCACTTCCTAATGGGAGTCCTGGGATAAAACCCACACCCAGCCCATGTAGACCCCTCAGAGGTCCAAGTGGTGACCCTAAGGGGGCCCAGGACACTGCATTGCTGCTGCAGCAAGAATAGCATTTGTTGCGGTGGGTTGTAGCCAACAAGTCTGCATTAGTGACCAAACCAAGCAACCCAGACTCAGATGTCAAAGCCAGGGGGGAAGGCAGTGCAGACGCCAAGTCCTGCCTTCCATCTGTGCAGCCTACACTGCCAAGGCCAGACCCATTCCCCTGCTTTGGAGAACAACGAGTGTAGGGGTGAGCCCATTGCCTCCAAATGGAGTATCCCTGGAATGGTACCCAGAGCTGGGCCCATATGGGCCAGAAGGGTGACGGAGGAGACTACACAGCAAAGCCAAAGGGGCTTCTGTCCCTCGGTGCTGCAGCTGGTGTGCTGCAAGTCCAGGCTCCTCTGGCATGGATGGGCATATGTAGGGTTGGCCCTGTACCCGACTCCACAGGGACCAGAAAATGGAGGTCCACAGAGATGCTGAAGGGACTCCAGGTTGCTGAACTGCTGCAGCTGTCAACAGCCAGCTGGCAGAGAGACCAGCATATGGCTCCAGTCCCCAGACCCCCTTAAAGCCTGATGAGGTGAACCAAGGCTGGGCTACCTAGCCCCAAGGAGGCAGACTGCATGTTTAGCCTTCCTTTACTCATGGACTGTGCAGTGTACAAGCATGGTGTCCCCCACCCCGCACTCATGGGGACAGGCAGTGACCCCAGAACAAAGTCTCCCTAGGATGGGCCAAACACTCAGGAGCACAGAAGACCAGTACCAGCACAGCTGGAGGAGGAGAGGGCAGCCGTGGCCTCAACTCCAGCCCCATAGCTGCCAGCTGCTGGGTGAAATGGGGCATCTGAGACTGGGACGTTAGGTGGGATGCGTGGGCGGGGTTCATCTAGCAATTCTGGGGAGCATGCACACACATCCACTCACCGCACATCCACCGTAAGGGAGTTGGCCCCACATCTCAACAGGTGACCTAAGAAGGCACCTATACCCACAGGGACTAAAGAAGTGGAATTTCACGTAGTGACTTGGAAAGGGCTCCAGGGCACAGCCTTGGAGCAAGGAACAATTGGCAAAAAAATAAAAGAAAAACAACAAATGTCCAGGAAAACTATTCAGCAATGATAACCTATTACACTTTAAAAACAGTTTTGCTTTCCTCTTGTCCTATATTTTTGCATGGGGACCTCTGAATTAACCAGAAATCTCCAGGATTTCTTCATACATAGTAACACAAATAAATAGAGCTTCTATTCTTTTTTAATTAAGGGAAGTTGCATTCAGTCCTTTACCATGTTTGATTCATGAAAAGAAATCCTGAAATATATCTGTAAAACACCAAACTCTTCTGAACACCTCACTGAAGAAAGAGAATTAAATGACCAAGCAACAGGTATCACCCATATTGTCACCTAGCTAGCTATCTCTCTGATTAGAAAATAATCCTGCCTGCACATGCAGATCGCTTATGCAAAATGTTTTCCAACAGCTCTTGTTGTTATCTTACATTTATCTTCCTCTTCCTGCCTCCTCTCCTGCTCCTCTTCCTAGTGTCCTGTTTCCCTCTTCCTTCTCTCCTACCTCTACTTTCTCCCTGTCCCCTCCTCTCCTCTCTCGTGCTATGCCCTTTCTCCTCTCTTACCCCTTCCTCCTCCTTTCCTTTCCTCTTTCTCCTAAACTTTCACTTTATTCTACATCTTTATGGTCCTGAGGGTTGGACACGCACTAAGCAAATGCTTTGCTGCTCGCTACAGGCCTCCAGTCTGGACTTCATTTCAATGACACTCTATTTCTTTGCTACAAACCCAACAAAGTATTTTGATTGAGGATTTAATTCATTATATATATTCTACATCATGAATATGTGCTACTTCATACAGTGTGGATAATAGGTTTGGATTATGCTTTGGGCTTCAGTTAAACTCATCAGAAACAATGTCTTTGAAGGCAAGCTAATGTGATCCTGTTACTCCCATATTAATGAACTGGTTACTTTGTATCTTGCACAAGTACTTCCATATTGCTCACAGTTTAATGAACTGTCACTTTGTGGTAGAACCCACAGTAATACTAACCCAAGGATTGCTGGGTATGAGAAGATTAAGTCCAGACAGGAAAATCCATGAGATATGTATTTCAAATTAACTATTAAAAAGCCAGAAGAAAACTTGTGACTACATGGTATAGTGTCATACTTCCACAGAATAAGCTGACGACAGGACCAAGGCCTGGATTGAAGACCTGTGGTGGGTGCACACACACACACACACACACACACACACACACACACACACACACACACACACACACACACACACACACACACACACAATTTCCCAGCTAGAGCAAGTACAATATCTGTTTTCCCAATGACATATCTGAGATACAATCCTATGTGTTTGGATATTTTTGAAAGCTGTATCATCAACTTACATAATTTTAATAAATAACACCCTGCTCACTATTATTTAATCCTGGTTGGAAAATATTTTAAGATACATTTTCATGTACAAAATTGAGTATTTCCCCAATTCGTGACTGTCTTGGTTTATTAAAAAGAAAGAATTATGTCTTTAATTCATTAGTTCATAAATTAAAAAATTAACCCTAACCCTAGAACCATTTGCCATTGCATTCAAAAAGCCACACAAATATATTAAATTTATAAATCTTATCTTTGATTCAACTCATCTTTCTTAAAATAGTTTCTAGTTTTACTGAATATGTTGTCATTTTTCTAACACGAACCCTAACTGGAACATTCAGGCTAATTCTCACACTAATCATATCCCAATCCTAATATTATTAGCAGTTTCCTATTTCATATTCATCCTAGTTCTATCTTAACTTGTTATTCGAAGATTTACTTTCAGTTTGACCCTAAATTTTCCATTTCTCTAATGCTAACATTAAGCCCAGCTGGAACTGAAACCTAACTTTCAACCTAATAGTCCAAAGTTAATATTAAAATATACTCTAGTTTTTATACATTGGAATGAATATTCCAGTTTGCACTCTGGAAATGAGTTTCAATTTGCCCTAATTCCAAAAATTTTCCTGACTCTATCTCTGAAGTTATCTTTTTCCCTAACATGAACCATTATATTACTTGTCATCAGATTCTCTTATCAGGAAAAACACTGTAGTTTCCATTGATCCTACAATTTCCTGAACCACTGTATCCTAAAACAATTTCATATTTACTTATCATCTAGTCCATTACTCAATGCTAACTCTCAACCTAAACCTGGCTGGAAAACTTTCATTAATCATTGCAAGAATGATCACTGAGAAATATATATATATATATATATATATATATATATATATATATATATATATAAAATGGTAATGCTCTAGTTACTATTCAGTCTCACATTTTTGTTTCTACTTGTTAGTGAAAATGCAATTTTATACTAAAACTTTCCTATTCATAACACTAATCATAATCAGAACTAAATACTGACACTGATTTTAATCCAAATATGTCAATATTAACACATACTAGTTAGTGTTACATTAGTTTTTATTCATCCTAACTTGATTCAAATATGCCTTCCAAACATAGGTTTCAATTTTTTTCCAATATCTTAGTCATTTTCTAACCCTAAACTTAATCTTAACTGGAATATTGAGAATAAATAAAACCTAATTGCAAGTAGATTCTAACATTAATAGCAGTACTCTAGTTCACATTCATTCTAATTCTTACCAGACTTATTCCAAAATTTACCATCAATTTGAGCCTCATTTTCTTTTCTCCTTCACTCTAACCCTAAACGTGGCTGGAATCCTAATCATAACCTTATCACTAATGGTATCACAATTTTAAAATTTATGAAAAATGCTGGTTTTGTGCAATCCTAACTGAAATTCCACTTATAATTCTTGAAATAAATTGCAAGTTTTCCTAAATCCTACAGATTTTCTCATTCTTATCTCTGAACCTATCCTTTTCCATAAGAGGAATCATTAAACCAATTGATTTCAAATCCTAATATTATGAAATACATTGTAATTCCATTATCCCAGCTTTTCCTGAATTCCTAAAACCTAAATAAGTTCAGATTTAATTAACATTTATCCCATTCCTTTTTTTTTTCTTTTTGTTGGTTGTGGGGTTTCATTTCTGGGCCTGGGTAAAATCCCTGAGTTCTAGGCATGGGCATGATCCCTGAGTTCTTTAGCTCAAGGTGTGCATTTTACCACTTGAGCCACAGCACCACTTTCTGGTTAATTGAAATAAAATTCTCACAGACTTTCCTGCCTGGGCTGGCTTTGAACTGCAATCCTCAGAAATCAGCTTCCTGAATAGGTAGGATAATAGGCACGAGCCACCAGTTTAATATATAACTTTATTCAATCCTTAACCCCCTTTAACCAGAAACCTAATCTTAATTATAACCTGAATTAACACCAAATGGTTAATGTATGGAAAATTGTCTGGATTCTATCCAATCACACATTTTTTTATTCTACTTCTTAGTGGAAAACTAAATTTTACCCTAAAGCTTATCCTTTCCTAATCCTAACAAGAACCAAAACAGTAACACTTTAAACCAAATTATATATGTATGTTTAAAATAACACCCATACTTTTTTTCATTCATTCTAACTTTGATGTCATTCATTCTTCTTAAAATATGTGGCAGTTTTACACAATATCTTATATTTTTTTCTCATCCTAAACCCAGCTCAAACTGGAACACCTTGCCTAATCCTAAACCTACATATAACCGAATCATAATGTTAATAGCAAGCCTCTATTTCACAATTATCCTATCTATTGATCAGCGTGTAGTTCTAAATTTTACTTGCATTTGGAACCTAAATTTTTAAAATTGTTTTTCTATTTCTTGTCAAGTTTTATTTTTCATTTCTTTTTAAATTTTATTATATTGTAATGAGGCTTATATAGGGATTACAGTTACATGTGTAAGGTAATGAGTACATTTCTTGTTGAGCATTGTTACCCCCTTCTTTGTTGTTGTCCCACTATCCCTTCCCTCTCCTACTTCCATCACTCTTCTCTCCCCATGGTGTAAAGTTCATTTTCAGTATAGTGTGCTATGAGTATTATTGTTGCAATAGGTTATCCTGTGTTGAAACTAAATTTTCTATTTCTCTAATCCTAATTCTAATTCTGTCTGGTATCCTAACCCTAACCATAATAAAAATTCAGAAGGTAACAGAAAATACCCTTTTTTGTTCATCGTGATAATCCACTCAATTCAGAAGGTAACAGAAAATACCCTTTTTTGTTCATCGTGATAATCCACTCTACGTCTTGAATTAAGTTGCAATTTAGCTTAAATCTTCCAAATTACTTTATATGTGCATATGTAAAGATGTAATTTTATGTGAAAAACAGAAGATCTTTGGAGAAAGGAGTAACAAAAAGGAAATAAAGGGAGTAAAATCAAACATTTTAATATATTATGGAAAGAGCATAATTAAACTGCCACTTCTGAAAATTAATAAACATAAACAAAATAACTACAAATAAATAAAGAAATAACACACTGCCTTCCAGTGTTCTTGAAGAGAACCATGATATGTCTTGTGAAAGAAATACTTGTGTTAGATAAACTTTGTTCATGCATAATTTATATTGTTATTGGCCAATTATTTAACTTAAATAAATAAATAAATAAAATTTATCAAATAAGATTTCATGACAAAATATAAATCAGTTACTTAATAATTGTTTGAGAAAAAGTTATAGTCATGAGTTTTAAGAAGCTAAATTTCTATTTCCCTACAAAGCAATGATTTAGGTTTACTAATCTAGTATTTCTAGTAAGTTTAGAGAACATAATTGGCATGTAAAACAATGAACTGTACATCTTGTGTTTTGGATTTAAAACATTGTCTTTTATTCAAATGAATACGTAGGTTTACTTTTCAAAATAAATGCAATTTTATCTCCTTTCAGAACAAGTACTTACCCTGCAATTAAATGTATTAGGATATTCAGGTATTTAAAAGCTAAATTTTCTATGTTTGTTATGTAGCTCTACATATTCAAAATGGCATGATTTTTCTATTCATAAATGTCAAATCTGTGAGATTTTTGCTTCATCAATATACATTATCTCATGAGGTTGTTGTGAATGCTCCAGTAACCAGTGTGGTCAAAAACATTTCCTGGATTCTAAATTTTAAATCTAATCATTTTTAGCCTTTGATTATATCAGGTATTGTCACTTCAGAGCAATTAAACTAAAATAAATACTACTTTTTAAACATTTCACTCACATTGTAAATAATATGAACATAGGTTAAACAGAGACTAATCATTTCAAACTCACTATATTTGATGATCTTAGCATTAAGAATGTAGAGAGTATAAGAACCCTATACTCAATATTTTTGGTTAGATTAAATTAAATTATATATCTGGATTTCTAAATTGGAGTAAATCACATGGAAATAGGAAAACAATAAGTAAATGATTACGTTAGAATCATTTTCTTCTAAAAAAATTTTTATTGTGAAATTACCGTTCAGAGGGGTTACAAATATACGGGCAACATAACAGTTCATTTCTTATCAAGCATTGTTGCCTCCTCCTTTGTTTCCTCTTACAATTCTTTCCCATCTCTAACCCTTTGCCAGTCAAAATCGTAAAGTTCGTCTTTCGACATAACGTCTTGTACATCTCATTGTTGCAATGGGTCCAAGGGTATCCCTAAAATTATGAAGCAAAAATATCACCAAGAAATATACTTTTCAATAAAATGTTTCAATCCTTAGGTAAAGTGCTTTATCCTTCAAATATTGAAGGATAATTTTTTTTCTCAAAATAGAAATTCTGCAAATAATCTAATGTATGTTTTCATGCAAAAAATTCTATGACTTCTAGTCTTGTTATATGATTTTCATTATATTTTTTATTGAGAAATAATTCCTAATTATATTTATTACAAACTTCTGTACTTATACAAATCATGTCTGTACATGCTAAGTTACATAATTTAATACACAAACAAAATTATCTTTTTTACTGTCTCCCACAGGTAAGGATGAGGTGCTGAAGTATATTAAATGAAAGCACTCTAAAAGAGAGTCTATGTGTATACTTATTTAAACGACTTGTTTTTCCCCTTCCCCTCCACAAATTATACCAACATCAAATACAGTGAAAGCAGGGGTTATACTGTGGGGGAGGGACATACAAAGCAACAAATAAATAATCTTGTAAATGTGTTAGAAACAATCGCATGAAAGAAAAAAATGAATACATATCTTAGGGTTTATTTCCCTAACATCACCTTATCTGACCTTTTCTGCTTGACTAAGAGATATACTAGATATTGCAAATAAGGGAAACCATGGAACCTATGTTTCTTAGGGCTTGGCTAACTTCACTTAATATAATTTTTTCCAAGCCTTTCCATTTCCTAACAAATTTGGCAATGCCATTCTTTGTGATGGAGGCAACAATGAGAAGTACAAGTCGTTATGTCGAAAACGAACTTTACAACTTTGTTGGGGGGGTGGGGAGGATTGGGTGCGGGGGCAGCGGGAGGATGGGAAGGGGAAACAAAGGAGGAGGCTACAATGCTTGATAAGAAATGTACTCATTATCTTGCTCATGTAATTGTAACCCCTCTGTACAGTATTTTCACAATAAAAAATAAATAAAAATTAAAAAAATAAAAGAGAGTCTATGTATAATGGAAATTTGCAACATGAGGATGGAATCATGAGCATTTTCTACTTGGCTGAACAGGAGTTCTTGTCTCTACAGCACTTTCTTGCCATTTAATCACACAGGGAAAGCCACAAAATTTGAAGTTCATATGAAAGAATTACATTCCTAAAAGTTGTGGCAACCCTGCCCAAAAGCTCAATTTTATCACTAGTTCTTTGTGCTTGCTGGCTAATCAATTTCCTTATCATATTTACGTATTATTAAGCATATTAGTCATTCAACTGGCAGTACATGGCAGAAGACTCCTCAAATCACATCTATTGCGGTGTAATATTTAGAAGAGAAGAAAAACATTATATTGATCTCCAATTCCCCCCTTTGGCCTTCAATATAGTAATTAATTGTCAAAACAATCACATAAGATGTTAGTCTATTTTCCAAATTTAATTAGAGATTAAGCAAGTGTTTTTTGCAGTAAAGTGATGACAGTAGTATCACAGCTCTGATATGAGCATCTCCTCCCTAACAAGTAATACTCTATGGACTGTCAATATGGATGCCACCCTAAATTCTCTCTCTCTCTCTCTCTCTCTCTCTCTCTCTCTCTCTCTCTCTGTCTGTCTGTCTGTCTGTCTGTCTGTCTGTCTGTCTGTCTGTCTGTCTGTCTGTCTCTCTGTCTGTCTGTCTGTCTGTCTGTCTCTCTCTCTCTCTCTCTCTCTCTCTCTCTCTCTCTCTCTCTCTCTCTCTCACTCTCTCTTTCTTTCTCTCCTCACACACACACACACACACACAGAGCTGCCACCCAGACACAACGGAGATCAGTTCCATTCCTCTGTAATTATAGTTGATTGATGTTTGTTCCCTTGCTTTTCTTTGATTCAGGATCTTGCTTGGACCTCTATGTTTCCCCGAGATCAAGTCCCTTCTTAGTAAACCGTGTATCTTTGTATGCTTCAGCGCAATTAACAGTATCTTGAATACAATATCTTCAAACTTGACTTTCAAGTCAAACTCCATGAATTCATACTTATATTCCAAAATACTAAAATGTATTGGATCTAGGGACAAAATGCCCACATTTTATTTTAGAAGGAATTGACATCATGAAAAAAAGAATATTAATCAGGAACTGAGGTAAGAGAATGGGAGTATGTGGGAAAATGTAGAATACTGTATGTGTGTTAGAGATACAGAATAATAGGCTCATTTATTGAAAACTTGTCATCCTATATTGAAAGCTCAATTTATGTATACACTTTTCCAGGTACTTTGCTTACCTATCACTTCTGATCACAAATCCTCTTATGAATGTTTATATTATCTTTGAATAAATCGCACAATTTGCAGGTACTTATCATCTTAAGGAAAGACAGTCTGCTTCTACGTTTTTCATTATATGTGACAAACCCTTATTTTTTGTTTCCCTGTTTACTGAATAAATGTATTCCTGGAAACAGGATATTGACAGCAAATCTGAGTGCAATTTTCATTTTGTAAATTTCAAATATAATATAAACTTTGTATTGACTAGTTATTTTTTTTAATGAGTGATATTCATGAACACAATATTTTGGTGCCTTTAAGTCAATTGAGAATTGCTGTGGTAGTTCTTGTGTCTAATTGACTTAACCATTATGTTATTCATGTATAAACATTGCCTTGCACTGTTATATTTTTATATATAAAATAATCTCCAAAGGTTTACTTTAAAGTGATAATTGGGGGAGGTTGTCTTCTTGTTCCAAACTTTATATTTATGTCAGTGAAAGTACTAGAAACACATGATGTTTACTGGAGCAATATAAAAGATGAGTACATATTTCTAAAGAGAATGAATTTATTGATTAAAACACAGAATAGAGTAAAATAGTAAGGTTTCTTGTTTGAGACTGAATAAATTTCATATGAATGTAGCTCAAGAAAAGACTCAAAGATAAATTCATACTTATATTACTGAGATTTACATCACAATATAAGAAATATACGTATTTTAAGGAAGTGGCCCTAGATACCTAATGGATGAAGAATGGAATTGAAAAAAAAGCAGAAGAAAACAATTCAACATGCATCTATTATGATTTTATAATACTAATATGAAAGCAATGGAGCTTTTGCCTTTCTGAAGAAGAACGTTTAGGCAGTAATTTCAATGAAAGTTAGCAATTGTAATGAGTCTGAAGTCTTTTCCTCCAAGATATCCAAGAATACTATACTCATTCTTTGAAGAGTAAATAAGTAATTATTTTCATTAGCTTTGCTTAATATGAATTTATTTGTAGTAAATAGGTTAAAATGTCTTCTTTCTCTCAATGTAATAACATACATTCTGTCTCTTTCTGTTTCTTCATACAAGCCTGAAATCACTACTTCAACGTAATATAAGCAGAAAAACAAAAATAACCTGATACAACAATCGCAAATCCTAATGTATGGGAAAACATTCACAACATAAAAAATAAATCTGAGGAAGAGGAAAAACAATGACAGAATAACAACAGAAAATTACCCTAGCAATCTCTAATGAAACAGAGGTTTATAGTCCTTGCAGATACTTCACTTTTGGAGGGTCACATCAAATCGTATATAATTATACATATGCAGCTGTAACTAGAGACATAACTATAAACATATAATTCATAAGAAGATTTTATACTGTCTTCACAAGAAAATAGAATTCTATGAAAAGGTGCCAGTCAGGTAGTTGACTGCTATGACTGTGTTGGCCAACACATTCAAAAGCACATCTGCAGTGTGGAATTAAATTGGCAACATAGAAAAAAGCAGGAACAGAAGTGTACATCAGAGAAAGCCACATCCATACACATAGACAATTCACCATACCACTGGACAGTCCGAACTGTCACTGGAACCACAAATATTAACATCACAACATCTCACCACAACTGATTTCTATTCCTACACTTAATGGACCTGACAAAAATGCAATTCCAGAATAACAAATCAGAACAGGAGACCAAACAAAGACCTGGCAAATCAACCAAGAACATAGAGAGTCACCTATTAAGGTCATAGATCCCCCAAAAGAAAACCTCCAAATGGACAAAACAAATCAGAGAAATACAAGAAAAGTGATGTCAAGGTAGTATAATTCACACAGTGAATAACCAGACATTAGAACAGACAATCAAGAAACTAGAAGAGAGTTATCAAAAGGTATTACAGATACTGCTGAAAAATGTGATTAATGGAAAGATAGAAAACCTCTACAAGGAAATTTGTGAACATTTGAGACCGACAAAAGATTAGCAATATAATTCATGGAGACTAAAAACAGAAAGATAAATAAATTCTGAGAAGTCAAGGGAGTCCAAGAAAAAATCGATGCCTAGCTAAAAGATATGAGATAAGACACAACTAAGAAAACAACCCTTGCAACTCCCCCACCCAAAGAAAAAATGTACAGAGGGCTGGGAATGTGGCTCAGTGGTAGAGCACTTGTCTTGGATGCCTGAGGACCTGGGTTCGATTCATCAGCACCACATAAGCAAAAAAAGAAAGAAGGAAAGAAAGAAAGAAAGAAAGAAAGAAAGAAAGAAAGAAAGAAAGAAAGAAAGAAAGAAAGAAAGAAAGAAAGAAAGAAAGAAAGAAAGAAAGAAAGAAAGAAAGAAAGAAAGAAAAAGCCCAGAAGTGGCGCTGTGGCTCAAGTGCTAGAGGGCTAGCCTTGAGCTGAAGAGCTGAGGGAGAGTGCTCAGGCCCAGAGTTCAGGTCCCAAGACCGGACCCCAAAAAAATGTACAGAAAGTCCATAAAAGACCTAAAACAAAGCTTTAAGAGAGAGATAGAACCCCTAAAAATTTACCAACCAGAAGAAAGACAGGGAAATCAAAAACAAAGTAGAAAGTCTCCACAGCAAATAGATGACATAGAAGACAATCTCAGGGCCAAATACAGAATAGATCTAATAAGAAAGAGGAAATAATCATTTAGAACAAATCCAAGAAATAATAAATGATCTTGCCAGAACGTCAAGACTCAGTTAGAAGATCAAATTTCGGGGAGATAGATACCAAGAAGGAGAAGAGCAGGAAACTAAATGGATGGGAAACATATTACAGAATTCTAGCAGAGAACATGCCAAACATCCAAATAGATAGGCTCATTCAGAGAAGAGAAGCCTTTAGAACAATCACAGAATTCTAGAACTGAACAATCCACCCTGACATCATAGTCCATTGGAGGATCATTAACGATCAAGGAAAGGATTCTTAAAGCTGCCATAGAGAAAAGATTGATTATTTATAAAGGATATACAGTCAGAATAAAAACAGATTTCTTAGCTGATATGGTAAAAAGGAGAGCCTGGAATGATGTATGACAAACACTAAAGGTAAACTACTACCAACCGTGAATATGGTCCCAAGCCAAACTTTCCTTTACATTTAAAGAATAAATAAACGTATTTCATGACAAAGACAACTTGAAACAACGTATCTCCACCAAATCAGCATGATTGAATTTAATCAAATATATCCTACATAGAGAAGATCAAGAAGAACAGGAACTGGTTATATAAAATGTTCCCTACCAGAGTTCAAGGTAAATTTATTAAGAGTAGATCAGGCACAGGTCCTCACAACAGGTGTAGAACATAGCAGGACTTATCAGATATTTCTGTGTTAACTCTCAATAGCAATGGGCTTAAATTTCTAAATAGAAGACATAGATTAGATAGCATTTAAAAACAAGATGCATCCATTTAGTATTTATGAGAGACACATTATCAAAAACATTCTATGAAGCTAGAATTATACTCTTCCACAAATCACATAGGGACTCACCAAAGAAAGAGAACTATGAACTCAACTCTTTGATAAGCATTAAAGAAGAACTTCTTAAAATTCTCACTCACCAATTTCAGCAACTAACAAAAGAATCATTTGGTATGATCAAGTAGGATTCAACTTGGATAAAAGTGGATTTAATATTCTTGTGAGTAAACATAATACAAACTATCAGCAGAAGCAGGGACAAGAAACACATAATTTTCTATAAGGATGTAGAAATAGCTTTTAACAAGCTCCAATACCGCTTTATGATTAAAAGGTCTGAGAAGCTAGGAATGCATGGAACATTCCTCAATATAATACTGAGTATGTATATTACACAGATAATTAGCATTTACCTCACCGTGGAAGCCTGAAGACATTAACATCAGGAATGAGACAAGGATGTCCATTCTCTCTACTACTCTTCATTATGGTAGTCAAATTTCTTACAAGAACAATAGACAAGAGAAAAACATAAAGCAGATCCAAATATGGAAGAAGTAAAACTATCCCTTTTTACAGATGAAATGACCCTGTAATTAAAGGACACTGTGGCTCCCTCCCTCAAGTTAGTACAGGTGATGCTAACCTTCAGCAATGTAGGAGGGTATAAAAACCACAAGAATCAGTAGTTTTTCTGTTACCAACAATGAGAAGATCCATGCTGAAATCCAAAATACAACCTCATATGTATTAGCCTCAAACACAAATCAAATCAAAACAACAACAACAAAACTAGGAATTAATTTAACTAAAATTGTGAAGGACCTATATGTGAAAACTTTAAAAATATAAAAAGGGAAATTGAAGGAGATTCAAGGAAATCGAAAGTCTTTCAATGTTCCTGGTTAGAAGAATTAACATTTAAAAAATTGCAATACTTCCCCCAACAATTGGCAATGCAATACTCATCAAAATCCCTACAATATTCTTCAGTGCAGTAAAGTAAGCAATCCAACTTTAATATGGAATTATAAAATTACAGATGATACAGAATGCTTAGAAATGAATTCATGGGCCTATAGTCATCTTACACACACAAACACACACACACACACACACAGGAAAATGAAAGGATTGGGAAAATTGTATTAAGAGAAAAGAGAAAGGAATGCAGACACGGAGCAATATAGGTTTCAGGGATTTATTCATATATTGAAACTAAAAGGTGTATTCAAATCTATATGTAAACAAGACAGATTCTACCTCATCCCAGTTAATATGACCATTACCAAGAAAACTAACAATAGCAAATGCTGGCCAATTGGGAACTCTATTACACTGTTGGTGGGAAATTAAACTGGTTCGACTATTGTGGAATGCAGTACAGAGTTTCCTGAAAAGACTAAACCTAAATCTCCCTTAAGAATCAGTAATTTGCATCCTGGGCAGTAATCCCATCAATAACAAACAGCCTCACATGAAAGCTACCAGAATATCCATGTTCAGGGCCCAGGCCAAGAGTTGAAGGACTGGAAAATATTTGCCACTGTTGGTATTTGTTTCCACAAATATGAACCATTTGATATAAGATACCAAATCAATCTATTTCCATTAGCTAGTTTAGGACTTAAAGGTAGTGGGTGCTAAAATGGCTCTTTGTTGAATGTTAGGAGAAGATGTAGGCAGTCCATGAAATGGGGATTTGTTGTTGTTGTTCGAGGTGCTTGAAGTCTGGGCTTAGGCACTGTGCCTGAGCTCTTCAACTCAAGGTGACTGCTCTACCTCTTGAGCGACAGTGTTTTTCTGGTTTTCTGGTTTTATGTGGGTTAAATGGAAATAAGAGTCTCAGTGACTTTCTTGCCCAGGATGTCTTTGAATTGAAGTCCTCAGAACTCAGCTTCCTGAGTAGCTAGGATTATAGCTGTGAGCCATTGGCACCAGGTAAAAATGGGGGATTTTGAGAAATGAAAATCGCCCTCTTCACCTGTGTCTAAACCTCAGATATTAGTATTAGAACACTTCACCTTTAACTCATTTCATCAGACATTTGTAAATTTTCTCTTTTCCTTCATGTGGGACTACTGCATTCAATATCAACTCAGCTGGGGGATTGGATCAATTATATGGTAATTGCTAGCACCTAATTTAAGAACTTTTATATCAAAAGAAATAAAACCCTCATTTGGAATAATTGTGTTTTCTTTTTATTACAAATCTGTGCTGTATTACTTCCTAATGTGATATTGGACCTACTAAGAGAATGATGACATTTTCTTTCTCTTCAGCCTTCTCCCACATATGGTCAAATATTTAAGAATTGAAAGATTTGCATTGATAATTGATTAAGCTGACTTCTAGGAAAATGTGCATCTCTGGAATTTGGTCTGCTGTCTTGTTCTTACATGCACAGGCTTTCTATGATTTATTTGTTCTACAAGGAATTCTACTTTCCAATTTGTGTGACCAATTTTAGTGTCTCTGATCAGTATTTCTGACCCTCTCTCTGGAGTCTCATTTGAGTTTGCCTCATAAAAAATATTTTAGTTATCAGCTAAGTGACTCTCAGCTTCTGTTTTTTGCCTGAATTCATTTAGGCTGTGATAGCAACCCTGCCTGGCTGTGCTTACTGGAGTGCTTTTTGTGTGTTTGTTAGTGTGTGTGTGTGTGTGTGTGTGTGTGTGTGTGTGTGTGTGTGTGTGTGTGTGTGTGTGTGTGTGTGTTGTGTGTGTGTGTGTGTGTGTGTGTGTGTGTGTGTGTGTGTGTGTGTTGTTTTAGAGGTCTAGGATTACTATTCAAGGTAGTAGTTTCTCTTGGCCCCTGTGATCCCCTGGCCAAGGGTCAATGGGTTTTTCTAAAGATACAAAGAACAGCTTACTAAATTCCTGTTTTAATTGTCCCACAATGAGGTAATCAGGCATCCTTGCAAAGCCATCAATAATGCTTTGTAACCACTTACAGAAGTTGTCTATCAAGATGGCTTTCCAATGTTGACTGTGAAAATTGTTCATTTCCACGTAGGCACCATAAAGCACATCACATTCCTGGGATCAAACTTTTGGAAGAAAGGTTCCCCTTCCTTCCTTCTCTTATGATAGATCAAACCATAATATTCTTCAGTTGTGGAGCCTGGAGCACATTTTCTCAAGAATATTATTCTGTAGTGTTAAAAAAGGATCAACTTTCAAAATAAAGGTGAAAATACTTGTCTACAACAGACTGATTTATCTTGCTTATATCTGTTGTTATTTTCATTATTTCAAACCCATAGATAATTTATATTGGTATTAGACAAGTGGCAAAGGATTAATGGAATAAGCATTCAGTTTACTTTCGTATATCCAATACAATACACTTAGCCTGAAAAGCGTGATATATATATATATATATATATATATATATATATATATATATATAACCAGATAGACCTGTATTTGCCATTTTGTATTAGACCGGTATTTGCCATTTTGTACTTTCTTTGACTTGCCTTTCTGCTTCTGTACACATGCATGTTAAACCTTGAAGAATGCAGCTGCTATTCTACCCGCCCTTGAGCCCCTGACACTAGTGGATCTGGAGCTGAAATTAACGACCCTCTGGCAGGGAGTATCTGACAAAGTACCTGACACATTCCAGACCACTTTCCCGGGCCTGGGATTGGAGATAGTTGCTGCCTGGCAACCACTTCCCCCGGGTCAGGGTCAGGGATAGTGGCCATCTGGCAACCACTTCTTCTAAATTACCCTAGAAGTACTGTCTAATTAGAGCATAATAGTGCGCTAGGCTGACCAATTTCCCTTTTCCCGCTTTGTACTGTGCCAATCATCAGCTAGAATTATGATTTAAATTTCCCACCTGGTGTACTGGTTCATTGCCAATAAATACTGAGGCCTTACCCCTACCAAATAACATATAAAAAGTGCTGTAACCCTGTGCTGGGGGACTCTCTCTGCACTCGGACATCAGTGCACAGAGGGGTCCGTGCTCAAGCTCGTCAATAAATGACTCATTGATTTTTGGTCTCTGGTGGTCTTTTTAGGTGCTTCAAGTCTCTGGGCATTAAAATTGTTGGCAGTGCTGGGACCTGAACTCAGGGCCTAGCATACCCAATTCATGAATGTGTGTGTCAACATGGCAACCTCTAGCCCAGTAAGCTGCCCGGCAGTTCCTAGACCCTGAGATTGAACCACAGGGGTGGACATAATAGCCATACATGGATAGGCAGGTGGTAGTATACCAATAAATATATATTTGTATAGAGTGCCAGAGCTATCTGCCTAGGATTCAAGTGTATCAACTATGTTCCTACCAACTCTTAGGTAGTTATTATGCCACCATTGAAGGAATAGGATTCTTTTCATGCTTAATGAACTATTCATTAAGATCAATCAGCGTCCTAGGATCATTGCATCTAATTTTAGACTAGACTGATTGATGCACTCAGCAACTTCTCATTCAATCATGAGTTTGCTCACATCCCATTGGTATTTCGATGCATAAGAACGAGTGTCTTGGGAATTCCACATATTTATAGGTGTCAGGACCAGGACTCGAACTCAGGGCCTACATTGCTGCATGGGCTTATGGCTTCCCTGATAGCCGCTATCCTTCACCAATGCAAGGTGAAATTCTCTTTGTAGGCATATCATTAAGACCCAGTATGGTTACCTTGGAAAGGAACAAAATGTAAAAATCCATCCCGTGGCTTTCCTCTCTCTCCCTCTCTCTCTCCCTCCCTCTCTCTCTCCCTCTCCCTCTCCCTCTCCTCTCTCTCTCTCTCTCTCTCTCTCTCTCTCTCTCTCTCTCTCTCTCTCTCTCTCTCTCTCTCTCTCTCTCTCTCTCTCTCTCTCTCTCTCTCTCTCTCTCTGTTTGTTTTCCTGCAAGACTTCAGGGCCTAGTATCCCAGGATCGGCTATGGGCCCATGGCAGCCCACCACCCTGAGGTGATTGAAGCTGAGGCAGAGTTACAACAAACTGAGTTCAAATCCTTTCCTTGGCAATAACAATACCAATAACAATAATAATAATAATAATAATAATAATAATAATAATAATAATAATAATAATAATAATAATAATACAACCTGGCTCAGAACTCGCACCATTTTTCTGCCACAGCTGGGATTCCAACTCAGGTCTGGGTAAATCTATAACACTGTGGGAGAAAGGGAAGCTCACCATCCTTGAAGACTACAATATCAGGCCAGGTCACAGGTCCTGAATTGAAGCCCCAGCACTGGAAAAAATAATGTACGCACCTATTTTACACATAGGATCTCTATTCACATATATGTATGGAATGCATCATGAGTTCAGTTTAGTTACTCTTTTTATTGTGTGTCTTAGTCATGGATGCATTTGTGTTTTATTGAGTATGATGACAGACATAACTGTGCCAACACAGATAACATCTTATTCCTATGGTTATAGAGTTGCCTATATAGAATTCTCTATCCTCCCTGACACCCAGGACTTTTACCAGACAGGAAAACAGGTGGATTGATGGGCTTCTCACATTAGGATTAATCTTTTGGCAGTATTGGGATTTGAACTCAGAGCTTAGCAGGCCCAATTGGCAAAAAGGTCTAAGTGAGGATACCAACCTGTGAGCAACTAAGGAGCTAGGGTGTTCCCGGGACCTGAGATTGAGCCCCGGGGTCGGGATGGGGCACAATATTCATCCATTCCTAAGCTGAAGCTAGTATGCTAATAAATACCTATTGTAATAGAGTAGGAGATGTGGATAGCTGTGTTGGAATCCCATCTACCATGTTGTCGGGTCTTCGTTCATCCCACAAAAGATGGACAGGGTCCGAGGAAAGGTAAGTGTGGTCACTTGCCCATTCCCCAGCCTCCCTCATCCTGGGAGACAATCAGACACAGCAGGGAGTCAACTCAAGCAGGAAAACTCGTTTATTAACACAGAGCAAGCCGTTTTTAAAGCACAAAAGAGTGAGTGGCATGGGAGGGGAGGAAGAGGAACCAATCACTGTTAAGGTCACACCCTATAATAAACCTAAGCTTCCATAGTCTGTTTACAAACTGTAAAGCAAATTGGGCTCTGCCCACTCAACTCCCTATCAGCGCCATCTTTGCTGCCCATGTGCTCTATAGATTCCCTCTTTTTCGTTTTAATGGCAGACCCACCTCCAAGTTAGTTATCTTTTTCCCTCCTCTGTAAAGGTTATTTTAAAAGGATTCCATTGGTAAGGATAGCATTGGCTATGCAGGGGATTTGAGGCAAGTCTGGGTGGTGAGATTCGAGAGACAAGTATAGGGAGGGCCCTTGTGCATGATCCAAGAGCCCATCCCAGTTACCTCACATCCCCACCTAGCACAATAATTAACATCAGTCCCAACATAGTTAGAAATGTCCAAAGCAGTTCAATTAATTCCTGTACATATATAAAAGTCAGTATCTCCTAAGGTCAACCTCTTTAGAACCTGGGAGCAGCCTGGGTATTGGGAGTTCCACACATGCGGCATGGTGCATCCTCATGGGCCTGCCCACTCAGACCATTCTACTATAGTCCAGAAAAACAAGGAAATTTTAAAACAAACTGCAGATATAGCAGAGCAATCCTGGGCACCTGGTGTCTTTTAAGTGAGCCAGTTCCTTGTACTTGTTTTTAAGGGAGCACAGGAGTCAAGATGACTTTGAGCTTTACTTTAAGCTATAAATGGCTCCCAATATCTCCCCTGTCTTTGTTTAAGGAAGCGAACCCACCTATCTTAGTTTGGGTGGATCGCCTTGTCTGCCTGACCCGTCATGGGAACTTCTTCAGAGCAAGGTGAAGGCCCTGTCTTAGGTTGGCCAGACTGACACCCCTTCTTACCCATTTCTGGCTGCGATTCCTCTAGGGGGAAATTTATTCACTTGGAGCTTGATCTTATGTAATTGGCTGGCTAAACTCATAGGAGTTTTGCAGTGCATGTATAATGCAAGGAAGACATAGAAAAACAATCAGCAAAAGCATTACCAGGCCAAGCAATGTCATTAGCAGTCCTTTAGCATTAGTCAGGGATGGGATAGCAGTCTTTGCCACTTCAGAGTCCAGAGGTGGGGGTTGTTCTTGAGCAGATTTTAGACATGTTTACAGAAAAGCATAACAAAAGGTGGTTGTACAAGCAAGTAGTAAAAGAACAATTAGAGCAGGTAACATTAAAATAAGTTGCTCCTACAAAAATATTAAATGGTCCATACATAATGACATAGGGTGGTGATCAAAATGAAGGTCAGGCCTCCAGGTCAAAGGTTTAGCTTCTCTTGTGGTCTATTGATGATTTCTGAATTGTCAGTGCTGATCACTATCCAGGTCACCTGTTGGGGTTAATCATCGGAGAGAGGGACTTGCAAGAGAGACACTTTAAGAAGGACTGCTTACAACAATCCCCCTGCCAAATGGCTGGGGGGGGGGAATTGCCCCCTACACCCAGCGATTCCCTCTGCACAATGATCATGGGGTTCCTCTGCCCTGGGCTGCCAGCGCCTGGGTAATAGCCTCAGTCATGGCAGATATCTGAGCCTGTAAAGCTAAAGCTAGTGATTGGGACTGCTGCTGTTGCATTCCCACATCCTGCGAGGCCACCACCCATCTGCTCAGTGAACGCTCTCTCAATCCCGCACAGGCCATTCAGTGGTATGAATTCATCCCTTCCCGAACCAGTAGCTTTACAAACTGATCTCGGAGGTTCCCTACTGGCAGCTTGTGGTGAATGCTCTGTTGGACTCAGTCTACAAATTCAGCTAGAGGATCACCAGGTTTTTGCCTCACTCCTGCTATAGGGGACTCAGTAGGCCCATCATCCATTTTGTACTGAGTAGCAAGTCCTGCTTGCCTCACCTGGTCATGGTATGGGCCAGGTATTGCCTCCTGTTGGACGCCAGTGGAGTACACTTCCATGATACCTATTACTGTTAACAAGGCATAAGTAATAGGTATCATGGGTTGAGCCTGCTGATTATTCTTTACTTGCCCCCTGCATTCCTCCTTAAAGAAAGCACACATTTAATAAACTGAGAACTGGTGAGGATGGCATTAGTCACATCCAGCCAGGCTTTAGGGACACCTGGGTGATAAGCAATGCCCAGTAATAAGCTCTGGGCCCAAGGAGAGTTTGGGCCATCCTCCGCCACTGCGTTGCAGAGCTCTTTAAGATCCTTAGCTTCCCATGAATACCATTCCAAGATCCTGCTTGCTCCTGTTGCCAGATTGACCAGATACACTTGGGGAAGAAAATCCTGTGGCCTAGGGTCCAGGTTCTCAGGTGGCCCTTCCTTTCCATGGTAGGACTCCTAGTAGGCCATCTACCCCTCCGTGGATGGTTTGTAGGGGTCTGAGTCTTGCAGGTATCTCTCACAGATCGCATAGGGTTCTGTACCTCCCCTCCAATCGGGGGAATAATGAGGGGGCCTACGACCATCAGGGGCATCTGAATCAGAGGGACTAACTTTCACCCTCGTTTTGAATTCCATGGTGCATGTTTCAGTGTGTTCTAGGTCAAATTTGACCCATTCCTTTTCCTTCTCACTTCCCAAGTCCTCCTTTACTCCATCTAGGCCTAATGTTGCCTCCTCCTCCTTCTTCTGTGAGATAGCATTACCCATACTAAGGGTTTCACTTACCCTGACAGACTGCTTAGCCTCTGCTGGTATATTTTCCTTTCATGCCCCATGTTGGGAGCCAGATGTTGGGTCTTCGTTCATCCCATGAAAGACGGACATTGTCTGAGGAAAGGTAAGTGCGGCCGCTGGCCCGTTCCCCAGCCTGCCTCAGCCTGGGAGACAATCAGACGCAGTAGGGAGTCAACTCAAGCAGGAACACTCATTTATTAAGATAGAGCAAGCCGTTTTTAAAGCAAAAAAGAGCAGGTGGCATGGGAGGGGAGGAAGAGGAACCAAGCACTGTCAAGGTCACACCCTATCATCCACCTAAGATTCCACGGTCTGGTTACACACTGAACATAAAGCAAATTGGGCTCTGCCCACTCAACTTCCTCTCAGCGCCATCTTGCTGCCCATGTGCTCTACACCATGTGAGTACTGATTCTTGGATCTTTCCCATTTCCTCCAATTTCTGAATGTGATCCTTATTGTCACACTTCATGAACTCTTAATTAAAAATTATTGTTGTGCCATACATCTTGCCTATCATTTCCTATGAGAATCATGCATGAACTAAACTCTTCCCCTAGGCCTGAATTCAAGCACCTCATAACACTTATAGACATGTTAAATATACGAGTGATACTTACATCTATATATTAAGTCTAGATTGTATTTGTTGGAGTGATTCATTATGTTTTATTATTGATTTATTGATTTAGCATTTATTTTACGAACTGTAAGTGCACCCATAATATTTACTACTACATTTATTCCCATCTATTCCATAGCATGTAACTTTACAGACATATTATGAACTTGCACAGAAAAGGAAAACAGGTGTCGCACTTGAAATCTTACACCAGAAAGAAATTTTTGGCAATGATCGGACCTGATCTGAAAGCCTGAGAGGCCCAATTCTTGAATGGGTGAGTATCAGCACCACAGCTTCTAGCCCATTCAGCTGCCAAGTCGATCCCAAGACCTGGGATCAAGCCCCTGTTTGGCCAAAATCGCAGTAACTTTCTATAATGATGGTGGTACATAAATATAAATATCTAAATTTGGCCAAAATTGCAGTAACTTTCTATGACAATGGTGGTACATAAATAAATATACATATCTAACTTTGGCCAAAATTGCAGTAACTTTCTATGATGATGGTGGTACATAAATAAATATAAATGTAGATATTTAGGTACTGCCAGAGGTGTCTATGTAGTATTCAATGACATATACTACGTTCCTACTGATTCTCATGTATTTAGCGAGGATTCCATTTAATCAATAATATTCTTCTAATGCATAATAAACTATGAATTAAAATCAACTGTGTTCTGTGATTATTGGGTCTAATTTTATGCTAGACTCATTTCGAGGGACTACTCATCCTAACATGACATTGATCACATTTCTCTGGTATTCTTATGGACAGGTAATAGTTTCTTAGACTCTCCAGTCCCTTTTAAATCGCATGATCAGGATTGAACTCAGGGCCTAGCATCCAGATTGGCCTATGGCTTCACTGACAGCCCGCCAGCCTTCAGCAATGCCAGGTGAACTACACGTTGCAGCCATGTCATTCAGACCCAGGATCGTCCCGTGCAATGAAGAAAAATAGAAACTGCTGAACTTCTGTGGTTTGTGGCTTTTTTTGGTGGTGTTTTCATTTTGTTTGCCTGTTAGTCCCCGAGGCCTAGGACCCAGGATGAGCTGTGGATCCAGAGGCTGCACCATCCCAGCCTAGTGTGATGGAAACTGAGGCAGAATTGCCATGACCTGAGTTAAAGCCCCATGCATGGCAAAAAAATTAATTAATTAATTAAATAATAATATTAATGAAGCTCCCTGTCTTGGATTTTGTGCCATTTTGTTGTTTGCCAGGCAGGGATGCATCTTGGGATCTGGGTAATTTTGATGGACTGAGGGGGGTGGAGGGAAAGAAAGTTCTCCTCCCTTGAAGACAATCAATTCAGGCCTGATCCCTAGGACTGAATTCAAGCCCCAGCCCTGGAGAACATAACATTTATAGACATGTTTATTATATGATTTATACTTACATCCATATATTCAGTTTATATCGTGTTTGTTGGAATGATTCATTATATTTTATTATTTATTCATCTATTTATCATTTATTTATGGACTGACTGTGAGTGTACCTATAACATTTATTACATTCATTCAAATCTATTCCACAGCATGGAGCTTTGCAGACATATTTTTACATCATACCTGACACCTTGCACTTGCACAGAAAAGGAAAACAGGTATCACACTTGGAATCTTTCTCCATGAAGACATTTTTAGCAATGCTGGGGCCTGAACTGAGGCCCTAGGAGGCCCAATTCGTGAATGGGTGAGTGTCAGCATGGCAGACTCTAGCACATTCAGATGCCAGGTGGATCCCAGGACTTGGAATCGAGACTCAGGTTTGGCCAAAATAGCAATAATTTTCTATTCCGACAGTGGTATAAAAATAAATATACATTTAGAAATTTAGATACTTCCAGTGATGTGTATCTAGTAGTATTCAATGACATATACTACCTACCTAGTGATTCACAGGTATGTATTGAGAATTCTATTTAATCAATAGTATTCTTTTAGGGGCTGGGAAAGTGGCTCACTGGGAGAGTGCTTGTCTTGCATTCATGAGCCCTGGGTTCGATTCCTCAGCACCACATGATCAGAAAAAGCGGGAATGGTGCTGTGTCTCAAATGGTACACACTATCCCTGAGCTTAAAAGCTGAGGGAGAGTTCCCAGGACCAGAGTTCAGACCCACTACCGACAACACATACACACACACACACACACACACACACACACACACACACAAACACACACACATATTCTTTTAATGCATAATAAACTATGAATTAAAATCAATCCACATCTTGTGAATACTGGGCTTAATTTTATGTTAAACTGACAAACTACTCATCCAACCATGACATTGATCACATTCCTCTGGTGTTCCTATGAACAGGCAATAGTTTCTTAGACTCTCCAGCCCTTTCTAAGTGCCATGACCAGAATTTAAACGCCTAGGTGTCCAGATAATGGTTTCGCTGCCAGCCTGCCAGCCTTCAGCAATGCCAGGTGACCTACAGGTTATAGCTGTGTCATTTGGACCCGGGATGGTCACCATGCAAGGAAGGAAAACCGAGAAACCGCCGACTGTCTGCAATTCACGGCTATTTTTCAGTGCCGTTTTGAATTTGTTTTCCGGTCAGCCCCTGAAGCCTCGGATACCAGGATGGGCTGTGGGCCCAGAAGCTGCACCATCCCAGTTTAGGGTGATAGAAGCTGAGACAGAGTTGCTACGACCTAAGTTCAAGCCCCTTGCCTGGCAAAATAAATGAATAAATCAATAAAATAAATTTTAATAAAGTGTATAAAAATAAAACAAAAATTTTTAAAAATTTAAAAATATTAAAAATACTAATGGAGCTCCCAGTCTTGGAATTCATGCCTGTTTTTTTCTGCTAGGCCTGGGATTTGAACTCAGAGTCTGGGAATCTCTAATGCACTGTGGAGAATGGGGAGACTCACCCTCTTTGAATAAAAGCAATTCAGGCCTGTTTCCTGGGCCTGAGTTCAATCCCCAGCCCTGTTAAGTAATATTCATCCACACTTGAAAAAAAATGATTAATATCTACATAATTATGTTTACTGCATATTGCTTTGAGGGTATTTATTTTTTGTATTATTCATTCATTATATTTATTGACTATTACTACACTTATAACATGTATTAAAGTTATTACATATTATGCGAACTATACAGATTTGCATATGTATTATATATCTTACTTCAGAGCCAGGACATTCACCAAAATTCTATATTAGATGATCCCATGCTTAGAAAAACAGAAAGAATACACCAACCAAAGTCTAATTTATCCCTAGGCACCCCAGTTGCTCACATCTATAATCCTAGCTACTCAGGAGGCTGAGAACTGGACGATGAAATTTCAAAGCTAATGAAGGCAGAAAAGCCTGAGAAAAATCATCTCCAATTAACTGGCAAAAAGCCCGGCTACAGGTATGGCGGAAGTGGTAGAAAATCAGCTATGAACAACCAAGCCAAGAAAGAGCAAGCTGAGTTCAAGTTCATGGTGGGGGAGAGGGGGATAAAAGGCAGAGAAATCCTCCAAAACAGAGAACAAAACAAGAATAGAAAAATCCCACATAATTTATGGTACCAACCAAACTGGAAAAAAACTAATGAAGCTTGTGCAGTTGCATAACTTTACATGAGCACCTATGCTCTTAGGTACACTTCAAAGCTACATTTTTAATAATATATGTATATATATTAATAATGAATCTATATAATATAACTTTAAATAAACTAAGAAACCAGCCAATGAATAAATACTTCTCAATTAGTGCCTTAAACATATCATTATAAATTATTTATACGAAAAGTATATTCCAAGATTACTTTCTCAGAATCAATCTAAAAGAAGTTTGTTCATGTGCCTGGCACCTGTGACTCATGCCTCTAATCCTAGCTAATCAGGAGGCTTAGATTTGAGGATGGCGGTTTAAACCCAGCCTGGATAGGAAAGTCCGTGAGACTCTTAATTCCAATAAACCACTAGAAAACTGGAAGTAGCATTGTGAATCAAGAATTAGATTGCTCACATTGAGCTGAAGAGTGCAGGGATAACCCCTGAGTTCAGGCCCACGACCAAAAAAAAGAAGTTTGTTCATACAGATCATAAAATTCTAACACTTTGAGCTTTAGGAAACATTTATGCCAGAGTCTTATGCTCTTTAGGCAAATACTCCACTACTGACTACATCCTACTCCCAATGTTTTTGTTTTTCATTTTACAATCTAGTTTATTCCCAAAATGCTTACAAGTACCTGCTGTCCTCACAAAAGTGAGTTTTTATTCAGAAACCCAACTTTTTGTACTATGACTCCCCTAGTGTATTTCGTTGTAGACACTGAGGAAAACTGATATGACACAAATGTAGAGAGTTTATAATTATAGAAATAACTCTAAAGATAAATAAAATCAATTGTCCCAACTTTCTAGGGAGAAATCGTGTCCTTATTTTCATGTTCACTCTTCATAGAAGATGATCAAAATAGAAACACCAATGTGCTATGCTGAAATGTAAAAGTTTAAATCCCTTTTTTGAAAAACTCTAGTGTTATAAAATCAAAATGTAACAAATAAAGGTGAAGTGAACTTAAAAAATATTAAAAATGCTAATGAAGCTCCCTTGCTTGGAATGTGTGGCATTTTTTTTGTCTGCAAGGCCTGGGATTTGAACACGGGGTCTGGGTAACTCTGTTGCACTGTGCAGGAAGGGGAAGCTCACCATGCTTGAAGACCAGAAAGTCAGGCCTGTTCCCTAGGCCTGAATTCAAGGCTTATCCCTGAAAGCATACTCCTTATATACATTTTAAAGATAGGATTGAACTTCCATACATATGTTTTGACTATATTATGTTTGTGGTGGTTATTCATTGAATTTTTTGTTTTATTCATTTATTTACCATTTATTTTATTGACAGTGATGACACCTAACTATGTTTTATGTTGTTTGCATCCTATCACATAGCATCTATATTTGTAGATGTCTTCTCAATCATGCCTGACACTCAGGACTCTCCCAGAAAAGGAAAACAGATTGGCTTCTTTATCCAAGATTAAATTTTTGGCAGTGCTAGGATCTGAACTCAGCGACATGTAGTCCCAATTCATGAATGGGTGAGTGTGAGCACGGCAGCCTCTAGCCAATGAAGCTGTCAGGTGGTTCCCAGGTGCTGAGATCTTGCCCCAGCATTGTACAAAACAGCTATACTTGGGTAGGCAGACAGTGGTATACAAATAAATATATATTGGTAAAAAGAGCCATAGCTGCCTATCTATGATTGAATGACATATATTATGTTCCTATCAACTCTTTGGTATTTATTATATCACAATTAAAGGAATAGTATTCTTTTCATGCTTAATAAACTATTAATTGAGATCGATCCGTGTCCTAGGATTATTGCATCCAATTTTAGACTCGACCGATGCACAAACTTCTCTTTCAATTGGTATTCCTATGCATAGGAATGAGTCTTTTGGGATCTCCTGCCATTGGTAGGTGTCAGGACCGGGATTTGAAGCCAGGGCCTATGTTGACAGGCTGTCCTATGCATTTCTTGATAGTATGCCAGCCTATAGATATGGCAGGTTAGATCCACTTTGCAGCCATCTGATTCAGACCCAGGATGGTCACTGTGCAAAGAAAAAAAAACATAAAACCCCAGCCTTCTGCAGCTCCCCACTTTTCGTTCTATCCCACTTTTTTCCTCATGCAAGTCCTCTGGGCCTAGGATTCCAGGATTGGGTATGGGTCCTGAGCAGCACCTAGCCTAGGGTGATCGAGCTGAGGCAGTGTTACCACGACCTCAGTTCAAGCCCCATGGTTGGCCAAAAAAAAAAAAAAAGAAAAAAAGAAAAGAAAAGAAAAAAAAATCAATTAATTAATGAAATAATTAAAAAAATAAAGCTCCCTGATTTGGAATTTCTGTCAGTTTTCTTTCCTAGCCTGGGATTTGACCTCAGGGTCTTGGTAAATCTGTAGCAATGTGAGGGAAAGTGAAGATTTGCCACTACTGGAGTTCAAACCCCATGCCAAACCAAAACTAAAAATAAGTCACTCAGCTTGGCAAGGGGAGTAGTTTTGGAGATGGGAGGGAAGGGATGGTAGGGGGAAAACAAGGAGGAGGCAACAATGCTCAATAGGAAATAAACTCATGACCTTGCTCAAGTAACTGTGACCCCTCCGTACAACATTTTTACAATAAAAAAGCATACAAAAAAAAAACAATGTAGTGTTCAGAGAAGCACTTTGCGAGTAAGGGAAGGACATCTGAATAGCTGTACAAAATTCTACACTGCTTTTTTTAATGTTCAGTATGTAACTGAATAAACAACTGCTTTCATTAAAAAATTAAGTCACTATCTTGGAACTGGGCCAATATTTTTACCATTGGTGGGATTTGATCTCACCGTCCACATAACTCTTTTGTACCATGGGTGAAGGCGAAGCTTACTGTCCTTGATGAAATGAAATTCAGGCTAGAGTTCCCATGGCCTGAATGGAGGCTCTGCAATGGAAAAGATATTTCTACACATGTGTAATATAGGATATATACTTACATAATTATGTTTATTAAATATTATGATTTTTATTATTGATTTTGTATTTATTTTATTTTTTGCTTGATTCACTCATTTATTGTGTGTTTTATTTAGTTTATCATACACATATTTATTACATTTTGCACATCTATTATAAAATTATACACAATAATTTAGGACATTGACTAATTTTTCATTAAAAACTTTTTGTGTTGAAACATGATACATAATTAAATGGAGGCATTTGTCATAGTCTTCACATGTTTAGAGTCTCTTTCAAGTATGAACTTTGACTTATTTATCTTTGAACACCTTCCTATAGGGATTTCTTTAATGATTTATACTCAGAAGCCTTTTATTTTTGAATATACAAGTTGTGGGATAAGATTGTAAGGGTGAGCATAGAAATGTGGCTTAGTGGTAAAGAGCTGGCTCAACATGCATGATTACCAGTGTTTGAATATTCAGTGCCACATACTCAGAAAAAGCCAGAAGCAGTGGAGTAGCTCAAATGGCAGAGTGCTAGCCTTGAAAAAAATAAGCCCCAGGACTGTCAAAAACAATTGGCCAGATGTGGGTGGCTCACACCTGGAAACCCAGCTTCTGAGGATGCTGATATTTGAAGACCACAGTTCAAAGACAGCCTAGGCAAGGAAAGCCTGTTAGACTCTTATGTCCAATGTACCAACAAAAAAAAAACCCTAGTGGTGCTGTGGCTCAAGTGGTAGAGTGTTAGCCTTGAGATGAATTGCCCAGGGACAGGGCCCAGGCTTGATACAAGACACACAATTGGAAAAAAGTAAGGGTTAATCAAAGTACTTTTCCTATCTGCTAATTAGGAGAACATTCTCTGGAAAATAAAAGCTGATGTAAGCCAGAATTGGAGTCAGAGCTTAAGGTTGAAGTGAAGCAGATCCACTTGCCCAGCCTCTCAGACTGTAGCATTATAACCTTGTGTGCTAAAGGGATCTGAATGGTCCAATTTTGAAAGGCTTAATATGCTCCCCAAGCCCTTTGTGATAAGCAGTTAACTTGTATTGTCAATGTCATTACAGTCCTGAACCTAGCAGAATAACAGTAGCTTACAACCATCAACCTAGCTAAGGAGGCTGAGGTCTCAGGATTACAGGGTGAAGCCAACCAGGGCAGGATATTCTATGACACTCTGACTTCCACTTCTGAAAGGTCAGATGTTCAACAGCTTCTTGTGTTTTCCTTGGTGATGAGAAGTTACTTGAACTCTAAATGTTATTAGAATTCTTGTGCTATCGAAGAAGGAAAGAAACATCATTGACCCATCCAAGGTTCAAATGAATTTGTCAGGATTCAAGCCCTAGCCCTGTTAGCAGGAAGAACTCCAGTGTAACACTGTATTTGAAGGACAGAAAACAGTATCAAAAGCCAGGCTAGGTGGAGAGACCTAGGCTTGTAGGATTAGGAGGCAGAAGGTACACACTCAACAGGGAAGTGAGCTGCAAACCACTTCATTCATTCATTCCAGGCACACCCAGCAATGAGGGGAAACCTGAAACATTTGTTAGAGTTACACCAAGGTCAGGCTTTCTCAGCCTCTTCAAACAATGAATAATCTTCCTCCTTTAGGTGAAGGGAGCCTCAGGCTATCTTTAGGTTACCAATAGAGTCAGTTTAGTGAGAGAGAGTGCAGGAACAGAGTAGAAAAACCCTTGCTCTCTGTTCTTAGGGAGTGGATTTTTTACTCTACATTTGTCAGATTTGAAGGCCCTTCTTCTACCTCTGCCAGTCCATTCTCCTTCCTTCATTCTCCACATCATAAATGCAAATCCCCAGTCCAAGGACAGGCAGGACCGTTTCTCTTCTATTTCCAAGCCCCTGAGTTAGAACCTGGCTTTGCCTTCTTGGCTCTGGGGCATTCATCTGCCTGAGAAGTGGGAAAGAGGCAATCTTCCTGCTCTGTGGTTGTGTGAAGGTGATGCTGGTGTCCTGGCACACTGCAGAAGGCCTCATGACTGGGAATTGTTCCCTTCTTTCCTCCTGACATCCAAGACCAGATTCATGTACTATCTATCTATCTATCTATCTATCTATCTATCTATCTATCTATCTATCTATCTATCTATCTATCTATCTATCTATCTATCTATCTATCTATCTATCTATCTATCTATCTATCTACCTCTCTCTCTCTCTCTCTCTCTCTCTCTCTCTCTCTCTCTCTCTCTTTCTCTCTCTATCTATCTATCTATCTATCTACCTACCTACCTATATATCTCTTTGACATTTCTTGGGTTGAACTCAAAGCCAGGGCACTGTCTCTAGCACTCTACTACTTGAGCCACAGCACCAATTCTGGCTTTTTCTCTGTATATACTACTGAAGAATAGAACCCAGGGCTTCTTGCAAGCTAGGCAAGCACTCTCTCACTAATCCACATTCCCTGCCCCCTCATCTTTTGTTCTTTTAATGGAAGTTTTTACATATGTATGCAACAGTTTGTGCCCCCAAGTGTAATTTTCTGAATACCGGTTATTTCTATAAACCCTGATCTTCTCTTCCCTTGCCTTATTTGTGACTGTTCCTGGAATGGCCTCATAATAAAATGTAACTATAGGCTGCTCAGAGCTGCAATGTGCATCGTATAAGGACAGAGGCCTGGAACCCTGGAAGAGCAAAGCGATGGGGCTGAAATAAAGAGAATGATGTAGTATGCGTAGCAAGCATATCTGAAAAATAAATCAGTATATGAAAGCAAAAGCTTTGCATACAGTCTGTTTGCACTCAAGGAAGTAACATACACAAGTAAGTAAGTAGGGCACTGATACATAAACTTGGCCTTCTCTTTTTGAATTTTATTTTTTTGGACTTCTCAGGGCTTAAACTCAGGGTGCAATGTGTTCCTCAGCTGTTTTGCTCAAGGCTGAGCTTCTAATACTGCCATAGCTTTACTTCCAGCCATCTGGCAGTTAATTGGACATAAGCAACTCCCAGACTTTCCTGCCTGGTCTGGCCTGTATCTCCTGCTAGGCTTTCTCTCCCAAAACTGGAGCTCTACCCTCAAGGCCACTACTCCACTTCTGGTTTTCTGGTGGTTTATTGGCACTAAGAGTCTCACACACTTCCTGCTTGGGCTGGCTTTGGAAGGCGATCTCCTGAAGAGGATTCAAGCAGCTTTCCTCAGGGATTTGCCAAGGAGCAGCTCCACACAAACATTTAATATAAATCTCAAGAGGTACTAGATAAAAAATAGAAACCTGCAGATACTTCTAGTGTGTCCTAGATAGTTAAGGTTGGAGACACACAATACTCATAAGTATTAGATAATTTTATAGGCAAAAGGAGCAATGCAGACAGTATGAAGATCGCTCCAGCTTTTGGTCATCTCATCCTGAGACAGTAAATTCACTGCAGCTCAATGCTAAGTGACAGAACTGGCATGTCCTGTGGACATTTGCTCCTCAATCCTGTGATACTCGTTTCTCACTTTTGGCTTCAAACCTGTGACCAGAGTGGAAGATGAGGAGAGAAAATCCTTCTCCGAGAAAGCAGCTATAAAGAAAATTGGGTAGACTCTTATAAGTTCAAACCATTGGAATGACCTGCTAAGAAGTCAGATTGTCCAGATTAAAAAAATTAAGAAAAGAAAGATGGTACCAGTGGCTGCTGACTGTAATCCCAGATCCTCAGGAGGCTGAGATTTAGAGAATCTGAATTTGAATCCAGCCAGTGTAAGAAAGTCCTTGACACTGTTATTTCTAAGAGAACACAGAAAAACCCAGAAGTGGGCTTTGACTCAAGCTTAATGCACTACCCTTGAGAAAAAGGAACTCAGGGGCAGCACTCAGGCTCATAGTTCAAGCCAGGACCTGCCCCCTCAAAAAGAGCCTGTTATCTCCACATCTTTGTCTATGTATGGATGTATTCCTACAAGTAAAGATCCAGAGTAGAGTAGCTATGATGAATGGCACCAAGCTAGGAAACTTGTATTCAATACTATGAGTTCATAACACAGAGAATGCTTTTATGACATTGCATGTTCCAGGGCTCCCCTCACTGCTCCCAGTATAGCCTGAAGGTTGCTCTGCACCCCAGTCCTGCTGGAAGAAGTCTCTCTCATTGTCTGGACAGGCAGACAAAAGGCCTCAATCCTGTACAGCTATGTAGCAAGCAACTCCATCTGGGCCACTTAGTGAGGAGGAGTGTGGGCAGGCTCTGAAAGCCAAGCGATCTCTTTCCCCAGTGCTCTATTTTAACAGGAAGCCTTCATTTATGCCACCTCCCATGGAAGGCCAAGTTCTATGCACTTATCCTGCCTTTGTGAGACTATATTCTGATGTTGAGATACAGGGCTCAATATAATTCAGGAGTCCTTCTGGCAGACAACTAGGGCAGTGAACCTAATTAAATGTTTCATAGCCTGCGATGATGGGCCTATGATGCCTCTCCTAGCTTTCCGGAAGCTTCGGAAATCCGAGAATATGTCCGATATCACAAAGTTTCCTGTCATCTAGGGCTGGTGAAGCTCATCAGGTTTTGAAACCTTTGACCTCTCCTAGTTGGACCCTGAGAGGCTAAGTTTTGGGGTTAAACACAAGGCGTGTGTGCTGACCATGATCTCAGAGCAGAAGTCTACTGCTTTCCCATTTTGTGTCACAGCTTCACTTCTACTTTCTGTGTGTGTTTGCCTGTGAGCGAGCGAGCACACCTGTGAGTGTGTATGTGCATTCACTAGTCCAGGAGCTTGAACACAGGACATGAGCACTGTATCTAGTTTCTCTTGTACAAGGATTGCCCTCTCCTACTTGAAACACAGAGCCATTTCAGGCTTTTTCCTAGTGATGTGGTCCAGAGTAATCATGCCTAGGGTTTCATGTATGCAAAGCACTCTACCCCTAAGGCACATTCTCAGACCTCTACTTCAGGTTTGTTAGTTTGCTTATGTCTTTTTTGTTGTTGTCAGTTGTATGAGTTGAAGTCTGGTTCTGGGTGCTGTCCCTGAGCAATTCAGCTCTAATCTTGTGCTCTACCACTTGAGCCACCGGTTTTCTGGTGGTTCATTGGAGCTAAGTGTCTCACGGACTTTTCTGCCCAGGCTAGCGTTGAACCATGATCCTCAGATCTCAACCTACTGAGTAGCTAGGATGACCAGCATGAGCCACAAGCACCCAGCTTCCACTTCACGTTTCTTAGTGATGAATTGGAGATAATAGTCTCATGGGACCTTTTGTGTCTTGGATAGTTTGGAACCCAGATAATCTGATCTCAGCTTCCTGAGAAGCCAGGATGACAAACCTTGGCTATACAACCCTAGGCTCTGGCACTCTGCTGCAAGTGGGTCCTTGGCTCCACATGGTGGAGTGCTGGCCATGAGTCCAAGAGGTAAGGATCAGCGCTGAGTCCCTGAGTTCAAGGTTCATGACTGAGAAAAATCAAAACAAAACAATTGTCTGCAGTAGACAACTCACTAGTCTTCAGTAATACATAATTTTGTCCCTGCCATGGGGACATATCTGAGCCTCAATATTCTTGTCTGCCTATTCATCCCAGTTGCGGAGCTATTACAAGGGCAAAATGAAAGAATGCACCCTTTGAAAGACAAAACTCATTACACTCTTTACAGTATTCAGCACACAGCACCCAGCACCCAATGCAGGACTCAGAACACTGCACCCTGTGAAGGACTCAGCACATAGCATCCTGAGCAGGACTCAGCAAACAGCTCCACACGAAGGACCCAACACCTCAGGAAGAACTCATCACATAGCTGTATCCCACAAGCTGTCATTAGTATTATGGTGCTTTCATCAGTATCACCACTCTTTCAGAAACACATCACAAACTGCACAAAGTTCACATCTAATGATTGAGCTTGCTGAGGGTTTTTTTTGGGGGGGGGAGTCAGCCATAGGGATAGCACTAATATGTTGGGAGTACTACTTTTGCTTGAGGCACAGCACAGAGTTTCACAGATATCTTGCCAGGGCTGGGTTTTAAACCCATCAGTGTCAGATCTCAGCCCCCGAATATCTTGGATGACAGGGGTGAGCGAGCCAGCAGCATGTGCTTCTGTGGAGCTGGGTTGCAGTGGCATACCTCTGGCTAAGTCAGATGGCAGCTGTCAGCACCAGACTCATGGCTTGCTCTGTGATGAGCTATTTGAAGTCCTATATTTATAGAGTTGCAATCACAACATTCAATCTTATTTTGGTGTCAGTCCTGGGTCTTGAGTAAGAGTCTAGACATAGTCCCTATGTTTTTACGCTCAAAGCTAGTGCTCGACTTTTTGAGTGACAGCACAACTTCCAGATTTTTATGTGCATGTGGTAGTGAAGAATTGAATCCAGGGCTTTGTATGTACAAGCCATCACTATACAACTGAGCCCCAGGAGTGACAAGTGTATAAACAGATAAATATGTAGATTGACATATATATATATATATATATGTATGTATACATATGTATAAAACAAGAGAAAGTTGTCTGTATATTATGAAATTACATATATTACTAGTAATTATTGACAAATAAATTATTCTTTCAAGTTTTAAGTATCATGGTTGAATATTCAACAAGGTATTAATTGAAAATTGGTCAAAGTAGTGTAATTATTGTGTATAATTTTATAGTATACTCATACACTAACTAATAATTTAATTGTTACTTTTATAACATTCCATTTGTATGGATGTATATTGGCATGTATTTCTTAGAATCTCCCAACAATCACTTGTGGCAGTCCCAGGATTCGACCTCCAGGCCTAAGTTGAAGTTTCGGTTATGGCTTCCCTAATAGCCAGCCAAACGTTGGCAAGCAAGGTAATGTACACTTTCTGGGCCTTTTCATTTAGTCCCAGGATGGTCAGAACGCAAAGGGGAAAAAATGTAAAACCACCTTCTTGAACTTCTCTGTTATATCCTTCTCCTTTTTATTTTTTGCCAACACCGAGATTTGAACTTGGGTCCTAGGATCGAAGGGTCAACTTGCAAGAGATGCCAAGACCTGAGTTCAAGCCCTGTGCTTGGCCAAAGGAAAAAAAAAGCCCTGGCTTGGAATTTGCACCACTTTTCTGGCAGTCATGGAATTTGAACTCAGCGTCTGGTAACTCTGTGGCACTGTGGTTGAAGGGGAAGCTCACCGTCCTTGAAGACAAGAAATTTTAGACCAGTTCCCAGGGCCTGAATAGAAGCCCCAGAACTGAAAAAAATAATATTCATATATGAAATTTATTTACATGCATGGGTTTAGTGAGTATGACATTTATTACACTTATGTATTTAGTATTATTACACAAATAACATTTCATTTATTACATCCTATCATACAAGATATATTTGCATATAGATTATATATCATACTGAGACCCAGGATATTTTTCAGGAAAAAAAATGTGTCAAAAGTGGATTCTTACTCCATGAATAAACTTTTGGCCATGCTGGGATTTCAACTCATGGCCTAGAATGCCAAATCCATAAATGGGGTCACAGTCTTAGCTGACCATCCTCTGGCAATCTGAGCTGCCAGGCAATTCTGAGGACCTGTGATCAAGCCACAATAGTGCCCAATATATATACTGATAGATGTGTAGATTGCGGTATATATATATATATATATATACTTAGAGGGAGAATGTGAGGATATCATTAAATATATATATATATATATATATATATATATATATATATATATATATATATACATAGTTACCAATTATTAGTTTAAGTTATGTCTCCATTTAATGAAATATAATGGCTGAATACTTATAAAAGCATTAATTAAAAAATAGTCAATATCCTTCCATTAAAGGAATCACACCATGGTGCTAGAATGGAAGATTTAAATTCAATAATATTTCTGTGCATTCTAAAATAGAATCATGAATGAACTGCAAATTTAATTATTACTTTGATTACTTTGATAACATTCCATTTGCATTCACATAAATAGGAATGAGTTTGTCAGGATCTCCCTCCATTTGTGAGTGGCAGTCCTGGCATTCTAACTCCAGGCCTAGATGATTTATTTCAAATGTAAACAATTGGAATAACGCTGTGAAGATTTCAGATTGTCATGATTTTAAAAAGAACAACAAGAAGAAAAGAAAGCCAGGTGTCAGTGGCTCCTGTATTTAATGCAAGCTCCTTAGGAGGCTGAGGTGTAGAGAATGCCAATTTGAATTCACCCAGGGCAGGAAAGTCCTAGACACTCTTATTTCTAAGAGATCACAGGAAAATATGCCCATGAGTTGGGCCTGTGCCTCAAGGGCAGAGCTCTACCCTTGAGCAAAAGGAGATCAGGGATAGGGCCTAGTCTCATATTTCAACCTCGGACCTGCCAAAGAAATAAAAGAATTCAGTAACTCTATGTCTCTGTGTATAGATGGATGATGTATGGATGATTGGCTTTCAGCAGGTTGCCCATGCCCAGACCCCCAACCTTGGCAAGCTGGGAAAAGCCCTCAGAGAGTAATAAGTATGAGCTAGTAGCTTGAAAAAAAACATCCTTCTCTGCCATTTAATAAGTGAAACCCCGAAGGCTTGCCTGGGCTGGTGTATGCAACGGGTGCATTATATTCTGGCTCAGGTATCTCATTGGGAAATCTAGCAGCCAGCCACTACCTCCAGGGAGACCACAGTTTCTAGGCTGTAGTAGTTGTGGAAGGTTCTGGCTCCATATTTCCTATCCCTCTGTAGGATGTGAGCCTAGATCTCTGGGGCCTGCTGGCTATAACTCATTCATCATTCCTCATTGCCGAGTCTCAGGCTGGTACCAAATCCTGGCAAAGATATAAAATGGCCAGCGATTTCTGTGCTGAAATCCCACCCTCCTAGATCCTGTTAGAAGTGAGCCTTGGGCTGCGAATGTGGCTTAGTGGTAGAGTGCTTACCTAGAGAGCATGAAGCCCGAGGTTCGATTCCTCAGTACTACATAAACAGAAAAAGCCAAAAGTGGCACTGTGAATTAAGTGATAGAATGTAGCCTTGAGGAAAAGCAACTCAGGAACATGCCCAGACCCTTAGTTCAAGCCCAAGATTACAAAAAAAAAAAATGTGAGCTTAGTGAGACATACACTTCTGGGACTCAGAGGAGGGCCGAGGTTATAGGTAAGAGGGAGATGGCAGGTGCTGGTGGCTCACCCCTATACTCTTAGCTACTCTGGAGGCTGAAATCTGAGGATCATAATTGCAAGACAGTGCAGGCAGCAAAGTCTATATGAGAATCTTTTCTCCAATTAAACACCCCCCAGAAGTAGAGCTGTGTTCCAAGTAGTAGAGTGCTAACCTTGAGCATAAAAACTCAGGAATGGCATCCAGGCCATGGATTTCAACCCCAGGACTGGCACACAAACACACACACACACACAGACACACACAGACACACACAGACACACACAGACACACACACACACACACACACACACACACACACACACACACACACACACACACACCAATATAGAGCATTTGCCAGTCAGCCTAACAAGTTCCATCTCTAGGAACTCAATATTTTTTTTAAAAAAGAGGGAGAATGGAAGGAAGGACTTGCTCCAGGAGGTGATTTAACTAGTGCCAAAATTCCACAGGAGTTCTAAGATGTGGAACAAGACAGAGTGCCTCAGGCAGAAGGTACACAGCATGGGCAAAGGTCCTGAGGTGTGGTGTAGAGCAGGTGGTGTCTGGGGAATGAAGGTTCTGTGTCTTCAGACAAGTCTGGCTGAACACTCTAGCCTGGGTCAAGGTTTGTACTTGAGTCACAGGTAGGGCAGAGGGTAGGGTCCAGAATGGGGCCCAGAGGAAGATTAGCTTGACTTTTCACCATGGACCCCAGGCATTTCCTGTGGCTGAAAGCCTATTTTTCACAGCTCCTGACCCTAAGGCCTCCTTTGCATGGAGGAGTCAGGGCAAACGCAGGGAAGAACCCTTGCTTAAGAAAAGCTTCTACCCAATGCCACCAGTTTCTCAACCTCTGTAAATCCTAGCTACTCAAGAGACTGAAATCAGAGATCGTGGGTCAAAGCCAGCTCAGGGGAAGAAAGTTAGTGAGACTCTTCTTGCCAATGAACCACCAAAAGCCAGAAATGGAGCTGTGGCTCAAGTGGTAGAGTACCAGCCTTGAGGGAAAATGTTAAGAGACCAGAGCCCAGACCCTGAGTTCAAGCCCCAGTACAGGCACAGAAAAAATAAAGAATATTTCAGAAGCTCCAAGTCCACTGTGGAGAAAGGCCATTATCAGCTGGGCGAAGGTGGCTCAAGTTTGTCATCCTAGCTACTCAAGGCTGAGATCTGAGGATCAATCAAGATTCAAAGCTAGCCTGGGCAGAATCTTATCTCCAATGAATCACCAAAATGCTGGGAAGTTGAGCTACTGTAGTTCAAGTGTACAGCACGAACCTAGTGTAAACAAGCTAAAGGATAACATCTAGGCTCTGAGATCTTGTCCTGGTAAACACACACACACACACACACACACACACACACACACACACACACACACACACACACAC
Organism: Dipodomys merriami; assembly: GCF_024711535.1. Taxonomy (NCBI): domain Eukaryota; kingdom Metazoa; phylum Chordata; class Mammalia; order Rodentia; family Heteromyidae; genus Dipodomys; species Dipodomys merriami. Next base: position 235,159 of record NW_027206534.1, on the reverse strand, counting down.
ACACACACACACACTAACATCATTAGCAGGTGCCAGCAATCCTAGCTACTCAAGAGGCTGAGCTCTTAGGATGGCAGCTTGAAGCCAGCCCAGGCAGGAATGTCCATGAGACTCTTATGTCCACTAAACTACTAAAAAAGATGAAATTTGAGCTCTGGTTCAAGTGGTAGAATGCTAGCTTTGAGCAAAGGAAACTCAGGGACAGTGCCTAGGCCCTGAGTTACAGCTCAAAGATTTTTAAAGACACCCTTTGCCAGCCCCGCAGGCCATAAATCCAGATTTTGGTCATCCTAGATCTCACCTCCACTTCTGCCACTTCCACAGTACTGCCACATGTGGCCAGTTTGTGGCCAAAACTGGGTTAAGAAGTGAACGTACACAAGTGGGGAGGGGCATAGCCAGGTCAAGACTAATACCCCAGAACATTGAGTTATTGGTCATATCCTGACACACCTGACCTGGGATCATCCTCCCTCTTAATCTTCCTAATTATCACTTGCCCCCACCCTTCATAGTTCCTCACCCCAATACCTCCATAGCCCTTGGACATTTTCTTCTTATCTGACCAGAAAATAAACTCGTTGGGGCCAGGGATGATTGAAACCTGGTAACCCACCCTGATCCCTAGGGTCTACTGAGGCTGCTTTCCTCTGCACTCGGTTGAGCACACAGCTCCTGGATATCATGCACTTGCTGAGGGGTCAGTGGCTTGATCCAACATACTGGCTTTAATCTCTGAAACTGTCCCCACAGAGATTGTGAATGGTTGGCTCCCTTGATCCAGGGACTCCAAACCATGTCTTGCATGTTCTCTCTTCTTCCTTCCTTTCTTCTTCTTGTCCCTCTGTCCTTTCCTCCTCTCTCTTTCTCTCTGTGTCTCTCTCTGTCTCTGTCTCTGTCTATCTCTGTTTCTCTCTCTCTCTCTCTCTCTCTCTCTCTCTCTCTCTCTCTTCTCTCTCTCTCTCTCTCTCTCTCTCTCTCTCTCTCTCTCTCTCTCTCTCTCTCTCTCTCTGTCTTTCCTTTCTTTGTGTCAGTCATGGGCCTTGAACTCGGAGCCTACGTGCTATCCCTGAGCCTTTTTACTCAAGGCTAGCAGTCTATGACTTGAGCCATACATCCACTCCTGTTGTTTTGTTTTTGGTAGTTAATTGAAGACAAGAGTCTTCCAGGCTTTCCTACCTGGGCCAAAAGCCTCCATCCTTGGATCTCAGCTTCCTAAGTAACTAGGATGACAGGCCTGAAGCACCACCATGCAGCTCAAACCAAGGTTTGAGTCCTGGAACTTTTCATTGTCTAAGACCTCCCAGAAAATGGTGCACACTGTATAGGTTTGTTGGATAAATAAATGACCATCTGTCTATGACAATACTACAGAAATGTCCCATCTGATTCAGGTAAGTATCCCCTGTAATTATTCCTCTGAAGAAACCTGATGCAGCTCTCCCACAGTTCTCTCTCCTCCCTCTTCATGCCCTCTTGGTGGCACCACACTTAACTGTTTTGACTCCTAGGATGTGAGCTATGAGGTACTCACTGGATTCCAGGGTCTCTAGGATGCCTATCTTCTCAAAGATCTCTGTCCAGCAGCTGACCAGCACTGTGGCACTCAATTCCCCATTCAGGTATGAACGAGTTTGCCATGAGCTGAACGACTGGCTCAAGAGGCCTCCTCTCCTCCCCCTGGACCAGCCAGGATCATCTACAACATCCCGCCCCCAAGTTTCATGTTGCAGACAAAGGATCTTTGAGGCAGCCTGGGGTCTCTGAATCTCCCAGAATCCAGTGCAGTTGCTGGTAATTGTCTCTGCTCATAGCTGGCAGGCTGGAGATGGCAAGGTCACAATCTCTGCTCCCCAGGGCATCCCCGACTGAGGTGGTCACCCTAGAGAGAACTGGAAGAGATTCAGTAGCTACCAGAGAAAGGTTTAGTCAAGGCACAAGGTTCAAAGAAAGAAATAATCTGGCTTGGGAACTCTGCCTGTGACGCTTTGAACGTCATTGTTTGGCAGCTTAAAATGTCCATCCAAGGCATTAGTGGAAATTGCCAGCTTGAATTTAAAAAAAAAACATGAAAAATGTAGCATTTAAATTGTCCCAATCAAACTTAAAGGGTTCCAAAATCAGTGGTCCCCTTTTGCTTTCAGACAGCCTACAACAGGTTACAGAAACTGGCATTCATCGATCCCTATCTAACTGCCATGTCCTGATACCAAGCGGGCTCCAGCAGGGGGAATGGACTTGCCTACCACTGTCCAGCTTGAAATGTCCCAGACAGTACACAGATAGGAGTCTGCCAGACTCCAGGGAGGGTTGACCACTGGTGCACTGCCCCGGGAGAGAATCCATGCCACCAGTGGGGTCGCAGAGCCCTGGGCCTGGATGCCCACAATGACCATAAATGCCCTAGGTAAGGTTCCCCTCTCATCCTCGGTCATGGTGAAACATCTGCCATGTCACACTGTACACCAGCCCCCAAACCTCATAGCTTCACAGCCCCTGCCCTACCCTTTCCCCTATCCCCTTCCCTAATTATGTTTGGCAGACACATTCCCAACCCTTGAATTAGCTCCAACTATACACTGGGAGCAGAGTGTCTTTCTGGAAGAGTGTAGCTGTGGACACACTTGCCTCACCAAACTTCTGGCCTGGGATAGAAGGACAGGTGTCCACTCGAGTTCACACAGGTCTCCTAGGGGAGGGCCACGCAGGGCCAGCAGCTACTGTGGGCTACAAGAAAGGGGGAAAAGAGAGGTGGAAAGGGGAGGAAAGGTATGTCTACTGAAATCTTCCATAAAGGATCCATGAAACTGTGAAGGAGAAAACAAGAATTGTGGCTGGGCTCATGTTTGGTACTGATGAAAAAAGAACAACAACAAGTACATACACACAGAGAAATAAAATGCTTTTGCTGTTTTTAGACATGGTGACACACACACAAACACACACACATACACACACACACACACACACACACACACACACACACACACACAAATCCAGAACAGTGACAAAAGTGTCTTCCATGCAGCACCTGCAATTTGCCAAATGATCACTCACCTGAGCACAGTCAGGCTGTACAAGGAGAAAGATGATCTCTCTCTCTCTCTCTCTCTCTCTCTCTCTCTCTCTCTCTCTCTCTCTCTCTCTCTCTCTCTCTCTCTCTCTCTCTCTCTCTCTCTCACTCTCTCTCTCTCTCTCTCTCTCTCTCTCTCTTTCTCTCTCTCTCTCATACACACACACACACACACACACACACACACACACACACACACACACACACACAACACACACACAGATACTCAGAGTAGTGCCTCCCAAGTATGTTGGTTACTCATCTGGGACAATGTACAGCTGGAGCATGCAGGTTCCCATTCCCCATTCCCTTTTCAGAACCAAGGGTTCCCATCCAAGGGGAGCACCACTGTAATGACACAGCACCACCCTGCCTCTCGCCTTCTCTAGGGCCAAACCCTTCCCCTTGGGAACAACCAGCCTTAAATCCCCATTCACCAAAACCCTAAGCCAGGACACTGGGTGAAGGAATCCCCAGACAGCTGGCTCCTCAGAGCAAGGACTGAAAACAAGCAGGGGGTCATGGGGTCCCCAAGGGAATATCTAACCTGGGGTGGGCATGGTGTTGAGGAAATGGATGGGGTTCTAAAGGCTACATACATGGACACACTCCCTACTTCCAGCCTAGATGCTTCTGGGAGACTGGGTGGATTCTTGGAGGGACAAGGAGAACAGATGGACCAGGAGCACCAGCAGATGCTGGAAGAGCTGGGAAATGTGACCAACCTGTGAGTACTGTTGAAGCTGGGGAGGGGGGGGACAGGCCAGGTGTATGTGTGTCAGAGAGAGTGTGTTCTTCCCAAATATTCACCTTTCATCTGACCCCCATTGCTCTCACCTCCCTAGTGGGATTTTCTGATACCCTCCTCAGGTGAGAGGGTGACTGAGAACAGAGGACAAGGAGTCACACAGCAAAGGGTCCTTATCTTCTGCATCCAACACCCTCCACCCCCAGAAAAAAGGAAAAGACCCGAGAAGGCAGGTGTGGAGCTGCTGTTCCCCAACTCTTTATAAAGCCACAAAGTTCCCACCTAGGAGAGGATTGTGAAGATGTGGGGCTATGTGGTTCCCACTGCTCCAGGCCAGGGGCTTGGTGATGGCCTCTTCTCACCCAACCCTGCATCTCCCCATTTCCTGGGACACTGACACTAGGGATGGGGGTGGGATCCTTGGTTCGACACCCACTCCCCCACCCCCTACTCCTGGGGAGCATTTGTGGCAGAGCCAGGGCTGGCCCCTGGCACTGGTGAGGCAAGATTGGGATGTGAGAAGGGAAGTGGGAGTCGTGGGTCTGGGTTGGGGTGGGGAAGGAGGGGTTGGGAGAGGTCAAGAGATGTGGGCCCATGGGACGGCCACTCATGTGTGCTGCTGGGAGATGCTATATGCTGCCATTCTAGGTGTAGCAAGCAGCAATGGCAGCATCATGGCAGATTCTCAGGCCCAGAGCAGAGGATGGGGGGCCAGGACATGGTCAGGGCCACCAGCTGGCCTGGGGCACATCACTGGATGATTCTGAGAGGCGCTGCAGGTCCAAGTCAGCAGCTCATGTTTGAAACGTGATGCCATGGGGAGAGCACGAAAGGGGGCCAGGACAGGGGCAGGCAGGTGGCAGGGCTGAGCCCACCTTAGGCCCAGCTGATCTTCTGGCACTGGAATCTCAGATTCAGGGCCTACTTGGCCTCTGAGCCTCCCAGGGCCTTTGGGAGGGATGTGGCTGCTGTGCTGGCTTTGTGTGCTCTGTGCTCCTGGCCCCGACCAGTGATCCTACAGCAGCCGAATCAAGCCATTGATGACGCCTCCCCTGGTGCTTGTGCCTGCTCTTCTCTCTGCTGTCTCTCTCTGCCACCCCCATTTCTCTCCCGGGCTGCCCCACCCACGCTGCACAAGTGAGCCAGCCCCCATGTGCCCCTGGCTGCAGCAGATATGTGCTCCCTTGGCCACGTCCTGTCCTCTCCTCAGTCACACCCCCTCCCCACTTGACCACACCCCCCATCCCTGACTTTGTGGTGCCCTGACTGCCCTAAGGCTAACAGGCCATGGAAGAAGCAGGCTCACCTCAGCTCAGGGCTTCCTCCCAACCCCAGCAGTTGCCCATGGCATTGAACCCTTCCCTCAGCCCAAAGGCTGGGAGAGACTCTTCTCCATCCACCCCACACACTAAGCAGGTGCATGGTTACCCTCTGTTAGTGTGTGTGTGTGTGTGTGTGTGTGTGTGTGTGTGTGTGTGTGTGTGTGTGTGATTTTCAGGGATACCTACCTCTCAAGGACTCAGAACATAGCACCCTTTTGGATGACAGCACACAGCATACTTTAAAAAAGTAGCACAAAGAAACCTGTGTAATGGACTCAGCACAATGCGCCTTTTGAAGGACTCAGCACATAACAACCTTTGGGATCCTCATGGTAATCTAATGACCAATAAAATTAGACATGCAATTTTGACATCGCCAAGCTTAAATACCATAGAATTATGACAGCATATGTCATAGTGAAATTATAGACATATTGTGAATGCCTATTTTGTGATTTCATTCTATTTCAAGCAAGCAATATTGGTGGATATCAGAAATCCATTGTAACCTCAAAGCCATTGTGACATGAAAATCCTTTTGTGATATCAAAGTGCCATTGTGATATCATTAACCTGTTGTGACATCACAAACCTGTCCTGTTCACTGTGACCTCCTCACCAATGTGACATCACAAAGCCATTGTGATATCACATTGCTGTTGTGACATTACAATCACCCTGAGACCTCCCGAACCCATTATGACATCTTCAGCACCTTTGAAAAAACACATGGCCTTTGTGACACCACAGTCCCTTTGTGTATCCATTGTGAAATGACAATTGAGATAAGATATGCCATTGTGATATCACAAAACATTTACAATATAATCATACGTGTGACATCACATTGTCATTATGACAACATCAGGTCATTATGATATCCCAAATCTATAATGACATCATACCATTATGACATCACATTGTCATTGTGACATCATATTTACATTATGAATGCCTATTATGTGATTTCATTATATTTCAAATGTGGCATGTGGGTTCATATTAAAAACACATTTTGACTTCATAACCATTGTGACATCACAATCTCTTTGTGACAAAACTTTGCCATTGTGATAACTCTAAACAACTGTGACAACTCAAACATGTCCTGTCCTCATAAGTTTTGTGACATGTTGCCACTTTAGGCCCATTGAGAGCTCATTCTATTTTTGATCTCATATGATTTTAGGTATGACATAAAATATTAATAATATACTATGACATCATGAATATTGTGACATCACACTGCTAGATGTAATGACCATTGTGTCACATTGTCACATTACAAATCTATTCGACTTCATCACATTTGTGCCAACATATACCTTTGGAATCCTCACAATCCCATTCTAAACTCATATACTCATTGTGAGTTATTGACAATTGAGGTGTCGAATGCCATTGTCACATCACCAATCTACTGCGACATCACAAAACTATTTTGAACTCATCACTATTATGGCATCAGTAACTAATTGTGATTATAACAACACTCTTATGACATTATAATTTGACATCGTATTGCAATTGTGATATTACTGTACCATCATGCTTTCACAAACCTATTATGACCTCATCATATCTTAGAAAATGCACGGCATTTGGGACATCAAGCTCCTTCTCTGAACTTGTATCATTGTGAACTTGTAGCAATTGAAATTTGAAATAAAGTATGATATTACAAACTAGTTTGACATCACTTACGCATTTTTATATCATTAACACTTTGACAAATGAAACCTGTTAGCAACCTTAGCACTTTTGACAAAAAACATGGCCTTTGTGTCATCACAGTTCATTTGTGTATGTCATTGTGACTTCATTCCCATATCCTCATTATAAACTAATGGCAGTTAAAATCTGACATGCCATTGTGACATCACAAACCCTTTGTGACATAATCAGACTGTCGTTATATCATCAGCTCATTGTGACATCACCAATCTACAGTGACATCATAGCATTATGACATTGCATTGCCATTTTGCTGTCATAGACACATTGTGAATGTATATCCTGTGATTTCATTTTATTTCAAATGTGGCATATCAGTTGATATCAGAAACACATTATGACCTCATAACCATTGGAACATTATAAACCCTGTTGGACGTGATAACCATTGTGACACCATATAATTGTTATCTCATCTTTAGCTTTTGGTGACAACACAAAATGAGAATGACATTATAGCATTTGCCATTATGTCATTGTAACATAATAGTCACATTATGAATGTCAAATCTGTGATTTCATTATATTTGAAATGTGGCATGTGGGTTGATATCAGAAACTCATTGTGATGTCATAACCATTGTCACATCAGAATCCCTTTGTGACATTAATTTGGCAATGTGACATCACAATAGCAATATGATGCTACTGAAGCACCATGGTATCACAATGGTCATGAACTCACATGCCACATGAACCGACATGCCACATTAAAAATAGAATCAAATAACATAATAGGCAAACACAACATGTCTATGATATCAGAATGAAAATGAGATGTTACAATGCTATGATGTCATTGTAGTTTTACATGTCAAAATGAGCTGATGGTGTCATAATGGCAACATGATGTCACAATTATGATAATGTAAGAAAGGATTTTTTTATGTTTAAATGGTATGTCTGATGTCAGTTTTCATTAGTTCCCCATGAGGATATGGATACAAAAATGTTCTGTGATGTCACAGAGGCCATGTGTGTTTTCAAAGGTGGTAAGAGGTCATAATATGTTTCAAAGGGCACAATGTGATCCATAATGTCACAATAAAATGAAATGTCCAATTGGGTTTTTGATGTCACAATGGTGATGAGGTCACAATGGTTTTGTGATGTCACAGTTTGTAATATCAGAATGATACATCCAATTTCAATTACTCATAATTCAATATGAGGATACCGGGTGATAGAAGAAACTTCATAGTATGTGGTCATTTCCCAATGAGAATGTGATGTCTCAATATCATGTTATAATAATGTTTTGATGTCACAATTGGTGATGCCATACTGATGAAGAGGTCTCAACAGATTTGAGATGTACCAAGGGGTTGGTGATGTCACAATGGCATGTGGGATCTCAACTGTCATTAACTCACCATGAGTATATGAGTTTGGGAAGGGATTCTGATGTCACCAAAATATATGTAGTCAAGAAGGTGAAGAACTAACAGGTCTGAGAAGTCACAAAGTGACACAATGGTTATGATGTCCAGCGGTGTGATATCATGATGTTACACTGGATTTTAGGTATCTCATGTCATAGTTGAAATATGAAGTTGAACACAGATTTTCAACTCACAAAGGACCTAAGATATCACAATGGCATTTCACAAAAGTTATGAGGACAGGAGAGGTATTTGATGTCACAGTCGGTTAATGATATAACAAAGGCAAAGTTCTGTGATAAAGAGATTTTGATGTCACAAAGGTTATGAGTTCACAATGGTTTCCTGATATCAACCCACATGGCACATTTGAAATAGAATGAAATCAAAGAATAGGCATTCACAATGGTTTTATGACATTTAAAGTGACAACGTGATGTCAAGGCAGCAATGTTTGATATCATATGTACTCATTACCTTATTTATGTAACTGTAATCCCTCTGTACACTACACTTACAATAACAAACGTACAGAAGAAAAAAATGGTGTGTCATTGCGGTTTGGTGTTGTCACAATGAGATGATGGTGTCATGATGACAATGTGATTACACAGTCAAAATTATTGCACAAAGTATTTGTGACCCTACAATGCTATGTGTGATCACAATTTTCATTAGTTCACTATGAGGATATGGGTACACAAAGGGTCTGTGATGACACAGAGATCATGTGTATTCTAAAGATGCTAAGAGTTCACAATAGCTTTGTGATGTCACAATGTGATTGTGAAGGCACAACAGCAATGGATATGACAATGGGTTTGTGATGTCACAGTGATGATGAGGTCACAATGAGTTTGTGATGTCACTATGAGTTTGTATTATTACAATGACATGTCCAATTTCAATTTCTACTAGTTCAATATGAGGATACAATTTTAAAGAAAGAATCTGAAGCTCCAACGACCATGAACTTTTAGTCATAACGTGTGATACGCTGCCATTAGGATATTTTAGGCCTTTAGTAAGCTTATATTCTGTTTTCAAACTCATAATTCAGGCATGACATCTGATATCAGAAATTGACTCTGACAATATGAACATTGTGACATCACATTGATAGACATCAAGGCCATGGTGTCACATTGTGAACTCACAAATGTGTTAGGGCTTCATCACATTTGTCTCAACACATGACTTTGGAGACAACACAGTCTTTTTTTGAACTCATATCTTCATTGTGAATTAAAGACATTTGAGAATCGGCATGCCATTGTGACATTTCCAACCAATTGTGACAGGACACACTTATTATAGTATAAACACATTGTGATCTAATAGCCATTGTGGTAGCACAATCCCTTTGTGACCCCACATTTCCATAGTGATATAACTAACCCACTGGGAAATTCCAATCCTCTCATACCCAATCCAGGTATGAAATGTGATACCCGAATCCAGTGTGACATCACACTGATAGATGTTATGAGCATTTTGTTACATTCTGACAACACACACCTGTTAGGATTTCATCATTTTTGAGACAACGCATGCCTTTGGAGACATCACAGGCCCTTTGTGAGCCCATATACTCATTGTGAGTTGACAATTGAGATCACATGTGTCATTTTGATGTCACCAACCCACTGTGACATCGCACACCTCTTGTAAACTCATCACCAGTATGGCATCACCAATTGTGGTAACAAAACTTTATTAAGTCATCATATTGCAACATCCCATTGCCATAGCGATATCACTGTTCCAATGTTTTTTCAAAAACTAAGTATGTCTTCATAGCATTTTAGAAAATTCATGGCCTTTTATATTTCAGTCTTCTTCTGTGAACTCATATCCTCATTGTGAAATAGTAGCAACTGAAATTGGACATGTGAGTATGAGATGTGACTTCACAAAACATTGATTTCATCACCAATATAACATTACAAACCCATTGTAAGCTTTCATTGCCATTTGATATCACTATCACATTGTGAGATCCCAAACATATTTGGACCTCTCAGCACATTTGAAAAAACACATGGCCTTTGTGACATCACAGTCCCTTTGTGTAACTATACCCTGATTATGAACTGACAATTGATATAAGACATGCCATTGTAACATCATGAACTCTTTGAGACGTCACCAGTGTGACATAATATTCTCATTATGACAGGATCAACTACTTTTGACATCACAAAACTATGACAAGATAGCATTATGAGATCACATTGTCATTGTGATGTTATAGAGAGATTGTGAATGACTGTTTTTTATTTTTTTGTCGGTCGTCGAGCTTGATCTCTGGGCTTGGGTTCTGTCTCTGCTCTTCAGCTCAAGGCAAGCAATCTATCGCTTCAGTCACAGAACCACTTCTAGTTTTCTAATGGTTTTTATTGGAGATAGTCTCATGGACTTTCCTGCCTAAAGTGGCTTTGAAGTGCAATCCTTAGTTCTCAGCCTCATGAGTAGCTTGGATTAGTCATGAGCCACTGGCGCCAGGCCTTTTCATTCTTTCTTCAAATTTGACATGTGTGTTGACATCAGAAACATAATGTGACCTTCTAACCATTGTAACATCATAAATAAGCAGTGACATCAAATTGTCATTATGACACCTTCATCTCGTTGTGACATCACCAAACAACAATGGCATCATAGCATGATATATCACAATGACATTGTTACATCATACTCATAAGAGTGTGAAGGCCTATTCTGTGAATTCATTCTATATCAGTAACCCATTTTGACCATATAACCATTGTGATATCACAATCTTTTGTGACGTCATTAATCTGCTGTGCCAGTCCTTATAAGTTTTGTGACATGCTGCCATTGTCATAGGTTAAGCCCTTTGTGAGCTCATAATCTTAAATCTCATATTTCTTGTATGACATGTGATATCAGAAATCCCCTGTGACATCATACTGCCAGATATCATGAGTATTGTGTCACATTGTGACATCACAAACCTGTTAGAACGGCATCACTTTTGTGACAACACATTCCTCTGGAGACATTACAGTCCCTTTTTGAAATCATATATTCATTGCCAATTAATGACAATTGAGATCTGCCATGCCACTCTGACATCATGAACCCTTTCTGACATCACAAACTTATTGTGACCTCATCACGAGAATGGCATCAGCAACTAATTGTGGTATCAAAGCATTATTTTGACATGATATTGTGGTATTGCCATTGTGATATCACTGTCCCATTGTGTTTTTACAAACTTATATGACCACATCACATCTTAAAAAATTCATGGCCTTTGAGACTTCAAGCTCTTTCTGTGAACTCGTGTACTTATAACTTCTAAGGCAAATAGACAAACCATCAAGTCACATTTAGTATAATAATCCAATTTACACTAGAAAGTGGACTGTGATTACCTTATGCTGGACTGGATACCCAGGTCCAAGAGCAGCCTTGACCACCAAACCTCAGACCTTCAATGGGCAGCCCCACCCTTTCTTTATTGGTCCGCAAACCACCAGTCAAAAAATTATGATCTCAAAAACTCCAAACCTCAATGGGCAAGGCTTTTTACTTTTCCATTCCTCCCTCCTTCACTACAGACTTGTCCTTCCTTCCTGGTCTTTCCCTATTTCCCTTCCACCACTTCCTTCAGGCCTCTTCAGTCTCCAAAGGCCTGCCCTTCTCTGCCCCAGTGACCACTTGCCAACCTTCTGCTCTCCCTCAACTTCCTCTCCTCTCAAGTTTTTCCCTTCCTGCTGTCTCACCACTTTCTTCCATCTGGGTAGGTTTCATTTTTATGTCCCCTTCCAATGTTCTGAAAATGCACTTCATATATAGGTTGTACCCCTCCTCATTCCAATGTGTCTTCTGCCTAACAGTATTCAACCGTCAATTCCCAAACTGCCCAATGTTCAATAACTCCTTGACAGCTCACCATGTGAGGCTTGACACCTCCACCTTTGGCGGTATTCCCCACACTCTCCGGTGGGCCAGGCCAAGAATTTATAATGATGATCAGCTCCCACAGATAATCCTGGCCTCACTGGTTATTACAGTATCCTAATAGTGAATTAGAAGAAATTGAAATTGTATATGTCATTGTTATATTACTTGATGAGACATCACTAACCCATTGTGACCTCATCACCGTGGTGACATCACAAACTCATTGTGATCTCACATTGCCATTGTGTCACCATGCTCACATTGTGACATCCCAATCCTATTATGACCTCAGAAGCTTTGAAAGAAAGCATGGCCATTGTGTCATCACAGGACCTTTGTTTACCCAAATCCTCATTTTGAGCTAATGACAGTTGAGATCAAACATGCCATTTTAACATCTCAAAACCTTTGTGACATCATCACCACTGTAACATCACATTGTCATTATAACGACATCATTCCATTGTGACATCATAAAACATCAATGACATCATAGAATTATGACATCACATGGTCATTGTGATGTCACAGATACATTGGAATGTCTATTCTGTGATTTCATTCTATTTCAAATGTGACAGGCGTGTTGATATAAGAAATAGATTGTGAACAGATAACCATTATGGAATCACAATACCTCGATGACAATACATTGCCAGTATGATATCACTAACCCACTGTCTCTCCTATCCTCATAAATGTTTTGACATGCTGCCAGTGTGATCTCTGGCCTCTCTAAGCTCATAAATTGTTTAACTCATAATACTTCAGGTAGGACATGTGATATCAGAAATCCACTGTGACATCACGACCACTGTGACATCACACTGACAGATGTCATGACCACTGAGTCACATTGTGACATCACAAACCTGTTAATACTCATTCCACTTGTGCCAACATATGCCTTTGGATACATTATGCCTTGTGAACTTATGTAGTTATTGTTAGAGACCTGGCATGAGATTGTGACATCAACATCCCATTGTGAAATCACAAATCTATGTGACCTCATCAGCTGTATGGCATTACCAACTATTTGTGACTTCAAAACAATACTATCCCATGTAATGGCAACATCTCATTGCCAGTGGGATATCTCTGTCCCATTGCATTTTCACCAATCTCTTATGTCCGCATAATATTTTACAAAATCCATGGCCTTTCTGACTTCTAGCTCCTTATGTAAATGCGTATCTTCATTGTGATCTAGTAGAATGAAATTAGATATGTAATGGTGATATTACAAATTCATTGTGACATCACTATCCAAGTGTGACTTTATCACCACTGTGACATCACAAACCCATTGTGACATCACATTTCCACAGTGATATCACGATCACCTTGTGATATCCCAAATCTGTTGTGAAAGGACAACTTTGAAAAAGGACAACTGACATCAGACATGCCATTGTACCATTACAAACGTTTTGTGACATCATCTCCAGAGTGAGATCACATTGTTGTTAGCATAGCATCAGCCCATTGTGATATCCCTAAATGACAATGACACCATAGCATTATGACATCACATATTCATTGTGAGGTCCTAGAGACAATGTGATTGCCTATTCTGTGATTTCATTCTATCTCAAATGTGGCATATAGGTTGATTTCAGAAACCCATTGTGACCACATCACCATTGTGACATTACAATCCTTTGTGACCTCATATTAATATTGTGATATCATTAATGCAATGTAACATCACAAATCTGTCTTGTCCTTAAAAATTTTATAACAAGTGACTACCTTGACCTGGGCTGGATGCCCAGAGCTAAATGCAGCCTCAACCATGAACCCTCAGAATTCCACAGAGCAGCCCAGCCATTTGTTAACTGGACTTCAAACAACCAACCCCCAAAATAATGATATCCAAAGCTCCACATTTCAAAGGACAAGGCTTTTTCTTATCTTCTCATCCTCCTTCACTACAGACCTGTCCGACATTTCAGGTCTTATTTTTTTCCTTCCACTATTCCCTTCTTCTCTTCAGGATGTTCTACTCTTGACAGGCCTGCCCTGCCCTATCCAGGTGTCCAGGTGCCATCCTTCAGCTCCTGCTCTCCCTCAATTTCCTTTCCTCCCAGCTCTTTCTCCTCCTGCAGTCTCATCACTTCTTTCCTTCCAGGTATTTCCCCTTTTTCTGTCCCCTTCTGTTGCTCTGAACATGCAGCCTATATTTAGGCCTTAACCTTCCCCTACTGCAATATGTTTCCTACATAACAGTTTTCAATCATCACTTCCCAAATGTCCATGCCCAATCACTTCTTGGTAGCTAACCATGTGGGACTTGACATCCTATCTCCTTCAACAGCATCATACACCTCTCTCTCTGATGGTCCAAACCAAGAGGCCATGATGACTATCTGTTCCCGTGGATTATACGGGCACTGATGGTTATTACACTGTCCTCATGGTGAACTAGGAGCAATTGAAATTGGACAAATAATTGTGATATTACAAACTCGTGACATAACTAACCCATTATAACCTCATCACCACTGTGACATCACAAACCCATTGTGACATCACAATGATATTTTTAATACCAGTTCACATTGTTATAACCCAAATCTATTATGACCTCTTATGCATTTTGAAAAAATACATAGCTTTGTGACATCACATTCCCTTTGTGTACTCAAATTCCCACTGTGAAATATTGACAATTAAGAATCAGACATGACATTTTAACATCAAAAAGTTTGTGAATTTATCACAATTGTGACATCACATTGTCATTTTGACACCATCTTTTCATTGTGAAATCACAAAACTAAAATGATATGATAGATTTATATCTTCACCTTGTCATGTGACATGATAGACACATTATGAATGCCTTTTCTGTGATTTCATTCTATTTAAAATGTGGCCTGTAGGTTGATATCATAAGCAAATCAAGAACTCCTCACCATTGTGACATCAAAATCCCTTTGTACATCACATTTCCATTGGGATATCTCTAACACACTGTGACACCACAAACCCATCCTGTCATCATAACTTTTGTGACATACTGCAATTCTAATACCTTTGGCTTTTTTGTCCTCACAATCTGTTGTCAACCTCATTAGATTTCACATATGACACTTGATATCACAAATTCCCAGTGACATCATGACCATGGTGATATCACACTGCCAGATTTCATAACCATTGTGTCGAAATTTAACCTCACAAACCTTTTAGGATTTCAATATATTTGTGACAACACATACTTTTGGAGAAACCACAGTCCCTTTGTGAAATCCTATACTTATTGTAAGTTAAAGACAATTGGGAACCATCATGTCATTGTGACATGCCCAACACATTGTGACATAACCAATCTTTTGTGACCTCATCACCAATTGTGACAACAACACAATATTTTGACATGATGTAGTGAGTTGACATTGCCATGAGGATATCTGACCCATTGTGTTCAGAAACCTAATATGACCTCATAACATTTAAAAAAATTCATGTCCATTAGGACTTCAAGATCCTTCTGTGAACTTGTATGCACATTGTGAAACACTAGGAAGTGAAATTGGACCTGTGTTTGAGATATTACAAAATCATTATGACATCAAAAACCCTTGGTGACCTCATCACAACAGTGTATCATAAAGCTATTATGACCCTTAAGTACCTTTGACAACACACATGGCATTTTTGACATCACAGTCCCTTTGTATGCCCATATCCTCATTGTGAACACATGACAATGGAATTCATATATGCCATTGTAATATCACCATTTGTGACCCCATCACAAATGCGACAACAAATATTCATTATGACACCATTATGTCCTTGCAACATCACCAATTTATAATGACCTCACAGCATTATGACATTATTTTGTCATTGTGATGTTATAAACACATTGTAAATGCCTATTCTTTTAGTTCATTCTATTTCAAATGTGGCATGTGGGTTGATATGAGAAAACCATTATGATCTCATAAGTATATGGCATCACAATCACTTTGTGACATCACAGTGCCATGGTGATATCATTAACACACTGTGACATCACAAACCTTCCCTGTCCTCATAAGTTTTGTGACGTGCTGCAATTGTGATGTCTTAGCCCTTTATGAGCTTGTAATCTGTTTTCAACCTTTTAATATTTGTTATGATATGTGATATCAGAAATCCACTGTGGCATCATGACAATTGTGACATCATACTGACAGATATCGTGCACATTGTGTCACACTGTGATATCATATTCCTCCTAGGACTTCATCACATTTGTGACAATACATGCCTTTGAAGATGCCACAGTCCATTTGTGAACTCATATTCTCTGTGATTTCATGACAAATGAGATCCTTTATGCCATTTGGATATCACCAACAAATTGTGACATCATAGAACTACTGTGACCCCTTACCTGTATGGCATCACCAACTAATTGTGACATCAAAACCTTTTGTGATGTCACGTGACACGATGATCATGACATCTGTCAGTGTGATGTCACATGGTCATAATGTTAGTGGATTTCTGTTATCTCATGTCATACATGAAATATGAGTTTAAAAACAAATTATGAGGGCAAAAAGATCTAAGATATCACAATGTTAGCATGTCAAAAAAGTTATGAGGAGAGGAGAGTTTTGTGATGTCACATTGTGTTAGTGATATCACACTGGCACTGCGATATCATAAAGTGATTATGATGTCAAAATGATTGTGTAGGCACAAACACATGTTTCTCATATCAACTCTCATGCTACATTTGAAATACAATGAAATCACAGAAGAGGCATTCACAATGTGTCTTTGATGTCACAATGAGAATTGTTGTCATAATTCAATTATGTCATTGAGATTGGTGATGTCACAATGAGCTGATGCTCTCATAATGAAAATATGATGTCACACTGTTGAGAATGTCACAAACACTTTTTGATGTTATAATGGCATGTCTGATCTCAATTGTCATTGGATAACAACAAGGATATGGGTACACAAAGGGACTATGATGTTGAAAAAGGCATGTGATTTTTCAAAGGAGCTAAGAGGTCATAATAGATTTGAGATGTCACAGTGGAATCATGATGTCAAAATGAAAATATTGTTACAATGGGTTTGTGATGTAGTGCTGTTATGATGTTAAAATGGGTTTGTGATGTCATAACTAGTTTGTAATATCACAATCAAATTTTCAATTTCAATTGCAACTAATTCACAAGGAGGATACTGTAATAATCATCAGGGCCACGATAATCTATAGGGTCCGATAATCAGCCAGGCACCATATCCTGGCCAGCTGGAGATTACAAAGTATGCCACCAAAGAAGGTGGGACATTCTGTGGGAGGGGCTGGTGCATTAATCCCCACCTACTGAACTGTAAAGAAGTGATTGGGCTTTGGGCAGTTTCTGATGTGACATTTGAAAACTGTTAGGCAGTTGCAGTGGAGGAGGGGTACAGAATTTTTACAGGCTACTTGTTCAGAGCAATAGAAGGAAAGAGAAAAAGGGAAAAGTCCTGGAAGGAAGGAAGTGGTGTGATAGCAGAAGGGGAAAGACCTGGGAGGAGAGGAATTTGAGAGGGGGCAGGAGGTGAAAGATGGCAACTGACAACCCAGGCAAAGCAGTTCAGGCCTTTGGAGAGTAGAGAGGCCTAAAGAGAAGAAGGAACTGTTAGATGGGAAAAATGGAAAGACCTCGAAGGAAGTATAGTTCTTTAGTGAAGGAGAGACAAAGGGAAGGGGAAAAAAGGCTTGCCCTTTGATGTTTGGAGCTTTGGATATCATAATTTTGAGGGTTGGTGGTTTGGAGAACATTTATTACATGTGTCTCGATGGATTCTCTTCAACTAGAGAGTTCCTAATTTTCAGAGACCTCATCGAGATCATACATTTGGATAGCATCAGGCCCAGGGAAAAATCCCCATAGGTGAGTGTTTCAACCCTCAGAGTTGAGAGTCTACCTCGAGTTTTTGTCTCCAGAGGACCAACATGGACAAAAGTCATTTAGACTCCACTAGAGGTGCATCTGTGCAAGCTTGCCAGCCGGTTTTGGGGACCCCTTCTGGAGGTCATTTATGGCATCCTTGGGAAGCCATCTGGGAACTCCTTGAGAGGTCATGTAGGGTTTCTTTGGGAAGCTATCTGGAACATTATCAAGAGTACATCTGCGAATTCCTTGAGAAGCTATCTGAGACCTACCTTGGAGGTCATTTGGGGCCTTCTCCAGGGGCCATATGGGACTTTATCCAGAGGTCATCTTGTGCTTCCTCAGGAGGCCTCCTGAGACCTCTTCAAAAATAGTCATTGGGGCTTCCTTAAGAGGGAATCTTGGACCACCTCCTGAGGTCATGTGGAACTTCTTTTGGTGGTCATCTCAGGTTGCCTTGATGAGAAATGTATGACCATATTCGGACATCATGTGGGACTTCCTTGAGAAGCCATATAGCACCATATCTGGAGGCCATCTGTGCCTTTCTCAAGAGAGTTATCTGGAACCGTCTCTGGAGTTTATATGTCACCTCCTTGAGTGGCCATCTGGGAGCTAGTGGAGAGGTAATCTCAGCCTCCTTGAGAGGACATCTGGGACTTCCTTTGGAGGTCATCGGACACTATCTTTGAGAGCCATTTTGAACCTCCATGAGAGGTTATCTCGAGCCTCCTACGGAGGACATATGTGACATCCACAAGAGGTCATCTGTGGCCTTCTCAAGAGGCAATCTGGGACATTCTCTCTGTCATCTGGGACCTCCTGTAGAGGTCAACATTGAGAGGTGTGGGACATGTAAGTGTCTGTGACTATTGGTCTGTGTGTGTATGCTGATAGTTCTAGCTGTGTCCTGTATGCACCTCAGTTTACTTTTTCTCAGGATGAGTGAACAAGGCCTAAACTTACCATATCGAAAAAAATATACTGACCCAGGGTTATAGAGGAAGATTCATTGATGTACGCTCTCTCCTGTTCTTTGCCATCAGCACCTCTAATATTAAATCCTCCCATACCAAAAGTGGTTACTTGTACCAGCCTGAGGTGGTACAATGTGGTAAGTTACCCTTATTATCCTTGACACAGGAGCATGGAGGAGATGTGGGCAGGCACCCTTTTTAATATATGTTCCCTTTACAAATAGTGACCTGTATAACTGGAAACAGAAAACAAAGGGGCTCATTACTTCATTAGAGACATTAATTTTCACACACACAAGCACATCTGGGATGAGTGTCAGCAAATTTTACAGGAGCTTTTCACCTGGTAGAAAAGGGAGTGAATCCTCCTCAGTGACTTGAAAGTTGTCCTTGGACCAGAGAGTATCCCCACTATTGAACCAGACCATTTGGAGCAAGTCTTTTCACATACTTACCCAAGCAGAGACTAACAGTGATTGAGGTATGGAAGTGCTTACCTATTATTGACAGGTTCGATTGGCAGGGATACCACAGTGGCTAGGAAGCGAAGTCATCAATCTAAGGTGAGTGAGATGGTACAGTTCCCCAGTGAGTACCCAAATCCTCTTCTGAAATTTCTCCCAGAAGTCTATAGGATTATAGGTCTATAGATCTTGAAGCCCTGGAGAGTAAAAGAGCCCTAAATATGGCCTTTGTTACCCAGTCAGCCCCAGATATTAGAAGAAAGCTTCAAAAGTTAGAAGGTTTTGAAAGAAAGGTGTATTCTAAGTTGGAAGTGGTTGCCCAGTAGGTGTTTGATAACAGAGATACCCTGGAAAAAAAGACTCTAAGAAGGGGGGTTGAGTTTTGATAGGAGCACAAGAATAGGGATAAAGAAACCCTTGGCAAAGACAGTACAATTCATTTGCAAATGGCAATAGGGAACCTCTAGGACTAGATCAGTGTCCTTATTGCAAGCAAAATGGACATTGGGAAAAGGAATGTCCAAGGAGGAGAAAGATAGAAAATGACAGGTTATGTAATCACATTAACCACCTGAAAAATGTGTTCATATCTCAGGAGTAACATGCAAAAGAGCTTGGGGCTCTGAATTCCAATTGTATTCAATTTAAAAATCAGCCCTCTGAACTTAAGAGGAAATGAGGCAAAGAAAAATTCACACACTTCTATCTCAAAACACAGGCTTATAAAAGACTGAATCTCCAATATGTGCCAGTCCAAACCCACCAAGATTTTAAAAGCACTGGACACTGGAGAAAACAGGGAGAATAATTGTACGTGAAGAAAAGATTTGAAGATATAAACTTATGAGAGTCAAAAATGAGAAGAAAATCCTCAAAAGGAACCTAGAAAACACTCAGAATCAAATGAAATTCAGGTACATTAGCCTGGGTGAGCATGAGGCAACTTAGGGGACCACAGGTCAGAGGCCGACAGAAGCACAAGACAGCAATGCTGCCATCCTTGCTAACAACAAGTGAGGACAAGAAGAGACCCTGATGCTGCATTAAGAAATTGTGGCCATGAAAATGGAGCCAGACCTAATATAAGGGTGAAGTACATGTCTATTATAAGCTTTGAAGAGTGTCACCAGAAATTCAAAGCAACAGAGAAAGAAGGAAAAAGTTGCTAGCAGAGAAGACGGGGAAGTGCTGTGTCATAGAAGATGAGGCCAAGAAAAGTGAACAGGAAAATATCAGGCTCAAGAAAGAAATTATTACTCTTCAGAAAGAGTTATAGGACCACATAATCTGATAGAGAATGCCAGGCAAAAGGAAAGAGCATTAGGAAGAAAAACAGAAGAGCTTAACAAACAGTTGAAAGATCTGTCCCAAAAATATACTGAAGTTGAAAACTAGAAAGGGAAACTAATAGAGTAAAAGGCCAAAAAGACTGCTGAGATCTTCACCATAAATGTAATGCAGAAACATCTTGTCCCAATGGAACAGGAAGAGGTGGAAATAAATACCTCTCAATAGCACCTTTGTGAACTTAAGGGAGGTGCTGTAGAGCAAGCCAAGGTGTTGTGAGGAGCAGCAGCAGTTGGCCAGTCAAAGGAACTTTCCCGTGACCCTGTGAAAACACTTGCAGGTTAAGGAGCTCATTGAAAAGGAGAGTGGGATCCTGAAAGCAAGTTTGAGAGAAAAGGAGAATAATATGGGAGAAGTCTCCAAGGTTCAGAGTACTATACAGGAGTTAAAGAACCTAGAGACCATAAGATACAGGGAAACATCTGAGCTGATCAGGTAGCTTGGGAGACCACTCTAAAACCAGTGTGGTCTCTAGAGATACTAGTCGTTAAAATTAAGGGAAGAAACAAAAACAGTGGTAATATGTGGGCAAATGTTGACACTGGACATGTGAAAAATGTAAAGAGGCTCAAGCTTTCTTTCAGTTTACGTGTAGATATTTCCACCCTGGTAAATTGCTCCAGACAACTGCCTAAAACTGTTTGAAAACCAGTGGGGCCTCAGGTTGACAATCCTTTGTAATGTGTGTATGTAATTTCCAAACAGGTAAATGCTGAAAAGCTAGAACATATGGAAAGAATTCATATCTGAGGAACCTCAGATGGTGAATTTGGGAAAGTGGACTTCACAGAGGTAAAGCCTGGAAAGTATGGGTATTCATATCTGTTAGTAATAGTGGACAGTTTTTCAGGCTGAGCTGAGGCATGTAATAATTTCTTCATTTGGCTTACCCTTATTTGTGGGGTCCAAAAATGGCCCTGTATTCATGGCCCAAGTTCTCAATGATTAACTAATGCTCTAGGAATAAATTGGAATTTACAATCCATTTATAGAACTTAGAGTTCAAGGCATTTGAAAGAATTTAATTTAGTTAAATTAAATACAGAGACTAAATTAAATACAGAGACTGTGCATGGCTAGGTGAGCCTCCTCCACTTTGCTCTCCTTCGAGCAAGATGTAGCCCTTATATTAAAGGATTTAATCCCTTTGAAATACTTTAGGGTAGAAGAACCCCTTTGGTTCCCAAATTTGGGAAGGCTATATTAACAGAAATGTCAAACTACAATCTGCAGGCTTTACAACATATTCTTTTATGTACCTATCCTTTGGTAACTAAGGCCCACCGTCCACCTAAGAAAAACTCCACCTGAAGGGGAGAGGCCAAGATGGTGATGGAATAGCAGGTAAACACCACAGCTCTCCACAACCAAATACAGTTTGAATTCAATGCTCGGTTTCCCCAAGTGACCCACACAAAAAGGAGATTACTCAGAGAGGTACAGTAAGTGAAAAAAGAACAGGGAAAAACCTACACAGACAGTAAAGTGGAAATAAACTTCAGGAACCCCTTGTTGGTGATGGAGCTCCACGCTGAGCAGTTTAAGTGGTGGAGCTTCTTGCCAGGTTGCCTATGTGGCCTGGCCCTGGACCCTCGGAGGACCACATACCCACAAGCATTCCAAGACTCCCAGAAGACTCCCACGAGCTGGTGCCAACCCAGAGAATACAAACAAATCTCAGAAGGCAGAGCTGGAGACTCCCCTCAACCTCCCAGGCATGGCGCCTCTGCCTGGCTGGTGCAAGCAGCACCACCTCGTCTGGAGCTGCAGCAGCTGTCAACAGTGGCAAACGACCCTATACTCACAGCGTGGCACCTCTTTCCTGCTGGTGTAAACAGCTTAGCCTAACCTGGAGCAGCAGCAGCAGCAGCTGGCAGTAGTGGCAAAGCACTCAGACCCTGGGCACAATGTTTCTTGGCTCTAGCTCACAGGAACAGCCCAGACCAGCCTGGGGATGCAACGGTAGCTGGGGCAGGGATAGTTGCAGTGAACAACTCCAGACCCATGGCACTTTGTGCCTCTCCATACTGGCCCACATAAGCAGCCCAGCCCAGCCTGAGGCAACAACACTAGTTAACACCTGACTGCTGGTGGAGTGGAGGGCCTCTCCATACCGGCTTGCATAAGCAGCCAAGCCCAGCCCATGGTGGCAAAGTTGGTGAACAAACCCAGACATGAGGCAGGGTTTGGTGCTGAACAACCCCAGAAAAGCCTCATGGACTTTCATGCCTGGGCTGGCTTTGAACCTGAATACACAGATCTGAGCCTCCTGAGTAGCTAGAATTACAGACATTCACACCAACAGGGTCTTACTCTTGCCAAACCCATAACTTTTTCTACAATAGATCATTTCTTAGTTAATACAAGGAATTTAAGCAAATACAAGAGGATCAACATAATACTCTGTGTTCAATCTGACCATAGTGGAATCAAACTAGTTCTCTATAACAAGGCATAAAGTAGGAAAAACTTAAACATATGGAAATTAAACAGCACTCAGTTGAACAATACATGGGTTACAGAGTAAATTAAAGAAGAAATTAAAAAGTTCCTACAATTCAGTGAAAACGAAGAAACATCACAAAGAAACCTATGGGACCCAGCGAAAGCAGTCCTGAGGGACAAATTTATTGTTCTCAGTGCACATATCAACAAAACTGAGACCAAGTAAACAAGAAAAAAATTGAACCTAATGTTGCTTGGCAGAAAGAGATAATCAAAATAAGAGCTGAAATTAATGAGATAGAGACTGAGAAAATTATAAATAAAATTAATTTTAAAAAGCTGTTTTTAAGAAAAAAAATCAATAAACCTGATGGACCACTGGCAAGAGTAACTAACAAATTAAGAGAGGAGACCCATATCAATAATATCAGAGATACTACAGGGAAAATTACAACAAACATCCAAGACATTCAAACAATCATAAAGAAATAATTCCAGACTCTACTCACAAAGGAAGCAAAACCTATCACAGATGGATGAATTTCTACAGAAATAGAAATTGCTATCCCCCCTTTCCTTTTCAGCCATGCTTCTCCACCATATATGGTGGGGGCAGCAGTTGGGTAAATAAATGTCTTTTCCTACCTTAATAGTGTGTGGCATTCTCTTCAAAGGCTATCGAATGAAAACTACCTTTTTAATATATCTTACATATGGGGGCATGACTTGGATAGGGTTTTTGATTTGGAAATGATAGAATTTCCTAACCACCCCTTTCTGCAAACCAAACTTCCTTGAGACACCAGGCGAGACTTTTCAACAATACCATTGCTGGCCTTCACATCCATGTCCACACCACTTATCTACTCTGGTGAGTGAAACTACTCTCTATGGCTCTATGTTGCTCAATCTCTGTTTAGATGTGGCACCACACCAGAGAGCTCCTATGGCCTTTAGCTAAAAGGCTGGTCACCTCCGAAGCCGAGGATACTTGGTTTTGGGGGCATGGCCATTAATCTCTAGAGGGCTATGGGAGAAGTTGGGACACTGCTTCTGCCTCGTCATCTCTCCTTCACTCACCAGACTGACTATCCTACACATTTAATGGGGTGTTGCGAGTCATGCCTGAGCTGTGAAACCCCTCTGAAATGCCAGTTGTGCTCCCTGGGTAGCAGAGCACCTAATATTTTTATGTTGTTGTCAGATTTAGACAAGTTTTGCCTCTGCAATGGTACATGGTCAGAAGTCTCCTTACAATCAGGCTCTCTTTCCTCTCTGCTATTCATGTCCAAATTTCTATATCTCTCCCTTTCTTTTCTACAATTATTTGTATTGTGCCCTGAAGAGTGTGACATGGTCTAGGTTCAAGAAATCCCCTCTAGATTCCCTCTAAAAGACTAGCCAAACTATGCTTGATTTTTTGTTCAGGCTTTCTTTGAATTTTTTTAGAAATTTGCAATCTTGAGTTCACCATCTTGGCCAAATGGTGGGTTAAGCGTTTGGCTCCCTCCAATCCTGACCCTTCCACCAAGCTTACTTCTCCTCCATCCATCTATTCAAATGTGCCTTGCTAACAAGTTGCTCTTTTCACAGACCCTGGTAACTGAGGCCCAACCTTCTGATGTGCTTTGTTAGCAAAGATGTCTAAACATTGTTGTCACAAATTTTAGGTTTTTAGTTTTGCCTTTTTGGTTTTGTGTTGTGTAATCTAGAACTGACTACATGTCTCTTTTTTGGGGGGGAGGGGTCCGATTGTGGGGCCTGAACTCTGGGCCTAAGTGCTGTCCCTCAACTCTTGAGCTCAAGGCTAGTGCTCTACAACTTGAGCCACAGGGCCACTTCTGGCTTTTTTCTTTTTGCTTATGTGGTGCTGAGGAATCGAACCCAGGGCCTTATGCATGCAAAGCAAGCATACTAGTGTATGTGTGCTAAGATTCTCCCATCAAACAATTTTGTCATTGCAGAATATTTGTTGGTCAGTTCTTGATAAGGACCAGGTAAGCTCTACTTACTCTATTTGATCTCCTTGTTGCTATAATGCGAAATAACAAAGGGCTTTTGTAGCAAAGATTGCAATTCAAAGCCAGCCTGGGCTGAAAAATCCCTAAGAATCCGTCTTGCATCTAACCTGCAAAGAGCCAGTCTGGAAGCATGGCTCAAGATTCTTATCTCTAACTAGAAAACACTGCAAGTATTTATATAACTCAAAATGTTAGAGTGCTAGCCTTCAGCAGAAGTGCTCAGGGACAGTACCCAGGCCTTGAGTTCAAACCTCCTTGAATACCAACTGGGACAAACCATCCCAGCAAAGAGCACCTAGACTCAGGGAACATGAAGAGGAGTAAGAGGAGATGATATCACATCAGCCATTTTGTGCCTCCCCTTTCAAGACAAACCAGAGCCAGGAGGTCAAGAGAAGAAAGAAGAATGCCCATCTAATGTCCATATCTCTCTACCTTTCAACTGGACAAGAATTTATCTTCTTGCCTTTGTCACTTGACTTCTTCTCTACCTATTCACCGGATGTCAGAAGTAGTTAGGGAAATTTCTACCAACATTTCCAAACCCAAGTCCTTCCTCTTGCCATTTATTTTCTCTCTAGTATTTTTTTCAGTCCCTCAATGCTTCATGAGACGTCGCCATACTTCGTCCAAGAGACTTGCCTCCTTCAGACTTCATCTAAGGACTCATTGCCCAAGTGACAGCTGTTGCCTGCTGCCTTCTCCCAGAGGGGATCACATCTCAGCCTTTTACACCTACTGTTGACACCCCTTGCAAAGAAGAAGTAGCTGGAGAAAATCTTCGAACTTTTTCATAATTATCAAAAGGCTGGAATGTAAGATTTGAACAGGGACACCTTCCCACTTCTTGGCTAAGTTTCGACCCAATATCTTTTACATTGGTAACTGGCAGACCTAGAAGCAGTTACCTTCCCTTCCTGCTAGGTAACATCCTGGGCCACCTCTGGTCACCAGAGTCCCATCTGACCTTAGGAGTGTCCCAGACCCTGACGTCACATTCAGATCCAGTATGACCACACATTTTCCTCACCTGGCCACATCTCTTCCTGACCATGGCCTAGATAAGTCCTGGCCCAGAGGTGGGTCGCCCCACTTCCTTTTCAGCCATGTGTCTCCACTATGCATGGTGTGGGCAGCAGTTCAGTAAATTAATTTATTTTCCTGCCTGAGAAAAAAAGAAATACAAATTGCCTAAACAGAACTAAGAAGAAATAAATCAATTAAACATTTCTATAACATACAATGAGATAGTAGAAATAATCAGAAATCTTACAACAAGAAAAGCCAAGGATCTTATGGATTCACTACAGAATTGTCAAAGGCCTTTAAACAGGAACTAATACCCACAATCCTCAAGCTCCTCAGAGAAATAGAAACAGAGGGAGTAACCCAAACTCATTCTATGAGGCCAATATCACATTCATCCCCAAACCAGGCAAAGACCCAACAAAATACGAACTACATACCAACCTCTTTGATTAAGACAGATGCTCAATAAAATTGTAGCCAACAGAATCCAGAAATATATTAAAAAAATCATACATTATGACCAAGTAGGCTTCATCCCATAGATGCAGGGATGGTTTAACGTATGTAAGTCAAAAATTGAATCCATCACATCAACAGATCCAAGGTCAAGAACCACATGATTATCTCCATTGATGCAGAAAAGGCTTTTGATAAAATTCAGCACTCTTTCATGTTAAAAGCTCTAGAAAAAATATGAATAGAAGGAATATTTCATAAGATAATAAAAGCCTTACATGGCAGATCAAAGACCAATATTATACTTAATTGGGAAAACTACAACCAATTCCCCTAAAAAACAAGAACAAGGCAAGGATGCTCACTCTCTCCACGCCTCTTCAATATAGTTCTGAAATTCTTAGCCAGAGCAATAAGGCAAGAAAAAGACATTAAAGGGATCCACATAGGACAGGAAGAAGATCAACTATCTCTTTTTGTAGATGGCAATATTTTATACAATAACGATCCCTAAAGCTCCATCCCCAAACTCTTAGAACTTATAAACCATTTTGGCAAAGTAGCAGGATACAAAATTAACCCACAAAAATCAGTCGCCTTGCTGTATGTCAGCAATGCACAAGTAGAAAGGGAAATCAAGGAAACAACTCCATTCGCAATAACCTCCAAAAAAAAGTATTTAGGAATTAACCTAACCAAAGATATAAAGGGTCTATTTCATGAAAACTATAAAAGCCTAAAAAAGGGAATCATAGAGATTACCAGGAAATGGGAAGAAATGGGAAAAAATATTTACCAGCAATATTTCAGACAAGGGTCTAATATCCATTAAATATGGTGAACTCAAGAAACTAACCCTTCACAAACACAACAAACCAATCTTGAAATGGTCAAGGGAGCTAAAGAGAGACTTCTCAGAAGAAGAAATAAAAATGTTCATTATCCCTAGCTGTAAAGGAAATGCAAATAAAAACAACTCTGAGATAGCACCTTACCCCAGTCAGAATGGCCCACATCCTAAATTCAGCCAATGACAAATGTTGGAAGGGATACAAAGAAAGAAACATTACTGCATTTCTAGTGGGAATGTATACTAATACAACCACTTTGGAAAGCAGTCTGGAGGTACCTACGAAAGCTAAATATTGACTTCTCCGATGAACGGGCCATAATACTCCTAGGCACCTACTCTGAACAACAGGAACCAGTATACAAAGACACACACACATCTATGATTATTGCAGCACTCTTCAAAATAGCCTATATTTGGAAACAACCCAGATGAGCCATAAGTGATAAGCTGATCCAAAAATTGTAGGACCTATATACAACAGAATATCATGAAGTCATTAGAAAGGACAAAATGATGGTATTTTCAGGGAAATGGATAAAACTAGGCCAAATTATTTGAGTGAGGTAAGTCAAGAACAACGAGACAAATTGCAGAGGGTCTACCTGATACGTGGATGCTAAAGCCAAAATGCAAGAAGGCATGACAAAGTAAATAGGACTCGAGAAACAAAGGAAAGCCACACATTTTGTTGTATCACCATTAATGACTCCATGTTCTTGACCATGTAGATGGTGGAAATATGCACGCAATGGAGGGAAGCCAGAAGGAGGAACACAATAAGTGGGAAATGGAACAACATACAACAAAGGCGACCATGAGCTACACTGGACATAGAAGAAAAATAACTAAGCAACCCAAACACCGTGATGAGAAAGGAGGAATGAGAGGGAAACAAGGAAAGAAGGAATAGCCTACATTAAGCAAAAGGAAAAAAGTGTAAACATCACCTGAGGTGGGAAAAATAATTTGGATTGTCAAAGCTCATAGAATTAACAAACTTTAGACCATGATAACAATAATGTGCCTTGTCAAGGTTAAAATGTGTTTGTGACTTTAACTAAGTATCACAATTCCCAAATACTGTGAAATATGTGAAATATATGTAATCACTTATCTCAACTTTTACAAAGACGGTGTGAGAAGGGAAAGGTTATGAGGGATGGATGACAATGTTGTCAGACACCTTGTATTCGTGTACTGTTTGGTAGAATAGGAACTTCTTTGTACAACTACTTAAAGATAATAATAATAAAAAGTTTTAAAAAAAGGATGAAAATAAAAATTTCAAATATCAATTAAGAAATTAAATCCAGTTGGAGGGAAAATTTTTTGGGGGAGAGTAATTTAGTTTATTCTATAGCAAGTCTCACTTCAGAAATAAATTCAAAAACTAGACCCCAGGTAAGTGAAATAAACTAAGAAATGGAATTGAAAAAATAAAACAAAAAAGAAACTCCACCCACTCTTTCTTGCCTGGACCACTGGTGTGGGTAAAAATGCATCATGGTCCTAAATTGGAACCGAAGTGGCAAGGACCTTACTTGGTGGTGCTCTCTTCACTGTCAGCTATTAAATTAGCAGGAAAACAGTATTGGATCCATCAGTCTGAAGTGGAATAGGTAGTGGACCAATATACAGAGAAGGCTTCAAGATGGACTGTTCAGAGACAGAGGATCCCTTAAGAATAACTAGTGTGTTTCTATAATTTACTTTTTTCTATTAAATTTACATTTAAGCCTGTTCATTGGGTGGAGAGAAGGGAATTTTTAGGATTTGGTAAGAAGGAATCAAGAAATTGATTGGACATGAAAACCAGTGGTTGATTTATAAAGCAGCATGGTCCTAATAATGAGCAGGGCCCATTAATCAATGTGGCCCCATGACCTAGCCCATTGGAGTGCATGGGGCATGCCACCCAAGTGGGCAGGGTATGCTGTTGGAGGGGGTAGGATGTCATCCTCACATGATGAGCTGTGAAGAAGTGATTGGGGAACGGGCAGTTTGTTTAAGTGATGGTTCAAAACTGTTAGGCAGGAGACCCACTTGAGTGATGGAGGGGTTCAACCTATATATAGGCTGCATGGTCAGAGCAATGGAATTGAAGAAAATTAAGAGAAGACCTGGAAGGAAGGAAGTGGTGAGACAGCAGGAGGGGAAAGACGTGGGAGAAGAGGAATGTGAGGGAGAGCAGGAGAGGAAGGAAGCCAATTGGCCACAAGGCCAGAGAAGTGGAGGCCTGTAGAAAGTGGAGAGGCCTAAAGAGAAGAAATGAGTGACGGAAGGAAAAAAGGGAAATGAAGGAAAGATCTATAAAGAAGGAGGGGGAAAGGGAAAAGGCTTACCTATTGAAATTTGAAGCGTGGAGAAGATAATTTGGGGGGTTGGTGGTTTGCAAACCAATTAACTACCTGCTGGGCTGCCCATTGGACGTCTGAGATTTGGTGGTTGGCTGGCCTGTCACAGAGTGTACAGCCCAGGACAAGGTAAATGCAGGCCCATTTCTAGTGTAAATAAAGTTATCTTCAATGTGCCTCATTGGATTGTCTTGTGTTTTATGCATCATAAGTATACAAGTTCACAAGTTAATAGTCTCAAAGACCACGAGTTTTGTAAAATGTTATAAAGTCAAAATAGGTTTGAAAAACCCAATGGGACAGTGATATTGCAATGGTAATATGACATCACAATATCAAGTTATAATAATATATTTATGGTATAATTAGTTGGTGATGCCATAATTGTGATAAGTTCACAATAGGTTTATGATAACACAATAGGTCACAATAGGTTTATGATGTCAGCCAGAGGCTGCCACTCCCTACAGCGGCCTAAACAATTGAAATTCAGCAAACATAAACCCCAAGAAAGGCTCCAAGCTGGCCTCTCTGAGTGTCTCAGGAGCTAGCTCCTCAGGGAATAGCTACTGTTTGCTGAAAGGCCTCAACCCTACCCAGAACCTAGCATCATCACAGCATCTCCATACTAGAAGTAACAGCCATCTCCCTCTTTCGTGATAGTCAAAACAGATCTCCCTCCCACTGAACTAGCCTGGGAGGAGGATCACAAAATCATGCCTAACACAGAGCAGTTTCTTCCTGCCCATACAGACTTAAGAAACCAATCAAGCCATAGGAAAACCAAACATCACAAGCAGACCAGAGACAACACCAAGAAACTGGTTATGGACACAGGGGAGATACAAGTCTTCCCATTCACCCCCCCACACACACATGAAACAAAAAATCAAGAAAATCTTTTTTGAAACTTTTCTTAAACTTTTATTTTTTAAAGTGTTTTCTGTTGATCTTTTTTTTCTCATAAATTTTATTTTTCTGTTGATCTTTTTTTTCTCATAATTTTTATTTTTGGTGTATGTGTGTGTGTTTTTAATCTCTTTTGACCTTTTGGTCCTTTTTATTGTTTTCATTTTTCTCTTTCTTTTTTTTTTGCATGACTTAATTGCTGTTTTGCTCATCCCCAGACATATACCTGTCGTCAATTATTAGACCTTATCACCCATTGTGTACATACTTAATCCAGAAATTTATTTCTCAATTCACAACTTCTTAGACTTAATTTCTTTAAGAGCAGTATTATCTCTTTATACCTACTAATTATCAAATAACTTATTTAAATTTTTTTAATTTTTTAATTTTCATGTTTCCTTTCTATCCCTTCTCTCCTCTCATCCTATCCTGTTCTTCTCTCGATATCATTTCTTTAAGCTTATATAATTTTAAGTGTTTCACTTCTTAAATTTAATTTTTTTTTCCATTTTACTTGTTTATTTTTTAATCTCTCTCCTATCATTCTGTCCAAACCATCTCCCTCTCTGAGATTAGGACTTGGTTAAATTTACTCTCCTTTTACCTCTCCACATCTCTCTAGTCTTATTTGTGCCCACATTTCTCCCTAAAGCTAATAATTTCTGGTTTGCCAAATCCTTTTTTGCTGTTTTTAGACCATTAATACATAGTTGTTTGATGTTGAATAGATTGTATCTGTTGAACTAGATTGTATCTGCAGCCATTTTGATTATGCAACTACAGTACTATGGTTCATGCTTGCCTTAAAATAGTGTTCTAGTACAAAGTTGGTTTTTCTTTCATACCAAATGGGCAGAACAACCCGAAAAGCACAAAGAAAAGGCAAATCCAGGTATCTGACCTCCCACTCATGATAATCAGGTGACAGAATAGTTAATGAATAATCCAGAGGAGTTCCCAGAAAGCTGTACAAACACTACTGATAAATATTGTGAATGAAATGATTGAAAACTTACAAAGGACTCAGTGTGAGCATTCTAGGGAGCGAGAGGAGTCAAACCAAAGATTAATACAGGAATCTTGTGAGCATTAGGAAGCTACTTAAAGATTTTTTCCTTTTTTTTTAGGCTTTTATTTTTTTATTGTGAAAATACTGTACAGAGGGGATACAATTACATGGGCAAGATAGTGAGTACATTTCTTATCAAGCATGTAGCCTCCTCCTTTGTTTACCCTTCCCATCCTTTCCCATCCCTCCCACCCACCCAAACCTCACCTCCAAAGTTGTAAAGTTTATTTTCGACATGATAACTTGTACTTCTCATTGTTGCAATTGGTCCGCCTGTATCCTTATTTAAACGATTTGTTTTTCCCCTTCCCCTCCAGAAATTATACCGACATCAAATACAGTGAAAGCAGGGGTTATACTGTGGGGGAGGGACATAAAAAGCAACAAAGAAATAATCTTATAATTGCATTAGAAACAAATGCCTGAAAGAAAAAAAACATTTAATATACATAACTTAGGGTTCATTTTCCTAACATCACCTTATCTGACGTTTTCTGCTTGACTCATACATATACTAGATATTGCAAATAAGAGAAACCATGGGACCTATGTTTCTTTGGGCTTGGCTTACTTCACTTAATATAATTGTTTCCAAGTCTTTCCATTTCCTAACAAATGGGGCAAAGTCATTCTTTCTGATGGAGGCATAGAATTCCATTGTGTATATATACCACATTTTCTTGATCCATTCATCTACTGAGGGACATCTAAGTTGGTTCCAGATCTTAGCTATGGTAAATAATGCTGCAATAAACATAGTTGTGCTGGTAGCTTTAGTGTGGTCTTGTTTGTAAACATTTGGGTAAATGCCCAAAAGTGGGATTGCTGGGTCATAGGGGAGCTCTATGTGGAGTCTTTTGAGGAACCTCCATACTACTTTCCAAAGTGGTTGAACAAGTTTATACTCCCATCAACAATGAAGTAAGGTTCCCTTCTGTCCACATCCCCTCCAGCATCTGTTGTTATTAGAGTTCTTGATTTTTGCCCTTCTAACTGGGGTGAGGTGGTATCTCAATGTTGTTTTGATTTGCATTTCTATTATGGCTAGGGAGGTTGAGCATTTCTTCATGTGTCTATTGGCCATCCTTTCTTCCTCAGAGAATTTTCTCTTTAAGTCTTTAGCCCACTTATTTATTGGGCAGTTGTTTCTTTGAGGATTTGTTGTTGGGGATTTAACTTAGGCAGCTACTTAAAGATTGATGCAGGAATTGCATTAGCATGATGAGAAGAGTAAAAGAGAAATACAGGAAATGCATGAGCAGGCTGAGCACAGTCTAGAGAATTACAGGAATTGCGTGAACGTGACGAAGCTAATCAAAGAGTAATACAGGGATTGAGAGAGCGGGATGAGAATAGACAAAGATCAATAGAGGCATTCATGGAATCCATAAATAGACAGTTTAAACAATTCAGGAGGACCACAAATGGAATGCTGAATGGAACCATAACCAGTCAACTAAGTCATTTGAGAATAAACACTGAACATCAAATTAATTAAGTAAAGTTCATACAAAATCGAAAACAAAGCTCCAACAAAGAATTTGAAGCGATCCAAGCCGACCAATTTGAAGGAAAAGAAATAAAAAACAAAGAAGAAATTCTTGACAGTAGGTTAAGCCATGCAGAAGATTGAATCTCGGGGATTGCAGACAGCCTAGATATTATAGAGAAAGAACATACAAATATCCAAGACAAATCCAAGAAATATCATAGATCTATTCAACACTTGGAAGACACCATCAGAAATCATAATCTGAGGATAATGGGTATAGAGGAGCACCTAGAGAAAGAAGTTAATGGTCTGGGAAATTTATTTAACAGAATCCTAGCAGATAACTTCCCAAACATGCAAAAAGATAGGCCTATTCAGATATAAGAAGCTTATAGAACCCCACATCGACCAGACCAGGGCAGGATATCCCACCAGTCACATTATAATCTGCACAGGATCAATTCAGACTAAGGAAAGGATCCTTAAATTTCTCAAGGAGAAAAGAACAATCACCTATAAACACAAACCAATTAGAATCACCCCAGATTTTTCAGCAGAGATGATTAAAGCAAGAAGAGCCTGGAATGGGAGATGCCATGTGGTAAAGACAAACAATTATCAATCAAGAATACCGAACCCAGCTAAACTCTCCTTCATAACCGAGGGTCAAGTAAAAACTGTCCATAGCAAAGAAAAATTAAAACAGTATATCTCCACCAATCCAGCCCTATAAAAGACATTAAAGTTATCCCACACATAGAAAACCATCAAGAACACAGTAAGAGCCAAGAAACAGCATCCAAGGGAATAAAATTAGAAGTCAACACCAAAAGCCAACAAAGAAAGTCCTGTACAACATGGAGGCTGAACAACCGTTGAATCACCAGTAGGTCATGGAAGAGATTAGAAAGGAAATGCAAATGTTCATGGTATTCAAAAATAATGAACACACAAATTACTAGCTTCTCTGTGACAGAGCAAAGGCAGTACTCAAAGGCAAGTTTATAGCTCTGAGTTCCTACAACAACAAATTAGAGAGATCTGAAACCAACAATTTAATAAGACATCTGAACCTCCTTGAAAAAGAGCAGCAAGATAAACCCCAATCAAGTAAATGGAAAGAAATAATAAAATTACATCAGAATTAAATGAATTAGAACCCAAAAACACCATAAAAAGAATCAACAAAACAAAGAGTTGGTTCTTCGAAAAAAATAACAAAATTGACATTCTCTTAGCAAATTGTTTCAAAAAGAAGAGAACATACCAAATAAAAAAACTCAGAGATGAGAATGGGAATGAGAAGCAACCAAGATTCAGAACATTATAAGGGAATACTTCTCAAACATTTATGCTAATAAGTTTAAAAACCTGGCAGAAATGGACTTTTTCCTAGCCATTTCCATGCCGTTGAATTTCCATACCAAAACTCAACCAAGATGAGTTAAATCAACTTAACATGCCCGTATCAAGCATAGCAATAGAAACAGGAATAAGAGACCTCCCATCTAAGAAAAGCCCAGGGCCAGATGGATTTACAGCAGAACTTTACAAGGTCTTCAAAGCAGAGCTCACACCAATACTCCTCCAACTCTTCAATGAAATTGAAAGGAAAAATTCAATACCAAATTCATTCTATGAAGCCATCATAACCCTTATCCCAAAAGCAAGCGGGGACTCATCAAAGAAAGAATTATAGACCCATTTCTTTGATGAACATTGATGAAAAACTTCTCAACAAAATTTTGGCAAATCGCCTTTGACAATTCCTCCAAAAAATCATACAGGATTTATATCCGAGATGCAAATCTGGTTCAAAATTTGCAAATCCATTAATATAATTCATCACATCAGCAAGAGCAAGAATAAGAACATGGTTATCTCAAGAGATGCAGAAAAAGCCTTTGACAAGATACAACACCCCTTTATGATGAAGGCTCTGGAAAACCTATGAATCCAGGGAACTTTCCTCAATACAATAAAGCCTGTATATGACAAACCTACAGACATCATTATACTTATTGGTGGAAAAATAATGCCATTTCCTCTTAACTCAGGAACAAGACAAGGATGTCCAATCTCTCCACTTCTCTTCAATTTAGTATAAGAATGCGTAGCTACAGCAATAAGATAGGATGCAAACATAACAGGGATCCAAATAGGGAAAAATGATATAAAACTCTCCCTATTTGCAGATGACATGATGTTGTATTTAAATAATCCCACCGACTCAACTCTGAAATTATTCATGCTGATTCAAAACGTCGGCAAAGTAGCAGGGGAAAAATTAACTCTCAAAAATCAGTGGCTTTTCTGTATGCCAAGAATGAGAAAAGCATGGCTGAAATCAGGAAAGCAACTCCATTCATTATAGCCCCACAAAAATAAAATACCTAAGAATTAATCAAAGAAGTGAAGGATCTTTATGATGAAAACTTTAAAAGCCTGAAAAAGGAAATCAAAACGGAACTTAAAAAGTGGAAAAACTTCCCATGCTCGTGGATTGGAAGAATCAACATCGTGAAAATGACAATACTTCCCTAGACTATCTAAAAATTCAGTGCAATACTTATCGATATTACAAACTCATTCCTCAAGGAAATAGAAGAGGCAATCTAAAAATTCATATGGAACAACAAAAGACACAGGATAGCAAAAATGATCCTTAACAGAAAGAACAGTGCTGCAGGAATATCAATACCAAATTTCAAACTCTACTACAAAGCCATAGTAATCAAAACAGCTAGGTATTGGCACAAGAACAGACCTCAGGACTAATGGAATAGAATTGAAAATCCAGAAATGAACCAACAGACCTATAGCCACCTACTCTTCGATGAGTGAGCTAAAAAAAATAGAATGGAAGAAAGACAGCCTCTTCAGTATATGGTGTTGACAAAATTGGTTAATCACCTGTAGAAAACTAAAGCTAGATCCATATATATCACACTGCACAAGAATCAACTCCAAATGGATGAAAGACCTTGGAGTCAAAGCAGACACCCTGAAAACATTGCAGGACAAACTAGGAGATAACCTATGTCTCCTTGCCACAGACCAAAATTTTCTTAATAGATACCAGAAACACAACAAATCAAAGAAAGGTTGGACAAATGGAATTGCATGAAATTGCAGAGCTTCAGAATGGCAAAGGATAAAACTAGGAAGATCAATAGAAAGCCCATATATTGGGAGAGATCTTCACTAGCCATACAACAGACATAGGTTTCATATTTAAAATATGCCTGGAACTCAAAAAATTAAATCCCCAACAACAAATCCTCAAAGAAACAACTGCCCAATAAATGAGTGGGCTAAAGACTAAAAAGAAACCTCTCTGAAGAGCAAAGAAGGATGGCCAATAGACACATGAAGAAATGCTCAACCTCCCTAGCAATAAAAGAAATGCAAATCTAAACTACACTGAAATACCACCTTACCCCAGTTAGAATGGTTATAATGTGGAACAGTAATATAACAGAAGCTGGACGGGATGTTGGTGGGACTGTAATCTTGTATAACCACGTTGGAAAGTGGTGTGGAGCTTGCTCAAAAGACTCCACATAGAGTTCTCCTATGACACAGCAATCCCACTTTTGTGCTTTTATCCAAATGATCACCAAAAGGCCCATACTAAATCTACCAGCATATCTATGTTTATTGCAGCATTATTTACCATAGCTCAGATATGGAACCAACCCAGATGCCCCTCAGTAGATGAATGGATCAAGAAAATATGGTATATATACACAAAGGAATTCTATGCCTTCATCAGAAAAAAATTGCATTGCACCGTTTGTTAGGAAATGAAAAGTCATGGAAAAAATTATATTAAGTGAAGTAATCCATGCCCAAAGAAACATAGGTTCCATGGTTTCCCTTATTTGCAATAACTAGTATATGTCTGAGATAAACACAAACTGTCAGACAAGTTGATGTTAAGTGAAATGAACACCACGATAAGGACTTTCTTGCTATTGTTTCTAGCATATTTGCAACATGATTTCTTTGTTACTTTGTCTGTCCCTCCCCCATGCTTTAACCTCTATTTTCACTGTATTTGATTTTGTTATAATTTGGGGAGGGGAACAGAAAAACAAATTGGGATACAGGTGGACACATTGCAACAATGACATGTACAATACTATATGTCTAAAATCAAAATTTATATCTTTGGCGTGGGGGGGGCGGTTTGCGGGGGGCATAAAGGGAAATGGGATGGGATAGAAAGGGGAAACAAGGGAGGAGGCAATAATGCTCGATAACAAATATACTAATTACTTTCTTCATGTAATTTTAAAACTCTCTGTATGTTCACATTAAAAAATCATGAAATAATAAAGTAAAAATCCATGCCAATTTTTTTTGTCTGTCGTGGGGCTTGAATGATGGGCCTAGGCACTGTCCCTCAGCTCTTTA
This sequence comes from Dipodomys merriami, assembly GCF_024711535.1. Classification (NCBI taxonomy): domain Eukaryota; kingdom Metazoa; phylum Chordata; class Mammalia; order Rodentia; family Heteromyidae; genus Dipodomys; species Dipodomys merriami. The sequence goes on along the minus strand of NW_027206534.1, from coordinate 197,220 downwards.
GCTCAGAGATAGCACTGTACCACTTGAGCCACAGTGCCGTTTCCAGTTTTCAAGAGATATATTGGAAATAAGAGTCTCACAGACTTTTCTGCCCAGTCTGGCTTTGAACTACTATCCTCAGATCTCAGACTTTTGGGTAGCTAGGATTACAGGCATGAGCCACCAAAGCCCAGATTCAGGACAATTTTTAAAAAGCAAACTTATGGAAACTTCTGGATTTTTCTAATCAACAATATTATATTTTCAGCATTAGTTTATAACTATAAGTTATTTTTAGATGTACCTTGTAATTTTTTAATAGAATCAAATATAAGTTTTATTATTACTCTGTATCTCACAAAAATCCACTGTAATTTACTTTCCCCAAAGTCAATTGTTACATACTCTATTACTCATTATTATTAGTACACTCTATATTACATATAATTTGAAGTGAAAATAATTTGGACCATTTCGTATAAATTAGTTGTTGCTACTTTAGCATTATAAATTCACATCTGTGATTTTAAATGAAGGAAAGAAGATTTTCGAGTTAAAATGAAATATGAATGTGTAATGTGTCCCAATTAAACCAAAATTTCTGAGTTTATACGGACAAAAATACTTTCTTTCCACTAAAGTCTTTGAGGTAATACCATTGGAGATAGTGAGGCAAGAGGAGGAAGAATTAAAATCATGTCAAACAATGTCTGTTATTCTGCTACAACCTCCATTATGAAGACCAGCCCATTCCCAGATGTCACAAAATTTCAAGTGTCTCTCTTAAAATTCTATTTGGAAAAGTTCTAAATCACTGATTCTTTTTGCAATTTCTGTTATATGAAACAAATCATTGACTCAAAACCATTGAAATAAAATGCGCACATATGTTGAAGTCACTACAACTGGAAAAACAACCAACAAAGTACAACTCCCCCAGGAACAAAAACATGCTTTGCCCATTTTTTTAAGCACAAAAACCTCAAATAGATATTAACTTGGAGTAGAGCCATAAAGATAACTGTATCTCATAAATACAGTTGTGTTAATTTGTAATTAAAATCTTCTAGATAAACCTAATAGAGCAAATGCCTTGAATGGATCAAATTGTTTAAAACAAATGTGACTGTATGTGGAATGAGATCTGCACATATTTAAAAGAATAAAATAACATAATCATAACGTAAGTAAAAAAATTCAGAAATGTAATGAATAAGTCCAATAGCATCCATACTGAGAACTAATGCCTACTGGTATAACAAGAAAAATATGCAAATAATAGAATCTGAGCAGTGTACATGAGTGTCCATAATTTTAAACTACTCCAAATTACACTTTGTAGAAACCTGAATGTGGCTTATTTAAGGAAAAACATCAACATATGACATAAATGAAATTAAAAATCTCATGAAAAGAGAGAAGGAGTTTCTGGAAAATAATAGTTTTAACTAATGGTGGTCAAAATATTTCTAGTACTGACAAAATTGCATACCTATTTATTTATATCCAAAAAAGCAACCAAGTTTTTCGAGCTGATTTGAAACTTGGGCAAAGTAGCAGGATACATCTGTAGATGTTGACTCTGGCATGGAATTCATTTCCTCTTTTATCTTACAAATGAATATATGAAAGAACATAAATTCTCTAACTAAATATCAAGACCTAACTAAACATATCACCAGAAAAGTCATCATGTAAGCCGTATTGCAAATGGGGTAAAAGAAAAATACGTCATAGTGATTCTTTATTTATTGTATATGTTGATGTTTTTCATAAATTATTTCCTTTAGTTTGCATTTTCAAAACATTGTGTTACATGATGCATATCTTGGTAACTAATTTTGGATGCCTCCTTAAATTTTGTTCTGAGTAAAATGTCTCACTTCAGTTCCTAACCCATGAAATTATGTTGATTCCCAAAACATTCTAATAACCACTATATACAATACACAAAATCTCATACGCATGACACCAGTAAGCATTGGTTATCATTTTGATATCAGCTCCCATGACTTATAATGCCTATCTGCATGAGTATCGTTGTACGGAGACCCCTCAGCCTAAAGTTAGCCACTGTTAAAAAATGTTTATATCTTTATTTGTCGCCCATCAGAGATTAAATCTGAGTATAAAGCCTAAGGAAAACGATAAAGAAAGAATTTAGCTTTTCTGGATATAAATAAACAAAATGCAGCATAGAGTAGCTCACTGGTTTAAAGTCAACCTATTTCACCAAAACATTCTAAGCATTACCTTACAATGTGTATTATTCTCATGAAGGGAGTGGGGAATTTGAGAAGAGGACTAACCAATCATTGTCTTCATATATATATAATTTGGATTTATCTCTAAATTTCGCTATAAACATTTCTGATAAAAAACTGAATAATTGATTTTCTGGTCAGGTATAATATATCCTAGTTTTATATACCAAACTACAGTCAGAAAATGCAATATAACAATTAACTAGAAAAAGTCCTGGCAGAAAAAATGGCATCTCTTTATTATGTGATGCCCAATTCATAGGTATTATGTCTCCAGTTAATGAATGTGATTATTTAAATGCTTCATAAAGTTTTAATTAAAATCCATCAGTGTACTATAATATAATTGTGGATAATTTTATCCTAGAATCATTCGTGAACTGCCTATTCAATCAAGACGTTCATCAAATTCATTTGGTATTCATATGGATATGAATGAGTTTCTTAGCATCTCTTGCCATTTGGAGGTGGCAGGACCAGGATTCGAGCTGTGGGCTTCAGCTCCCACCACTTCAAACTGAGGATCGGGAACTCACCTGGCTGTCCAAGAACATCAGCAGGACCAATGATTAGGCAGGCACCAGTGGCTCTCAGCAGTCCTCCTTGATACTTAAAAGGCTGTGATAGAAGGATCATGGTTCAAATCACCCTAGGCAGGAAAGTCCTTGAGAGCCCTGTCCAACTTCAGGGCCAACAAAGCCAGAAGTATAGCCGTATGTCTCCAGTGTTAGAGGGCTATCCTTAAGTAAAAGCAGCTCACGGACTATGCCCAGATCCTGAGTTCAAGATCCAGGATTGGCAGCAAACAGACATACACAACAATCTGTGCAGCCATCCACTTAAAGCAGGTCACCCTCAACAGCCTTTATTTACATTTTATTTTGAGGCCAATGCAGGAAGAATCACAAAACAGGCAGGGGAAGAGAAGATCAGGTTTCTTAGAAGTAACCAGTATTCAGAAAATTAAACTTGGGGACGTAAAATGGTAGCCTACTTATGTAAAAATTAACATTAAGAAAAAGATGAAGGGGCTGGGAATGTGTATTAGTGGGAGAATGCTTGCCTAGTATGCAAGAAGCCCTGGGTTCAATTTCACAGTAGCACATTCAAGAAAAAACCAGAATTGGTGCTGTGGCTCAAGTGGTAGCATGCTAGAGACAGTGCCAGGCCTTCTGTTCAACCCAAGAACTGGCAAATAAATAGCTACTTAGGTAGGTAGTTAGGTAGATCCTTAGATAGATAGATAGATGGATCGATCGATAAATAGATAGATAGATAGATAGATAGATAGATAGATAGATAGATAGATAGATAGTTAGATAGATAGATAGATAGATAGATAGATAGATAGATAGATAGATGATAGATAGATAGATAGATAGATAGATAGATAGATAGATAGATAGATAGATAGATAGATAGATAGATAGATAGATAGATAGAAATATGATAGATGAATTTGGACTTGGATGTCAGTAGGAAAGTAAGGAAGAATTCCAAGTCATTAGGCCTTCTGCAATGTGCCAGGACACCAACATGACCTTCACACAACCAGAGAACAGTAAGACTGTCTCTTTCCACTTCTCAGGTAGCCAAGGGCCCCAGAGTCAAGAGGGCAGAGCCAAGTTCTAACTGAGGGTCTTGGAGACAGAAGAGAAAAGGCCTTGCCTCTCTTGGACTGGGGATTTGCATTAATGATGTGGAGAATGAAGGAAGGAGAATGGACTGGCAGAGGTAGAAGAAGGGCCTTCAAATCTGACAGATGGAGAGTCAAAGACCCACTCCCTAAGACCAAAGAGCAAGGCTTTCTACTCTGTTCCTGCCCCCTCCCCCAATAAATTGGCTCTCTATTGTTAAATTAAAGATAGCCTGAGGCTCCCTTTGCCTGAGGGAGGAAGGTTAGTCATTGTTTGAAGAGGCTGAGAAAAGCCTGACTCTTGTGTAACTCTGACAAATGTTTCATGTTTCCCCTCATTGCTGGCCATGCCTGGAATGTTGAGTGTGTACATTCTGCCTCCTAACCTTGGATGCCTTTTTCTCTTCACCTAGCCTGGCTTTTGTAACTGTTTTCTACATTCAAATATTGTTACATTGAATTTCTTCCTGCAAACAGGGCTAGTGCTTGGATGCTGAGAACTTCATTTGAACCCAAGATGGGTCAAATAATATTTCTTTCCTGCTTTTATAGCTCAAGAACTCTAAGAACCTTTAGCGTATGAGTAACTTCTCATCACCAAGGGAAACACAGGAAGCTCTTGAACATCTGACCTTTGAGAAGTGGAATTCAGAGTTTCAGAATTTTCTGCCCTTATTGGCTTCACCCTGTGATCCTCAGACCTCAGCCTCCTGAGCTAGGGTGACAGGCGTTAGCTACTGGTGCTCTGTAATTACATTGGCATTACAAGTCAACTGCTTATCACAAAGGCTTGGGCAGCATATTGAGCCTTTCAACAATGGACTTTTCAGAACCCTGTAGGACACAAGGTTATAATGCTAGAGTCTGAGAGGCTGTGTGTATGGATGGGCTACACTTGAACCTTGAGCTCTGACTCCAATTCTGGTGTACATGAGCATTCATTTTCCAGAGAATGTTATCCTAATTAGCAAATAGCAAAAGTACTTCGCTTAACCCTCACTTTTTTCCACTTTTGTGTCTCAAACTCAAGCCTGAGCACTGTCCCTGAGCCCTTCAGCTCAAGGCGAAGTCTCTGCCACTTGCCAGACAGCAAACCTAACAGGTTTTCCTTGCCTAGGCTGTCTTTGAAATGTGGTGTTCAGATCTCAGCCTCCTGAGAAGTTATAGTTCCAGTTGTGAGCCACAGGCATCTGGCCTATTGTTTTTGACAGTCCAGGCACTTGATCTTAGGCCCTGGGTACTGTTTCTGAGCTCCCTTTTCTCAAGCCTAGGGCTGTGCCACTTGAGCCACTCTGATTATGTGGCACTGAGGATTCAAACCCTAGCATTCATGCATCCTGAGCCAACTCTCTACCACTAAGCCACATTTCTAGCCCCACCCTTACAGTTTTATCCCTCAATTTGCCTATCCCCAAGAAAAGACTTCTGAGTAAAACTCATCTAAGGAAATTCCTATAGGAAGGTTCCAAAGATAAAAACACAAAGCTCATACTTGGGAGAGACTCTAAACATGTGAAGACTGTGACAAATGCTTCCATTTAATTATGTATCATGTTTCAACACTTAATAAAATATTAATGAAAAACAAGTCAATGTCCTAAATTATTGTGTATAAATTTATAATAAATGTACAACATGTACTAAATATTATGTGTGTAAAAATACTACATAAAATATATAAAATAAATAAATGAATCAAGTAAAAAATAAAATAAATACAAAAATCAATAATAAAAATCATAATATGTAATACACATACATATGTAAATATATATCATATATTACCCATATATAGAAAATTTTTTTTCCATTGCAGGGCTTTCATTCAGACCCTTGTAACTCTTGCCTGAATTTCTTTTCCTCAAGGACAGTAAGCTTTGTCTTCACCCATGGTGCAAAAGAGTTACCTGGATGGTGAGATCAAATCCCAGCAATGATGGAAATACTGGCCCAAGTTCCAAGATAGTGACAATTTTTTAATGGAAGCAGTTATTCAGTGACATACTGAACATTTTTTTCAAAAGCAGTATAGAATTTTGTACATCTATTCAGACATCTTTCTCTTACCCCCAAAATGCTTCTTTTGAGCACTACTTTTCTTCATTTTTTTGTTGTAAAAATGTTTTACAGACAGGTTACAGTTAAATGAGCATGGTAATGAGTACATTTCCTATTGGGCATTGTTGCTTCCTCCTTTGTTTTCCCCCTACCCTCCCTTCCTTCCCATCTCCACAACTACTCCCCCTGCCTAGCTCAATGACTTAATTTTTATTTTTGGATTTGTATGGGGTTTGAACTCAAGTAGTGGAAACTCTGCACTTTCCCTCACATTGCTACATATTTACCAAGACCCTGAGTTCAAACCCCAGGCTAGGAAAAAAACTGGTAGAAATTCAAAACAAGGGAGCTTTGTTTCTTTTTTAATTTAAATGATTTTTTTTATTTTTTCTTTATTTTGCCGACATGGGGCTTGAGCTCAGGTAGTGGCAACTCTGCCTCAGCTTCAATTGCCCTAGTGTGGGGTGCATCCTCGGACCCATAGACAATCCAGCGATCCTAGGTCCAGAGGGCTTGCAGGAAGAAAAATAAGTAACATAGCATAAAAAGTGGCGAGCTGCAGAGGGCTGGGTGTTTTACGTTTTTTTATTTGCAGGGTGACCATCCTGGGTCTGAATGACATGGCTGCAAAATGAACCTGACCTGTCATATCTCAATGCTGGCATGCTATCAGGGAATCCATAGGCCAACCTCTCAACATAGGCCCTGGGTTCAAATCCCGGTCCTGACACCTACCAATGACAGAGGATCACAAAAGACTCATTCCTATGTATAGGAATACCAATTGAGAGTAGTTCATGCTTTGGTCTAGTGTAAAATTGGATGCAATAATCCTATGATGCTGATTGATCTTAATTAATAGATTATTATGCATGAAAAGAATAATATTCGTTCAATGGTGGTATAATAAATCCTAAGAGTTAGTAGGAACATAGTAAGTGTCCTTCAATCATAGATAGATAGCTCTGGTGCTCTTTACCAATACATATTTATTTGTATACTCCCCCCTGCCTATCCATGTATCACTGTTTTGGGCAATTCTGGGACTGGTTCTCAGCACCTGGGAACCACATGACAGCTTCATTGATTAGATGCTGCCATGCTCACGCTCATCCATTTTTGAATTGGGCTTGCTTATCCCTGAGATCATATCCTAGCACTGCCAAAAATTTAATCTTGGAGTAAGAAGCCAAGTATGGCACATGTTTTCCTTTTCTGGAAGAGTCTTCCATGTCAGGCATGATGGAGAACGTATAGACATATTGGGATGCTGTGATATAAGATGTAAACAATGTAATAAATGTTAGAGGGGTCATCAGAGTCAATAAAATAAATGGAAAATAAATGAATAAAACAAGAAATAAAATGAATATCCACAGCCAACAAAATATGGAATATCTGCATGGAAGTATAAATCCTATCTTTAAAATCATATAAGGAGTATGTTTTCCAGGCCTGAGGCTTGAATTCAGGCCTAGGGAACAGGCCTGCCTTTCTTGTCTTCAAGTATGGTCAGATTCCCTTCCCTCACGGTGTTGCATATTTACCCAGACCTTGAGTTCAAATCCCAGGCCTGGCAGAAAAAAATGGCATGAATTGCAAACTAGGGAGCTAAATATGTTTTGTTAATTGCAGGCCAATGGAGAAGCCATAGTCTCGCCCGGCAACATAGGCCTACATTTGGAATACCAGTCATGCCACTTCTGGATGGTGGGAGATCCTAAGAGGTTCGTTCCTATCCACAGGAATAACGATGGAATGTTATCAATGTCACAGTTGAATGAGATGCTCATGAATGATACTTGTATACAATTAGACATCATGATTTCAGTCGGTTGATTGATTTTATTAATATCTTATGAAGCATTAAAAGAATAATATTTCTCACAAGGACACAATAATTTCAGGACACTGATTTACTTAATAGTTTATTAAAGATGAAAATAATAACATAAATTACATGGAGGCATAATAAACACCCAAGAATTTGTAGGAATATAGTCTATATAAATGAACAATGGATAGACATCTCTGGCACTGTATAAAGATATATATTTATTAGCATACTACAATCTGCGTGTCAATCTGTACTTGTTTGGTCAACACCTTGTTCTTGATCTCAGATCTTGGGAACTGCCTATCAGCTCAATTTGCCACAAGATGTCATGCTGACACACAACTTTTCATGAATTTTTCCCTGTAGGCCATGAGTTCAGATGCCAGCATGCCCAAACAATGAATCATGGAGTAAGAAACTGAGGGTGACACGTTTTCCTTTTCTGGGAAAGTCCGGAGTGTCAGGTATAAGTGGAATATATATGCAGACATATATCCTATTTAATCAATGTAATCAAAGTTCTATGTGCCATATTAGTCAATTAAATAGTCAATACATGTCGGATCTTCGTCTGTCCTAAGAAAGAAGGATGGGGTCCAAGGAAATATAAGTGCACTTGCTCACCAGTTCCCCCCCCCCCTTAGCCCGGGAGACATTCAGACAAAGCGGGGAGTCAAGTCAAGCAAGAACTCGTTTATTACCAAACAGAAAACATCTTTTAAAGGGAAAATCTGCTTGGCATGGAAGGGGAGGGAAAGGAACCAACCAATCACTGTAAAGGTCACACCCTATCCTGCGCCTAAGCTTTATCCAATCAGATTTTAAGGTAAACAACTTGGGCTCTGACCACTCAACTTCCTCTCACTGCATCTTTTCTGCCCATGTACCCCACAAATACATGAATCAAACAAAAAATAAAATGAATAGCTACACTGAACCCAATAGGGAGTCAACCTATGAATGTAAATATAAATTATATATTTAAAATGTACACAAATAGGATGTATTCTAGTGCTGGGGATCGATTTCAGACCTAAGGAACAGACATGAATTTCTTGACTTCAAGAAGGCTAGCTTCCTCTTTCCACACAGTGCAACAGAGTTACCCAGATCATGAGTTCTGATCCCAGTCCTGGCAGAAAAAATGGCACCTTTATACTATGTGACACCCAATTCTTTGGTATTTCATTATGCCTCCAGTTAATGAATGTGATTGTTTAAATACTTCATAAAGTATTGATTAAAATCGAACAGTGTTCTCTAATATAATTGTGTATAAATTTATCCTAGAATTTTTTAAGAACTGTTCATTCAATCATAACATATATCACATTCCAATGGTATTCATATAGATAGGAATGAGTTTCTAAGGATGTCCTTCCATTTGCAGGTGGCAGGACCAGGATTCCAACTGTGGGCTCCAGCTCCCACCACTTAATCCCAAGGATAGGGAACTCAACTGTCTGTCCAAGAACAGAAAGACCAATGATTAGGCAGGCACCAGTGGCTCTCAGCAGTCCTCATTGATGCTTACAAGGCTGTGATAGGAGGATCATGGCCAAAGTCACTTTAGGCAGGAAAGTCCTTGAGACCTCTGTCCAACTTCAGTGCCAACAAAGCCAGAAGTAGAGCCATGTGGCTCCAGTGGTAGAGGGCTAGCCTTGATCAAAAGCAGTTCACAGACTGCGCAGATCCTGAGTTCAAGATCTGAGACTGGCAACAAACAGACATACACAAAAATCTGTGTAGCCACATTCTTGTCCCCAGGTCACCCTCTTGTCTTCAACTGAATTGGACAGAGTTCCCTGGGAAAAGGGCTGGGGGAGCTGCTGTCATGTTGACTCCACACATTTTGCCTGCATCACAGGATTCCGACCACACCCCCATGCTTTCATGTTCTTTCTGAGCAAGGGGATACAACAATTGTGGCCACACCCACATTCCATGCTGTCCAGCACCAGGATTGCCTCTGTTGGTTGACACCACCACTAGCAGTTGAGGAAGGTAGAGGTGACTGAGTGGTGAGCAAGAGCTCCAGTCCACTTTGGAGTAGAGTTGAAATTGACGTCCTAGTCAGTGAGTGGGAGAATAGAGGATTTCCCAGAGCCTGGGAACATGGCCAGCCCATCTTTCCCATCCCAGAGCTCAGATGTCTGAAACAACAAAACTCCATGAGAGCTGTGGGCAAGAAAGTACTGCCAGAACACCGGCAGAAGAATTCTCCCATCAGACCTGCAACATTCAAGAAAACAAAGAACACGAAAAAAGGAGGGTTCTTCAAGACAAACACCAGTGGGGAAGGTGATTGACCAGAGGGTCCAGTCAAAGGTGACGCTGACCGCGGGCCTCCCTTGCCTTTGGACCCAGTCACAGTCACCAGGGTCCAGAGTGTCAAGGGTCCCTATACCACCAAGGATCTTTAGAGGTGCTACAGACACATGGTGCCTGCCCTGGACCACAGCAAAAGAAGAAACCATGTATGCTGTGCCAAGATCCAACCACTGAAGCTGGAAAAGACAGACCTGCAGGATTGACGGGAGAAAGAGAGGGAGAAGGTAGCCCAGATGCACGAGGCACAGAAAAACAGAGCTAGACATCCACAAGCCAGCCATACAGAGGATGTTTTCCACAGAAAGTAATTTACAATTTGCACTGGGCTAATGAAGCAGGAGGCCAATGACAGAGAAAGGTAGCAAGAAGCTCTCACCATTCACCTGCAGGCCACAGGGTGTAACGTGTTGGAGCTGGAGATGGCATTCGCTGCTGCACAGAAGACTGAAATGTTCTTCGAACAGCTGAATGATGTGACACTTCAGCTCAAGGAAAAGACCAGAAGCTTCAATGACCTGGAGCAATTGAACACAGAGTTGCAGGAGAAGCTGGAAGCGATCTGGACAAAGAAGAGCAATAGGAAAAACAGAATCTGCAAGTTTCAACAAGTGCTGGTGGGGCATGAGGTAAAGAGACTACTGGAAAACCTGAGCTGGATGGTGACCTCAGCAATTCTGGAAAGAGACACCTTGATGGAGAGCCTGAGCATTGAGAGGTCCACATGGAAGGAGGAGGCTCAGTGGCTGACCAAGCAGGTGAACCAACTGACAGAGGAGAAGGAGCAAAGCGCGAGGCAGGTGCTGGCCCTAGAGAATGAGCTGGAGGAACTGGAAGGACGCTGGCAGAGCGTCGGCCCTATGCAGGACCATCTCAGGCCGAGTGGCAGTTGCAGGCCCATGCCTACTGCATGCAGATGGAGTTGAAAAACCTGGAGGAACAACTTCACATCCAGGTCCAGGAAATCCAGAGGCTCGGTCTCCAGAATGTGGAGCAGCGGGAGTAACTATGGAGACTGGATGAGAAGGCCTAGGATTTGCAGTAGATCCCCAAGACCCTATGATGCTCATGTGTGTGTGACCCATAGATAGAGCTGGCCCTCCTGTGGGATGCTCTCCACAAGGTGAGGTATAAGAAGGAGGAGCTCACCAGCATTCTGGAGCTCAGAGCCACCTGTGAGCAACACATTGCCTCCAAAGAGCAGCTGAACTCAAAGAAGGAGGCCTTGCAGCAGCACTTGCAGAGGCAGACCCAGGTGCTAGAGCAGCTGAAGCAAGTGCAGGGCCGACCAACTGGGGGTATCAGGTGGTGCCCCCAAAGTAGCAGGATACTCCCAAGTGCCTAGAAGTGACCATACCACAGGAGGAGCGCCTGCAGGCCCACCTGATCATGGCTTTCACTGGGGAGGGTAAGTTTTGAGCCCTGGAGAAGCAAAAGTTGAGGAGGTGACTCCTCCACAAAGTGAGCATCGCAGAGGTTGGAGACATGACCCAGATCTACAAGGATGTGGGTCTGCAAGCGCTCTCAGAGGCTGAGATCCACAGGGGGAAACTCCTGCTGCAGTAGCAGTGACCCCAGTGCAGTTGCATGGCCAACCTGGCAGCTCAGTGTCAGACAGAGCTGGAGGCACAGGCACCCCCACCCTGTGAGCTGCCACCACAGCAGGCTTGGGGATGGGTGTCTGAGAAGAAAATCTGCTTCATCCATGACTTATATGATGAAGTGGATATCCATAGTCCAGCAGATGAATTCCAAAATCGAAGCAGCCAGCTGTTGGCACACATCCACACTGTCAAGGAGTCCCTTGTCGCATGTAAGGAGCAAATGTTCGTCCTGGATGAGCTGTGTCAAGAGAAAGCCAAGTGTGTGTGCCGGCTCACCCAGGAGAAGATGGAGAAGAAGAGAGAGCTGCAGGAGCTGCTGTTACTCCTCGCAGGGGAAGGAGTGGACAGCGGGCTCGATATGCCGGCACAGGCAGAGCACCCCCCCCTCACTTCTCCTAATGCCTCAGGCTCCAGGGTGGGCGAAATGAGTGAGGAACACAAAGGTTTTGAAGAATTGCAACATTAAGACAACTTGGACACTGCCAGAGTAGTGATCGGGGTTCACGACCTCGTAGATGACTCCCCCACAGAGCACATTCTAGAGCAGATGACCCACACCCAGAGCAGCCTAGAGCTCGTAGACTCGGGCAAGGAGCACTCTCTCCCATTCTTCTGTAGACTGATGTGGATGATGACTCTCTATGTGAAATACTGACTCTCCAAAGCCAATGCAGCCACCAGAATTGGTTGGCCAGGTGGCCTTCTCTCAGGCCTCCATCTGCTGTGAGATGGGAAAGGTAAACTTCGGGTCAGGTAGGGCAGAGGCTGCCGGGAAACGGCTCAAATTCAAGGGACATCTAATGGCCCATTGGTGGCCAGGGAAGAGACCCATGTTATGCTTATCCCAAACAATAAATTGTTTTCAAGGGGAAGAAAATCCTACAACAAAGGTTTGTTCTTCCAGTCCTGGGGCTTGAACTTAGGGCCTGGCTACTCTCCCTGAGCTCTTTTTGATCAAAGCTGGCACTCTACCCATTGAGCCCCACCTCCCCTTCCAGCTTTTTCTGTGTGGAATTGAACCAAGGGTGTTAGGCATGCTAGGCAACCACTCTACCACTGAGCCACATTCTCAGCTAGGATGATTCTCCCCCCTCCCAAAACCATATGGCCATTCCTCAAATAAATAGGAAGTAGAGGCTAGGATGAATATGAAGCACAAGTATGGTTCACAGAGAAATACTCTCGTGCCCCCTTTTTGACCCCCTTAGTTGAAGTATCTCTTCTACCATTTAGGGATGAGAGAGGGAGAAGGAGTCCCAAGAGAGGAGTACCAAGAAGAATAGTCCCCTGAGCCCCACAGCTTACCACACACAAGTGGTCCTCTAGACTCCAATATTACCTGATTCAATATGGAGTCTACACTCTCTCCATATCACTTCAATGCTCAGGATGAAATAAAGGTCAGCCTTGTCCTTAGCCCACACACAGGGTAGAAGCTCCTAGTCCCAGACTGAGTTCCACCTCTGACTGCCCCGAGTTAGGCTGGACCCACCACTCACCACAATGGTGGCAGTGATGACCTCATGCATAGATTCCAGGAAGAAGGTCTATGGTAAAGGGCAAAAGCAGCAGGGTGAGCAGGGGGAAGGAGCTGGGGCAATTGATCTGGGATCTTCCTCCTTGGAGCCCTCCCATCAAGCCAAAGCCATGCTGACCCAAAGCAGGGCCAAGGCCAGTGTGAGACAAGATGGAGGAGCATGGTACTAAAGGAGGTACTGCTTTGTCTTGGAGCACTTGAAAATTTCAATTATATGTGGCCCATGCCAATCCCAAAGCCAACATGCAATGGCTTTCCTTGTTGTTGTCCCTGAGCGCTGTCCCTGAGCTCTTTTTCTCAAGGCTGGCACTCTATCACTTGAGCCACAGGGACTCTTCTTGTTTTCTGATGATTCATCAAGGATAAGAGTCTCACACACTTTCCTGCCCAGGCTGTCTTGGCACCATGATCCTCCAGATCTCAGCTTCCTGAGTATCTCAGGTGACAGGTATGACCCACCAGTGCCCAGCATGTGATGCCTTTTGAAGGCATCTTGGCAAGTCTGTAAAAGGAGCCAAAAAGGGCCTGGATAGACCATGACCCAATCAAGGAGCTGGGATGGGGGAAGACTGTCCTTTTAGCCATCCTGTTCCCCAAAATTAAAGATGCCAAGTGGTGTTGGATGCATCAAACACCTAGGCCAACAGCCATCAGGCTTAGTGGGGAAAAGGTACAGAATATCCAAAGATAGCAGTGTCGAAATCTCTGATTTTGCATGCATATGGTGTGTGTGTGTGTGTGTGTGTGTGTGTGTGTGTGTGTGTGTGTGTGTGTGTGTGTGTGTGTGTGTGTGTGAACTCAGGGCCTAGGCTCTAGCCCTGAGTTTTCTTGCTCAAGGCTAGTGCTCTGCCACTTGAGCCACAGCCCCACTTGCTTTTTGATGGTTAATTATAGGTAAGAGTCTCAAGGACTTTCCTGTCCAGGAAGGCTTTGAAGCATGATAGTGGCCCCAGGGAAGCAAGAGTAAACACAACTCACAGGGACAATCCTTATGGAGGGAGACTCCTCCTCCCTGGTGGCCAGATGGGGGACATGCGGCCCCTTGCCATAATCCTCTAGAGTTCAATTGGTGGAAGTGACCATGGCCAAGCTGACTTTTGCTCACCCTGAGTGCTGATGCCAGAGCAGATCTGTTCCACCCTAGGCCAAGAGCGGGCATTACCTGGTGTGACATGTTGCAGCTCTTGCCCCTCCTGGCCAAAAATCATGGTCTAAGAGGTCAATTTACTATTGCTCAGATCCACATTGCACCCATGACATGCCATTCTGATGTTCTCCATGCCCCAAGACTCTAGCCTTCTCTGGTACTGTGGCCCGCTCTGTAGGCAATGGCCTCCAAACAGACTGCTCTCAAGACTTGTAGGACACCTAGACATTGGGAGACCCTCAGTGGCCCACTGGAAATTACTCTGCCTAGAGCCACAGAGTGAGGTTCAAGCAGGCCAAGGGTTGGTCATGGGGTCTGAACTCTGGGCCTGGACGCTCTCCCCCAGCTTTTCAGCTTACCACTTGAGCTACAGAGCCCTTCTGGTTTTCTGGAGGTTCCTTGGAGGTCAGAGTCTCCAAGAATTTCCTCCCCGGGCTGGCTTGGAACCGCAATCCTCACATCTCAGCCTCCTGAGGAGCTAGGAAGACAGGCATAAGTCACCAGTGCCTGGCTAATCTGGCCTTTCACCACAATATACTAGGAACTCCTGAAAGCTTTTCTTTATTTTTTCGTGCCAGTACTGGGGCTTGAACTCAGATTCTGGGCTCTGGTCTCTTAAATTTTCCGTCAAAGTTAGCACTTAGCACTCTACCACTTCACCCACAGCCCCACTTCTGGCTTTTGGTAGTTAATCAGCAAGAAGAGTTTCACTAACTTTCCTCCCCTGAGCTGGCTTGACCCATGATCTCTGAATTCAGTTTCCTGAGTAGTTAGGATTTACAGGGGTTGAGCCACTGCTCGCATTGGGCTAGAACCTTTTCTTAAGCAATGTTCCTTCCCTGCGTTTGCCCGGACTCCTCCATGCAAAGGAGGTCTGAGAGTCAGGAGCTGTAAAAAATAGGCTTCTAGCCACAGGAAATGGCTGAGGTCCATGGTGAAAAGTCAAGTTGATCTTCCCCCTGGGCCTAATTCTGGGACCCCACCCTCTGCCCTCTGACTCAAGTACAAACGTTGACCCAGCATACAATGTCCTGCCAGACTTTTCTGTAGCCACAGAACCTTCATTCCACCCATACCACCTGCTCTACAGCATAGCTCAGGACCTTTGCCCATGCTGTAACTTCTGCCTGAGGTTCTCTGTCTTGTATCCACATCTTAGAAGTCCTGTGGAATTTTGGCCCTGGTTATATCACCTCCTGGAGCATGTCTTTCCTTCCCTTCTCCCTCTTTTTAAATGGAACTTGTGCAGGCTGACTGGCAAATGCTCTATCATGGTGTGTGTGTGTGTGTGTGTGTGTGTGTGTGTGTGTGTGTGTGTGTGTGTGTGTGTGTGTGTGTGTGTGTATGTGTGTGCTAGTCCTGGGGTTTGAATTCATGGCCTGGATGCTATCCTATCCATGAGCTTTTGTGTTCAAGTGTAGCCCTCTACTACTTGAACCACAGCTCTACTTCTGGCGTCTTGTGTTTTTAATTGGAGAATAGTGTCTCATATAGACTTTCTTGCTTGCAATGGGGATCCTCAGATCTCAGCCTCCTGAGTAGCTTACAGGGGTGAGCCAGCAGCACCTGCCCTCTACCCTACTGCTTACCTATATCCTCGGCTCTCCTCTGAGTCCCAGAAAAATATGTCTCACCAGGCTCATTTTTTTGACAGTCTTGGGGCTTGAACTAAGGTTCTGTGCATGTTCCTGAGCTTATTTGCTCAAGGCTAGCACTCTATCAATTAAGTCACAGTGCCACTTTTGGCTTTTTCTCTTTCTGTGGTACTGAGGAATCGAACCCAGAACATAGTGCATACTAGGTAAACACTCTACCACAAAGCCACATTTGCAGCCCAAAGCTCACTTCTAACGGGTGTTATGAGAGTGGGATTTATTGGCATACCTCTTTTAGCATAGAAATAGCTTACTATTTCATATCTTTGCCAAGATTTGGGACCAGCCTATGACTTAGCAATGAGGAATGATTAATTAGTGATAGCCACCAGGCCCCAGAGGTCTAGGCTCACATCCTACAGAGGGATAGAGAATATGGAGCCAGAACCTTCGACAACTCCTACAATCTAGGAACTGTGGTCTCCTTGGAGGCAATGACTGTCTGCTATGTGTCCTGATGTGACACCTCAGCCAGAACATAAGATTTCAGTTATTAAATGGCAGAGAAGGATGCTTTGTTCAAGCTGCTGGCTCAGACTTAGTACTCACTGAGGGATTTTCCCTGTTTGCCCAGGTTGGTGGCTGGGCAAGTGCAACCTGCTGAATATCCCTTATCCATATATCATCATCCATACACAGAAACATGGAGTTATTGCCTCCTTTTTGGGGGGAAGGGGCAGTTCTGGGTTGGTACTAAGAGCTTAGGCCCTGTCCCTGAGCTCCTTTTGCTCAAGTGTAGTGCTCTGCCCTTGAGCCACAGCCCCATTCATATTTTCCTTTCCTGTGATCTCTTAGAAATAAGAGTGTCACGGACTTTCCTGCCCTGGCTGAATTCGAATTGGCATTCTCTACATCAAAGCCTCCTGAGGAGCTAGGATTACAGGCAAGAGCCCCTGGCTCCTGGGTTTTGTTTCTTCTTGTTGTTCTTTTTTGTAATTGTAACAATCTGAAATCTTCATTGTGTCATTCCAATGGTTTGCACCCTAAGTAAAGTACCCAGGCCTGCAGTTCGAATTCCAGGACTGCCACCCACAAATGGAAGGAGATTCTGCAAAACTTATTCCTGTTCATGTGAATGCTAATGGAATGTTATACAAGTAATAAATGAATTTTAAGTTAATTTTATTTTAGAATGCCACACAAAAATTTTTGGATTTATATCTTCCATTCTAGCTCCATGGTATGATTCCCCTAATGGAAGGATATTGACTAATTTTTAATTAATGCTTTTCTAAGTATTACATGGAGGCATAATTTAATAACTAATAATTGGTATTATATATATATGTGTGTATATATATATATATATATATACACACAATTTAATATCCTCACATTCCCTGTTTCTCTCTGCATATATATACAATTGGGAACACCTGTGGATTGTTCACAGGTTCTCAGAACTTCCTGGTAGTTCATTTTGCCGGAGGCTGGTGTGCTAAGATTCTGACCCCATTTTTGGATTGGCAATTTTAGGCCATGAGTTGAAATCCCAGCATGGCCAAAAATTTATTCCTGGAGTCAGAAGCCAATCTTGACACATTATTTCCTTCACTGTGAAAGTCCTGGGTCTCAGTATGATGTATAATCTATATGCAATTATATCCTATGTGATGTGATGTAATAAAAGAAACATATATATGTAATAATACTAAATATATGAGTAATAAACAACATATGCAGTATACCTATATATGTAAATAGATCTTATATATTAATATTACTTTTTCCAGTGCTGGGGCTTCAATTCAAGACCTGGGTACCGATCTGAATTTCTTGTATTCAAGGACAGTGATCCTTTCCTCTTCACCCACAGTGCCACAGAGTTATCCAGAACCTGAGTTCAAATACAAGGCTTCCTGAAAAATGGTGCAAATTCCAAACGATGGCATTATTGTTATTATTATTATTATTATTATTATTATTATTATTATTATTATTATTATTATTATTATTAGCCGAGCACAGGGCTTGCACTCAGGTCTTGGCATCTTTGCCACAGTTGACACTTATATCCCAGGACCTGATTTCAAATCTTGGGCCTGGGCAAAAAATAAAAAGTAGAAGCATAAAACTGAGAAGTTCAAGAAGGTGGTTTTACTTTTGTTTTCCTTTGTATTGTGACCTTCCTGAGTGCAAATGACAAGGCCCAGAAAGTGAATATAACCTAGCATTGCTGATGTTTGGCGGGCTATTAAGGAAGCCATTGCCAAAACTGGCAACTTAGGTCTGGAGGTCGAATCCCGAGATTGCCTCTAATGAATGACGAGATTCTAAGAAACCCATTCCCATATAAATCCATACAAATGGAATGTTATAAATGTAACAAATAAATTAGTAGTGCATGATTATATTATAAAATTATACACAACAATTATACTACATTGACTAATTTTCACTTAGTACTTTATTATGTATTCAATCATGATACTTTGAAAAGGAAGGAATAATTTAATTGCCAAAATGGTGAGTAATATGGTATATGAATTTCATACTATACAGACATCTCTCTCTTGTTTTATGTATCTATCCATCTATCTGTCTGTCTGTCTGTCTATCTGTCTGTCTGTCTGTCTGTCTGTTTATCTACGAATCTACAAATTTATCTGTTTATACACTTGTCACTCCTGGGGCTCAGTTGTAGAGTGCTTGCCTAGTATGTACAAAGCCCTGGATTCCTCACTACCATGTGCACACAGAAATCCAGAAGTTGTGCTGTCGCTCAAGCAGCCGAGCACTAGCTTTGAGCATGAAAGCTTAGGGACTGTGTCTAGTCTCTTACTCAAGACTCAGGAATGGCACCAAAAAAAGATGGAATGTTCTGACTGAAACTATATAAGGATAGCACTGCAAATACCTCATCACAGAGCAAGCCTTGAGTCTGGTGCTGACAGCTGCCATCTAACCTGACTTAGCCAGAAGTAAACTGCTGAAACCCAGCTCCACAGAACCAGATGCTGCTGGCTTGCTCACCCTTGTCATCCAATATACTTGGAGGCTAAGATCTGACATTAGTGGGTTTAAAACCCGCCCTGGCAGGAAGTCTGCGAAACTCTGAGCTGTGGCTCAAAGTGGTAGAGCTCTAATTAACCTTGAGCAAACTATCTTAGGAGAGTACCCACAATCCCCGTGCAATCCCCGTGTCTGACTCCACCTTCCCCCCAAAAAGCCACCCCTCTAAATCATTAGATGTGAACTTTGTGTGGCTTAGGATGTGTTTCTGAAAGAATGATAATACTGATGAAAGCACCCTAATTCTAATGACAGTGTGTGGGATACAGCTATGTGATGAGTCCTTCAGGAGGTGTTGTGTGCTGAGTCCTTCACAGGGTGCGTTTTTTCATCTGTTTCTTATAAGAGCTCCACAAGTAAGATGATTTTGTAGATGAGAAACTTGAGGCTCAGATATGTCCCCATGTCAGAGCCAAAATTATGTATGTACCTAACTCTAGTGAGTTGTCTCCTGCAGATAATTGTTTTGGTTTATTTTTCTCAGTCATTAACCTTGAACTCAGGGCCTAGCCACTGACCATTCCCTGTTGGGCTCATGGCTAGCACCTTACCACGTGGAGCCAAGAACCACCTTGCAACAGAGTGTTATAGTCTAGGTATCTGTAGCTGAAGTCTGTCATCCTTCCTACTCAGGAAGCTTAGATATGATGATCTCCATTCCAAACTATCCCAGACACAAAAGGTCCCATAAGTCTATTGTCTCCTATTCACCATTTAGAAATTTGAAGTGGAAGCTGGGCGCTGGTGACTTGCACCTGTCATCTTAGCCACTCTGTAGCCTGAGAGCTGAGGATCACAGTCCAAAGCCAGGCTGGGAGGAAATTACTTGAGAGGCTTCTCTCCAGTGAACTACCAAAATCATGCAGGGGTGCTGTAGCTCAAGTGGTAGGGTGGTTGGCTTTAACTGAAGAGCTCAAGGACAGCTCCCAGGCCTAGACTTCAATTCCTCCAACTTTCAAGAAAAGAAAGAAAGAAACTTGAAGTGCAGCGATGGGACTGTGTCTTAGGGGTAGAGTGCTTTGCAGGTATGAATCCCTGGGTTTGATTCCTTAGTAAAACATCACTAAAAAAAAACCTGAATTAGCTGTGCGGCTCAAGTGGTAGAGTGCTATCCTTGTACAGGAGAAACTAAGGTACAGTGTTCAGGTCATGAGTTCAAGCTCGAGGAAAAGTGTATGCATACACACACATGAACATACACACACACACACACACACACACACACACACACACACACACACATGCACAATCACACAGATACCAGAATTGAAGCTCTGAAACCAAATGGTAAAATTCTGAGCTCATGGTCAGCACCCAGGCCCCGTATTCAACCCCAAAACCTAGCTACCCAGGGCCCCTTTAGGAGAGGTCAAAGGTTTCAAAACCTGATGAGCTTCAACAGCCCTAAATAACATGAAGCATTGTGATATTAGACATATGCTTGGATTTAGCAAGCTTCCAGAAATCTAGGAAGGCACTGTTCCCAATAATGAATCATTTTATTAGGTTCAGCTCTCTTATTGTCTGCCAGAAGGACCCTTGAATTAATTGTAGTAGGTTATTTCAACACTGGATCATAGTATAACAAAGACAGGATAAGTACAGGGAAGTTGGCCTTCCACGGGAGGTGGCACAAATGAAGGCTTCCTGTCAAAACAAAGCACTGGGGAGAGTGATAGCTTGGGGTACAAAGAGGACTTTTTCTCCTAGCGTTCAGAGCCTGCCCACCCTCCTCTTCACTAATTGTCCTGAATGGAGTTGTTTGTTACACAGCTGTACAGGAGTGAGGCCTTTTGTTTGCCTGTTCCAACAATGAAGCAGACTTTCTCCAGCAGCCTGGAGTGTGGAGAAAACCTCAGGCTACTCTGGGAACAGTGAGGAGAGCCCCGGAACATGCACTGTCTTGTAAACACTCTCTGTGCTATGAAATCATTCTATTTAAAGCAAATTTCCTAGCTGGGTGCCTTTCATCATAGGGACTCTGGACATTCACAGATAGAAATGCATGCATACATACAAGGGGAGACATGGAGTTACTTGTGTTTTTGTTTTTTGTTTTGGCAGGTCCGGGGGTTGTATTATGAGCCTAAGCACTGTCTCGGAGCTCATTTGGCTCAAGGGTAGCTCTCTGCTCTTTAGCCACAACCCCATTCATGGCGATCTTTTATTCCTGTGATCCCTCAGAAGTAAGACTGCTGTAGACTCTCCTGTCCTGGCTGAATTCAAAACTGGCATTCTCTACCTCTCAGACTCCTGAAGAACTAGGATTACAGGCAGGAACCTCTGACACCTGGCTTTCTTTTCTTCTTGTTCTTTTTTTCATTGTGACAAAATGAAATCTTCACAGTGTCATTCTAATGGTTTGCATTTCGAAGTAAACTACCCAGGCCTGGAGTTCAAATGCCAGGACTCCCACCTACACATGGAGGGAGATCTTGAGAAAAGCTTTCCTATTCATGTGAATGCTTAATGGAATGTTATAAAAATAACAATTAAATTTGCAGTTAGTTCATGTATATTATTTAATTATATATACGATATTACTACCAATTATTGATAAATAATCCCTTACTTTATTTAAGTATTATGGTTGAATACATAACAAAGTATTAATTGCAAATTAGTCAATGTACTATAATTATTGTGTATAATTTTATAATGTAATCATACACTACTAATGTAATTGTTACTTTACTACATTCAATTCATATGGATATATAAAAAGTAGTGGATTATGTCTTCCATTCTAGCACCATGGTATGATTATCCCAATTAAAGAATACTGACTACTTTTACATTAATGCTTTAATAAATATTCAACCATGATACTTCATTAAATGGAGGCATAATTTAATAATAAATCACAATATATATAATTTAATATCCTCACATTGTCTCTCTCTTATATATATTGCAAACTACACATCTATCTATTTATCTATCTATCTATATCTATACCTACATCTACATCTATATCTATATATATCAGTCACAATTATGGCTTGTTCCCATGTTCTCAGAACTGTCTGGTAGCTCAGTTTGCCAAAGGCTTTTGTAATACAACTGACCCATTCATAAGTTTGTCATGGTGGGCTGTGAGTTCAAATCCCAGCATGGCCAAAATATTATATGTGGAGTCAGAAGCCAATTTTGACACATACTTTTTCCTTCTCTGTGAAAGTCCTGGGTCTTAGTATGATGTATAATCCATATGCAAATATATCCATGTGATAATATGTAATAAATATAATAAATGGTATATATGTAATAAACTAAAATAAAACATAAGGATAATAAATGTCATATGGAGTAACCCCATGTATGTAAATAGATCTCATATATGAATATTATTTTTATCAGTGCTGGAGTTTGAATTTGGACCCTGGAAACTGGGCTGAAATTCTTGTCTTCAATGATGGTGAGCTTCCTCTGACCCACAGTGCCACAGAGTTACCTAGACCCTGAATTCAAATCCCAGGCCTGCCAGAAAAATGATGAAAATTCCAAGCAAGGGCCTTAATTTCATTTGGTCAGGATTAGGGCTTGAACTCAGCTCTTGGCAACTCTGCCTCAGCTTTGATCACCCTAGACTGGGGTGCAGCCTCCGGACCCACAGCCCATCCTGAGATCCTAGGACCCGAGTTCAAATTTTGGGACTGGCAAAAAAAAAAAAAACGGAGAAGTGCTGGGAAGGTGGCTCAGTTATAGATTGCTTGCCTTGCATGCATAAGACCCTGGGTTCGATTCCTCAGCACCACAGAAGCAGAAAAAAGCAGAAAGTAGTGTTATGGCTCAAGTGATAGAGCGATAGCCTTGAGCTGAAGAATTCGGGGCCAGCACCCAGACCCAGAGTACTGGCTCCAAACCGACAAAAAAGAAAGAAAAAAATAGTGCCAGGAAAAAAAAGTAGAAGTATAAAACTGGGAAGTTCCAGAAGGCAGTTTTACATTGTTTTTTCCTTTACAACTATCCTGGGTCTAAATATCAGGGACCGTAAAGTGTACATGACCTTGCACTGTTGAACTTTGGTGGGCTATCAGGGAAGCCATAGCCAAAACCAGCAACCTAGGCCCAGCGTGCGAATCCCAGGACTGCCACCTTATCAACGGTGGGAGATCCTAAGAAACGCATTCAGATATACATCCATATGAATGGAATGTAGTAAAGTAACAATTACATTAGTAGTGTATGATTACATTATAAAATTATACACAATAATTATAGTACATTGACTAATTTACAATTAATACTTTGCTATGTATTCAACCATAATACTTAAATAAATTAAGGGATAATTTATCAATAATTGGTAGTAATATCGTATATATAATTAAATAAAATACAGACATCTCTGTCTTGTTTTATACATACATACATACATATATACATACATACATATATACATATATATATGTATATATGTAACAATCTACATATATATTTCTACACTTGTCATTCCTGGGCCTCAGTAGTAGAGTGCTCGCCTAGTATGTATGAAGCCCTGGGTTCAATTCCACACTATCACAGGCACAGGAAAAGCCAGAAAGTATTGCTGTTTCTCAACCAGTTGGGCACTGGCTTTGAGGATGAAAGCTTAGGGACTGTGTCTAGGCCTTTACTCAAGCCCCAGGACTGGCACCAGAAACAAGTTAGAATGTTCTAATTGCAAGAATAGAAGGCCAGGATTTCAAATACATCCTTACAGATCAAGCTGGTAGTCTGAAGCTGATGGCTGCCATCTAAATTGACTAAGCCAGAGGTCAACAGCTGCAACCCAGCATCATGGAACCAGACACTGTTAGCTCACCCCCAGCTGATCAGAGGGTGAGATCAGACACTGGTGGGTTGAAAACTCAGCCCTGCCAGGAAATCTGCTAGACTCTGAGCTGTGCCTCAAAGTGGTAGAGCTCTAGCCTTGAGGAAAAGGTCTTAGGACAGTACCTCCAACCTATGAGCGAAATCTCCTAGGCTGATGGCCCTCCCCACAAAAAAAAACACCCCTCTAAACTGTTAGATGTGAACTTGTGCAGTTTGTGAAAGAATGGTGATAAGCACCCTAAATCTAATGACAGTTTGTGGGATACAGGTATGTTATGAGTTCTTCCTGGGGTGTTGGGTGTTGAATCCTTCACGGGGTACTGGGTTGTTCATGGGGTATTGTGTGCTGAGTCATTCACAGGGTGCTATGTGCTGAGTCCTTCATGAGTTGTATTCTTTCATCTGGTCCTTATAAGATCTACACAAGTAAGATGATAGTGCAGATGAGAAAGTTGAGGCTCAGATATGTCCCCAAGGCAGGGCCAAATTTATGTATATTCTGAGTTCTAGTGACTTGTCTCCTGTAGACAATTGTTTTGGTTTAGTTTTCTATATAATGAACCTTGAACTCAGAGACTAAGTGTTGAATTTCTTCTTGGGTTCATGGCTAACATTCTACTATGTGGAGCCAAGGACCCCCTTGCAGCAAAGTGTCACAGCTTAGGTCTCTTTAGCTGAGATCTATCATCCTGCCTGCTCAGGAAGCTGAGGATCTTGGTACCTTTTCCCCTTGGTGGTTGAGTGGCTCTGAAGCTCCTTTAGTCTTGATGTAATGATGCCAGAGAGATGTTTGTATCTGGAAATGAGCGCATCTCTATCTAAGGACTTTTAAAGTACCTTTTAAAAATACTTTTGAAAGTGATTTTAAAATATTCTAATGAAATTTTCAAAAAGTTTGTTAATTTCTGCTCTCGAAATTAAGTCACTGAATTATGGAGTTAAAAAAAATTATCCCAGATCACGGACAAAATTCAGCCTGCGCAGGAAATTCCTTGAGATGGTTATATAAAATAAACCATCAGAAAGCCTAAAGGGGTGCTGTAGCTCAAGTTGCAGTGCACTAGACTAGAGCTGAAGAGCTCAGTGACAACACCCAGGCCCAGACTTGAACTCCTCCAACTTACAAGAAAAGAAAGAAACCTGAAGTGGAGAGGGATTGTTTCTTAAGGGTAGGCTGCTTTACATGTGTGAAACCATGGATTTGATCCACATTCCTAGAAAAAAAGGCTGAAGTGGCTGTGTTACTCAAGTGGTAGAGTGCTGTCCTTGTCCAGGAGAAACTCAGGTAGAGTGGTTGGTCCTGAGTTCAAGGACCAGTAATAGTGTATGCACACACATACACACACAAACACTCTCACACACACACACATACATACACACACACACACACACACACACACACACACACACACACACACGGAAGCACCATTGCCAATAATGAATCATTTCATTAGGTTCAGCTCTCTAATTATCTGCCAGAAGGACTCTTGAATTAATGTTAACAGTTTGGTTCAACACAATCTTACAATGACAGGATGAGTACAGGAATTTGGCCTGCCATGGGAGGTTGCACAAATGAAGGCTTCCTTTCAAAACAGGGCATTGGGCTGGACGCTGGGCTCACTGGGCTCACACTTCTAATCCTAGCTACTCAGGAGGCTGAGATCTGAGGATCATGGTTCAAAGCCAGTTTGGGCAGGAAAGACTGTGAGACTCCTATCTCCAATAAACCACTAGAAAACCGGAAGTAGCTCTGTAGCTCAAGTGGTAGAGCGCTCGCCTTGAGCTGAAGAGTGCAGGGACAGCACCCAAGCCCAGAGTTCAAGCACCATGACCGAACAAAAAACAAAAACAAAAAATAGAGGGCACTGGGGAGAGAGATAGCTTGGGGTACCAGGCCTTTTTCTCCTGACCTTGAGAGCCTGCCTGCACACATCCTTAATAATTTGCCCAGATGAATTGTTTGTTACACAGCAATACAGGAGTGAGCCTTTTTGTCTGCCTGTTCCAACAATGAGGCAGACCTCCTCCAGCAGCTGGGGTATGGAGAACCCCTCATGCTACACTGGGAACAATAAGGGGAGCCCCAGAACATGCACTGTCTTGAAAGCACTCATTGTGCTATGAAATAGTTCTATTCAAAGCAAATTTCCTAGCTGGGTACATTTCTTCATAGAGACTCGGATGTTCACTGATACAAATACATGCATACATACACAGACACATGGAGTTACTGGCTCTTTTTTCCTGGCATGTCCTGAGCTTGAACTGTGAGCCTAGACATTTACACTGAGCTCCTTTTGCTCAAGGAAGCATTTTATTGTGTCTTAAACCATGATTACCCTAGGCTGGGGTGCAGCTTTTACACCCACAGATAATCCAGGGATCCTAAGACCGGAGTTCAACTCCCAGCACTGGCAAAAATACTGGCAAAAATACACTGGGTGTCAGTGACTCAGCTTGAAAATTGTACGTGAGCTTGCATGGATGAAGGCGGAAGGGTCTCAGTGAAGCCTGAGCCCAACATATACACCTAGGCCCTGAGTTCAATCCTGGGAGTTCAATCCTGGGACTGCCACCTACACATGGCTGAAGATCCTAGGAAACTTATTTCTATCTATAGGAACACTAATAGAATGTTTGAAATGTACTAACTGAATTACTAATTAGCTAGTCATTCCAGTTTAAGATTGTATTCAATAAATATAGGTCATTAATTAATACTTTATAAGTCTTCTTCTATAATTGATTAATGGAGGCATAATTTTATACTAAATAATTGGTAGTAATATAATATATAGAAATAAGATATAGACATCACCCTTTATATAGGGTTATACATTAGAGTCTACATAAATGTCTACCTGTCTCTCTCTGTATACATTTATAGATGCATACACATTTGTAAATACACACACACACACACACACACACACACACACACTCACACACTCATACACACACTGCAATCTAAACATCTGTTTTTATAATGGCCATTCCTAGGGCTTGATCTCAGGTCCTCAAATTTGCCCGCCAACTTCTCTTGCATCAGACTGGTGTGCTAACATTTACCCATTCATGAAGTGGGCCTGCTAGGCCCTGAGTTCAAGTCACAAAACTGCCAAAAACTTAATCCTGGTGGAGAGTCAATTGTCCCACTTGTTTTCCTTATTGGTGAAATTTCTGGGACTCACGAATGATGTAGAATACATAGGCACATCTATGTCTTATGTAATAGGATGCAAAAAATGTTATAAGTATAGTCATCCTCACTAAAGTCCATAATAAATAAATAAAACACAAAATAAAATGAATACACTAACTGCAATATGCAGTAAACATGTGTAAGTAAATATAAATCATGTATTTAAAATATATACAAATATTAATTTTTCGAGTGCTAGGACTTGAATTCAGGCCCCAGGAACAGGCCTGAATTTCTTGTCTTCCAGAAGGGTGATCTTCCCCATCCCCCACAGTGCTGCAGATTTACCCAGGCCTTGAGTTCAATTCCCAGGTGTGGCAGAAAAAATGGTATGAATTCCAAGCCAAGGAGCCTCATAATTTTTAAAATATTTTAATGTATATATGTATGTATGTATGTATGTATGTATGTATGTATGTATGTATGTGTTTGTGTATGTATGTATGTATTTTTATTTTGTCAAGCACAGGGCTTGAACTCATGTTGTGGCAATTATGCCTCAGCTTTGATTACTCTAGGCTGGGGTGTAACCCCTGCACCCACAGCCGAACCTGGGTTCCTGGGCCCCAAAGTCTGACAAGAAAAAAAATAATTAATGCGACATAGAAAAAAAAAAACTGGCATCTTGCAGATGGCTGCCGGTTTTACATTTGTTTTCTTTGCAAAGTGACCATCCTGTCTGAATGACACTGTTGGAAAATGTTGGTAACCTGGCATTGCTGAAGGCTGGCAGGCTATCAGGGAAGCCATAGGCCAACATGGCAACAAAGGCCCTGTGTTTGAAGCCCGGTCGTGTCCCCTACCAAAGGCAGGAGATCCTAAGAGTCTCCTTCCTATTCATAGGAATACCGACAGAAGATTATTAATGGCAAGGTTGAATAAGTTGTTTCTGAATACTACTATATAAATAGAGTGATTTTAGGAGGCCAATGGATTTTAATGAATATTTTTGCCATATTCAAAGAATAGTATTAATTACATGGATGCAATAGTTTCGGAACAGTGGTTGATTTAATTAATAATTCATTAAGGATGAAAGCAATAATATTAATTACATGGAGAGGCAAGAGCCCTAGTGGTCTATAGCTGAGGTCTCTCATCCTGCCTTCTCAGGAAGCTGAGATCTGAGGACCTGGGTTCCAAACTATCCCAGACACAAAAGGACTCATGAGCCTATTATCTCCAATTCACCACTAAGAAACCTGAAGTGGAAGCTAGGTGCTTGTCACTCATGTCTGTCATCCAAGCTATTCAGTCAGATGAGATCTGAGGATCATGGTTCAAATCCAGCGTGGGCAGGAAAGTCCTTGAGACGCTTAGCTCCAATGGACCACCAGAAAAGCTGAAGTGGCGTTTGGCTCAAGTGGTAGAACAGAAGATTTGAGCGGAAGAGCTCAAGGACAGTACCCAGGCTCTGTGGCTCAAGTAGGAGAGGGCTATACTTATACAAGAGAAACTAGGTACAGTGCTCAGGTCCTGAGTTCAACCTCCAAGAATCGTGTATGTGCTTATGCGCCCTCTCCCACGTGTGCACACACACACACACACACACACACACACACACACTTACACACACACACACACTCACACACACACACAAAGAAGTGATGCTGTTGCACAAAATGTTAAAGCACCGGGCTTCTACACTGAGCTCATGGTCAGCACCCAGGCCCTGTGTTCAACCCCAAAACCTAGCCACCCAGGGCCCAACTAGGAGAGGTCAAAGGTTTTAAAACCTGATGAGGTTCACCAGCCCTAGATGACAAGAAACTTTGTGATACCAGATATGTGCTTGGATTTCCCAAGCTTCCAGAAACCTAGAAGAGGCATCATAGGCTCATCATCACAGGCAATGAAACATTTTATTAGTTCAATGCCATACTTGTCTGCCAGAAGCACTCTTGAATTATATTGAGCACTGTATCTGAACACTGGAATATAGTCTCACAAAACCAGGATAAGTGCACAGGACGTGGCCTGTCACAGAAGGTGGCACATATGAAGGCTTCCTGTCTAACCAGAGCACTGGGGAAATTGATAGTTTGGGGTACAAAGAGACCTTTTTCTCCTGAACTTCAGAGCCCACCCACACTCATCCTCACTATCTGACCAGGACGGAGTTGTTTGCTACACAGTTGTACAGGACTGAGGCCTTTTGTCTCCTGTCCAAACAATGAGAGAGACTTCTTCCAGCAGGCCTGGGATGCAGAGAAACCCCCAGGTTACACTGGGAACAGTGAGGGGAGGCGCGGAACATGCACTATCATGAAAACAGTCTCTGTTGTGAAATCATTTTATATAATACACATTACCTAGTTTGGTGCCGTTCATCATAGCTAGTCTGGAGCTTCAACTACAGGAATACATCCATACATACCCAAAGACATGGAAGTACAGGTTCTTTTTGAGGGGGCAGGTCTTGGGGTGGAACTATGAGCCTAGAACTTGTCCCTGAGCTCATTTTGCTCAAGGGTAGTGCATTAAGCTTGAGTCACATCCCCACTTCTGGGTTTTTCTGTGATCTCTTAGAAATAAGTTTAATGGACTTTCCTAATCTGGCTGGAATCAAATTCAGATTCTCTACATCTCACCCTCTGAAGAGCTGGGATTACAGTGAGAAGCCACTGGCACCTTCTTTCTATTCTTCTTCATTTTTAATCTGGGCAATCTGACTCCTTAGCAGGGTCATTCCAATGGTTTGAATTTATAAATTAACTACCCAATGTTCTTTAGAACTGCTTTACCTGAGAAGGATTTTTTCTCCTCATCTTCTCTTCTGGGTCACATTTTTGAAGCCAAAAGGGAGAAATGAGTGTCACAGGATTTGGGAGCAAATATCCACAGGACATGTCAATTCTGTCACTTAGCATTAAGATGCAGTGAATTTGCTGTCTCAAGATGAGAAGACCAAAAGCTGGAAAGATCCTCATGCTGTCTGCATTACTCCTTTTGTCTATAAAATGATCTAGTAATTATGAGTGTTATGTGTCTACAACCTTAAGTATCTAGAACCCACTAGAAGCATCTTCATGTATCTCTTTTTCTCTAGTGCCTCTCGAGATTTAGACTAAGGGTTTGTGTGGAGGGACTCCTTGGTGTATCCCTGAGGAAAGCCGCTTGAATCCTGTTTGGGAGATCGCCGTTCAAATTCAGCCTGAGCAAGAATTCTGTGAAACTCTTATCTCCAATAAACCACCAGAAAACCAGAAGTGGAACAGTGGTCCAGAGGGCAGAGATCCAGCTTTGAGAGAGAAAGCCAAGAAGGAGACTCAGGCCAGACCAGGAGTGGGAGGTGCTTATGTCCAATTAATGACCAGATGGCTGGAAGTGGAGCTGTGGTGGTGGTAAACCATCAGCTTTGGGGAAAACAGCTGAGGAATGCTTTGGGCCCCGAGGTTAAGCCCTGGGATGCCCACAAAAATTTTTCAAAAAGAGAAGGCCAATTTTATGTATCAGTGCCCTACCTACTTATGTCTGTATATTACCTCCGTGAATGCAAAAAGACCTTATGCAGTGCTTCTCCTTTTTTTTTTTTTTACTGATTTATATTTCAGATATTCTCCTTTCATATACTGCTCATTCTCTTCATTTCAGGCCCATGGCTTTTCTCTTTCAGGGTTCCAGGCCTGTGTCCTTATATGATACACTGACGCTCTCAGGAGCCTTTATTTACATTTTGTTATGAGGCCAATGTAGGAACCATAACAAACTAGGCAGGGGAAAAGAAGACCAGGTTTCATAGAAGTATCCAGTATTCAGAAAATTAAACTTGGGGAGATAAAATGGCAACATACTTTCCTAAAAAACTACCGTTAAGGAAAAGATGAGGGAGCTGGGAATGTGGATTGCTGAGAGAGTGCTTGTCTAGCATGCAAGAAGCCCTGGGTATGATTCCTCGGTAGCACATATACAGAATAAGCCACAATTGGGGCTGTGGCTCAAGTAGTAGAGTGCTACACACAGTGCCCAGGCCTTGAGTTCAACCCAAGAACTGGCAAAGAGCTACCTAGGTAGAATGGTAGGTAGGTAGGTGCATAGATAGATAGACAGACATAGGATAGAAAGAAAGAAAGAAAGAAAGAAAGAAAGAAAGAAAGAAAGAAAGAAAGAAAGAAAGAGAAAGAGAGAGAGAGAGAAAGAAAGAAAGAGAGAAAGAAAGAAAGAAAGAAAGAAAGAAAGAAAGAAAGAAAGAAAGAAAGAAAGAAAGAAAGAAAGAAAGAAAGAAAGAGAGAGAGAGAGAAAGAAAGGAAGGAAGGAAGGAAGGAAGGAAGGAAGGAAGGAAAGAAGGAAGGAAGGAAGGAAGGAAGGAAGGAAGGAAGGAAGAAAGAAAGAAAGAAAGATAGATAGATAGATAGATAGATAGATAGATAGATAGATAGATAGATAGATAGATAGATAGATAGATAGATAGATAGATGATAGATGAATCTGGTCTTGGATTTCAGGAGTAAAGAGGGGAACAATTCCCAGTCATTAGACCTTCTGCAATGTGACAGGACACCAGCATTGCCTTCACACAACCAGAGAGCAAGAAGACTGTCTCTTTCCCACTTTCAGGCAGCAAGGGCACCAGAACCAATTGGGCAGAGCCAGGTTCTAACTCAGATGATTGGAGAAAGAAGAGAAACAACCCTGACTCTAATTGGTCTGGAGATTTGAATTAATTATGTGGAGAATGAAGGAAGGAGAAAGGACTGGCAGAGGTAGAAGAAGGGCCTTCAAATCTGACAGATGGAGAGTCAAAAACTCACTCCCTAAGACCAGAGAGCAGGGTTTTTATACTCTGTTCCTCCCCTCTCCCCGACTAAACTGGTTTTATTGGTAACCTATGATAGCCTGATTCTCCCTTCACTTGTGGGAAGAATGTTAATTAGTCATTGTTTGAAGAGGCTGAGAAAAGCCTGACACTGGTGTAACTCTAACAAGTGTTTTAGGTTTCCTCCCATTGCTGGCATTTCCTGGAATATATGAAGTGGTTTTGCTGCTCACTTTTCTGTTGAATGTGTACATTCTGCCTCCGAATCCTGTAGGCCTGGTCTCTGCACCTAGCCTGGCTTTTGAAACTGTTTTCTGTCCTTCAATTACAGTGTTACACTGGAGTTCTTTCTGCTAACGGGGCTAGGGTTTGGAGCCTGAGAACTTCATGTGAACCCAAGATGGGTCAATGTTTCTTTCCTGCTTCTATAGATCAAGAATTCTAAGAACATTTAGACTGCAAGTACTTCTCATCACCAAGGGAAACACAGGAAGCTCTTGAACATCTGACCTTTCAGAAGTGGAAGTCAGAGTCTCATAGACTTTCCTGCCCTGGCTGGCTTCACCTTGTGATCCTCAGTCCTCAGTCTCCTGAGCTAGGTGACAGGCCTGAACTACTGTTACTCTGCTAGGCTCAGAGCTGTAATGATCTTGACAGTACAAGTCAACTGCTATCACAATGGGCTTGGGGAGCATATTAAGCCTTTTAACATTGGACCTTTCAGAACCCTGTAGGACACAAGATTACTATGCTAGAGTCTGAGAGGCTGGGCATATGGATGTGTTACACTTGAACCTTAATCTCTGACTCCAATTCTGGTATGCATCAGTGTTATGAGATCATAATTAGCAAATAGGAAAAGTACCTGGATTAACCCTCACTTTTTTCCCAATAGTTTGTCTTGAACTCAAGCCTGGGCACTGTCCCTTAGCCCCTGAGGTCAAGACAAACACTCTACCACGTGAGTTATAGCACCACATGGGGTCTTTGGGTGGTTCACTGGAGATAAGAGTCTAACAGGGTTTCCTTGGCTAGGCTGTCTTTGAACTCTGGTCTTCAGCTCTCAGCCTCCTGAGAAGCTAGAGTTCCATGTGTGAGACACTGGCATCTGGTATAATGTTTTTGATAGTCCTGGGGCTTGATCTTAGGGCCTAGGTACTCTCTCTGAGCTCCTTTTTCTCAAGGCTAGCCACTTGAGCCACTCCACAGTTTCTACCTTTTTCTGAGTTTGTGGCACTGTGGATTTAAACCCTGGCATTCATGCATGCTAAGCCAGCTCTTTACCACTAAGCCACATTTCTAGCTCCATCCTTTCAATTTTATCCCTCACTTGCCTATCCTAAGGAAAAGGTTTCTGACTATAAATTAACTAATGAAATCCCAATAGGAAGAAGTCCAAAGATTGGACAAAGCTCATACTTGGAAAAGACTCTAAACATGTGAAGACTGTAACAAATGCATCCATTTAATTATGTATTATGTTTCAACACTTAATAAAATATTAATGAAAAATGAGTCAATGTCCTAAATTGTTGCATAGAATTTTATTATAAGTGTGCAA
Organism: Dipodomys merriami; assembly: GCF_024711535.1. NCBI lineage: Eukaryota > Metazoa > Chordata > Mammalia > Rodentia > Heteromyidae > Dipodomys > Dipodomys merriami. The sequence continues at coordinate 163,823 of NW_027206534.1, read as the reverse complement.
AATGTAATAAATAGTATGTGTATAATATGCTAAATACAATTATTGTATTTAGCATATTATATGAATGAATCAAAGAAAAATAAAATACAAAATCAATAATAAAATCATAATATGAAATTAACATACATAAGTGTATATCATATGCTACACATGTATAGAAATATTTTTTCAATTGCAGGGCTTTCATTCACGCCCTGGGAACTCTAGCCTGAATTTCTTTTCCTCAAAGACAGTGAGCTTCGCCTTCACCATAGTGTAAGAGTTACCTGGATGGTGAGCTCAAATCCTAGCAATGGCAGAAATACTGGCCCCAGTTTCGACAGTGACTTACTTTTTTTTAATGGAAGCAATCATGTTTACTCAGTTCCATAATGAACATTTAAAAAAAGCAGTGTAGAATTTTGTACAGCTATTCAGACATCCTTTCCTTACCTCTAAAGTGCTTCTCTGAGAACTATATTGTTTCTCTTTTTTGTATTTTTTTTATTGCAAAAACGTTTTACAGAGGGGTTACAGTTACAGGCATTGTTGACTCCTCCTTTGTTTTCTCCATACCATCCCTTGCCTCCCATTTCCACAACTACTTCACCCTGCCGAGGTCAGTGACTTAGTTTTTCACTTTTGGTTGGCACTGGGTTTGAACTCAAGCAGTGGCAACTCTTCCCTCACATTGCTACAAGTTTACCTAGACCCTGAGTTCAAATCCCACGCTAGGAAAGAAAACTGGCAGAAATTCCAAACCACGGAGCTTTATATATTTTTTTGATTTACTTAAATAATGTTTTTTCTTTATTTATTTATTTTTTTACAACCATGGGGCTTGAACTCAGTTCATTTAAACTCTGCCTCAGCTTGGATCTCCCATAGCCGACCCTGAGATCCTAGGCCCAGAGTTCTTGCAGGTAGAAAAAAAAACCAGAAAGCACAAAACGTGGCAAGCTGTAGAGGGCTGGGGTTTTATGATTTTTTCTTTGGACGGTAACCATCCTGGGTCTGAATGATATGGCTGCAATGTGGACCTGACCTGCCCTTGCTGATGGCTGGTGGGCTATCAGTGAATCCATAGGCCAACCTGTCAACATATGCCCTGGGTTAAAATCCCAGTCCTGATACCAATGGCAGGAGATCACAAGCGACTCATTCCTATGCATAGGGATACTGATTAAAAGAGTAGTTCATGCATCGGTCTTGTCTAAAATTGGATGCAATACTCCTCTAATGCTGATTGGTCTTAATGTTATTAAGCATGAAAAGAATAATATTCCTTCAATGTTGGGATAGTAAATACCTAAGAATTGGGAGGAAAGTAGTAATTGTCATTCAATCATAGATAGACGGCTCTGGCACTCTTTACCAATATATATTTATTTGTATACTACCATCTGCCTATTCATGTATTGCTATTTTAGCCAAACCTGGGGGTTGATCTCAGTGCTGGGCAAACACCTGACAGCTATATTGTCTAAAGGTTTCCATGCTGAAACTCACCCATTCATGAATTGGGCCGGCTAGACACCGAGTTCATATCCTCACACTGCCAGACATGATGGAGAACACATCTAAAATCTAGATTCTATATGGTAGGATGTAAGCAATGTAATAAATGGTATAGGTGTCATCAGAGTCAATAAAAAAGGTAAACAAATGAATAAAACAAGAAATAAAATGAATAACCACACCAAACACAATATGGACTGAACATCTGTATGGAAGTATAAATCCCATCGTTAAAATGTATATAAGGAGTACCTTTTCCAGGCATGAGGCTTGAATTCAGCCCCCCTACGAAGAGGGAATGGCGGGAGATCCTGAGATACTCATTTCTGGACCTAAAAAGAGTCATAGAATGAAATCGATCTCATCTTTGAATAAGTACTTCGTGCATGATGCAAGTAGGAAATGATAGGCAAGACTCATGTGGTATAGATTATTTGTAAAAGAGAGTTGATGAAGCGTGACAATAATAATCACAGTCATGAAATGGAGGCATCAGGAAAGATCCAAGAATCAGTAGTCACAAAGATTGGATTCCATCACAGGTCACTATCAATCAATCCTACTCTATACAAATATATACTTATTTGCATACTACCTTCAGTTTATGAATGGGTCACTATTGTGCTCGCCACTCTCCCCCCAGGGGGGCTCAAACTCAGGTACTGGGAAGGCCTAGCTCCTTAATTGCTAACAGGCTGTTGTGCTAATGTGGAACCATTCACCAATGGTGCTTGCTAGGCCTGAGTTCAGATCCCAGCCCTGCCAAAAGATTCATCTTGATGCCAGAAGCCAATCGTTGCACCTGTTTCATTTCCTGTGCAAGTACTGGGTCCCAGCTAGGATGGCGAATGCATGGGCCACCCTGTAGTCATGGGAATTAGTTGTTACACATGTCAGCCGAGTTATACCTGTCATCATATACTCAAGAAAATACATAATACATTTATGAATAGCATACAAATTAAAGACAATAAGTACACTCAATGCATGATGCAGTCCACACACGGATGTGAATATACATCCCATGTTTCAATGATGCATTGAGGACTATTTTGGCCTCCCTAGGACTCGATCTCAGTTCCTGGGAACAACCCAACTCCTTACTGGCTCACAGTCTAGTGTGATCACGTGGACCCACTGTGCAGTTGGGCCTCTTAAGCTCCAAGTTCGAGTCGCAGCCCTGCCAAAAATTCACCCTGATGTGAGAAGACAGTTGTCGCACCTGCTTTAAAATTAAATTACTGCACTGAATGAAATCTAGTCAACATATGTTTATAAATATAAATCATATATGTAAATTGTACATGAATAAGATGTTTTCTAGTGGTAGGGATCTATTTCAGGCCTAAGGAACAGACTTGAATTTCTTGACTTCAAGGAAACCAGCTTTCCCTTCCCACATAGTGCATCAGAGTTACAAAGACCTTGAGTTCCTAAACCAGTCCTGGCAGAAAAATGGCACCTTTTTAGTATGTGAGACCCAATTCTTAGTTATTTCATTATGCCTCCATTTTATTAATGTGATTGTTTAAATGCTCAATAAAATATTAACTAACATTGATCAGTGTCCTATAATAAAATTGTGTATAATTTTATACTGGAATCATTCAAGAACTGCTCATTCAATCATGACATACATCACATTCCGTTGGTAATCATATGGATAGGAGTAAGTTTCTTAGGATCTCCCGCCATTTGGAGGTGGCAGGACCAGGATTTGAACTGTGGGCTACAGCTCCCACCACTTAAACCCAAGGATAGGGAACTCACCTGACTGTCCAAGAACATCAGCAAGACCAATGATTAAGCAGGCACCTGTGGCTCTCAGCAGTCCTCCTTGATACTTACAAGGCTGTGATTGGAGGACCATGGTTGAAGTCATCCTAGGCAGGAAAGTCCTTGATACCCCTTTCCAACTTCAGTGACAACAAAGCCAGAAGCGCCGTGGCTCCAGTTTGGAGGGCCAGCCTTGAGCAAAAGTAGCTCACAGACTGTGCTCAGATCCTGAGTTCAAGGTCCAGGACTGGCAACAAACAGACATACACAATAATCTGTGCAGCCATCCGGTTAAAGCTGGTCACCCTCTTGTCTCCAACTGAATTGACATTCTTCCCTGGGAAAAGGGCTGGGGAGATGCTAACTTCTTGACTCTGACCATGCTGCTTGCATCACAGGATTCTGGCCACACCCCCATTCTTTCATGGTTCTTTCAGACCAATGGGATACAAGAATGGTGGCCACGCCCACTTCCATGCTGCCTGGTAGCACTGGGATTCCCAATGTTAGTTTACACCACTACCAGCAGTTGAGGAAGGTGAGGTGTTTGAGCGGTGAGGAAGAGACTCAAGGTGACTTGGGAGTATAGTAGGAAATTGAGAAGCCTGCCCACAAACCAGCCACTTTCTCCCTTGCCCAAGTTTTGAGATTTCAAATATCAGGCAATGGCGAGCTGCCATCCCGATTAAAGCCCCAACCTGTTCCCTGTACCTGGTTCTCTACTTTGGGCCCATTTGTCCACAACACCACTGCCATCACTGCTCATCCCACCTGGAACAGCCTCCAGCAGCTTCTTCCAGAAGTACAGGTGAGTGGCTGCCCCCAAACCACCCCTACTGAGGTCAGCCACCCCCTTGGGGCACCATGACCCCTGTTTGTTTCCTTTCCCTGGCTCTGGGGAGCCAACTTTCTGTCTTGGGCATTTCTGAAACAGAGACTCAATATATGCTCTGGCTGGGCTGGATCGAGGTCCTCCTATCTGTGACAGGTATGCTTCTCCAGGCCTGGTCCTCTGTAGTTGGGATGGTAGACATATAGCAACATGCACAGTCATCAATTTAGATGGATTATCCCCAACTTTTAGTCCACAGCAGCTGATTCTTGACCATAGGTGAAGCTCTGGGTAGGGCCGCAACCATCAGACCTCATTTTCCTCACAGGACAGTTGTTAGAAAACAAGGGATTTATGCAGAGGGATCTCTGGAACATGGCTAGCACAGAGCGAGCAGCCTTCAGATAAGGTTCTCTACAGGTCTGTGAGCAAATGATAAGAAGATACCCGGAAAGGGCTCAGATGGAGCCTTTTATCAATCATGCAACAGATGTGGGATTATGAAACAAAACATGGCTCTCTTTCATCATTACCCTATCCCCGTATGGTAGGGGATCCTTCATTCTGTGGAATTTTGCAGCTGGGGAAACCGAGGCACAGAGAAGCCAGGTGACCTACTTATGACTTCAACTTCACAGGAAGCTCAGCCTGACTTCACTACCATGTTCCCTAAGACAATGGTTGTTGTTCAGTAGACTTCTGGTGGTAGGAAGTCCACTTCTTGTCAGTCGTGGGGCTTGAACTCTTGGTCTGGGCACTGTTCCCAAGCTCCTCAGCAAAAGGCTAGCACTCTACCACTTGATCCCACAGCACCATTTCCAGTTTTCTGGTGGTTCTTTGGATATAAGAGTCTCAAAGAAGTTCCTGCCGGGGCTGGCTATGAACCATGATCCTCGTATCTCAGGCTCTTGTTTAGTTAGGATTAGAGTTCTAAGCCACCAGCAAACTTCTTAATTGTAATTGTGACTTTTTTCTCTCCCTCTTTCACAAGAACTGGTTGAATGGGTGCTGGAGGTGGGGGTTCAGTATCCCCATGTGGCTAGAACCCAAGGTGGCCCTCTCATTCTGGAGGTGGGCTGTAGGTCAGGTGCTGTCTTCCTCAGCCTGTTGAAACAGCTCCATGAGATAAGCCCCTCTGTGCCCAGGCTAGACCATGACAGTTCTTCATTGTCCATCCAGCCTTACTGGACTTATTGTATTGTATTGCTTTCGACATCATTTCTAGCACCTGGCCAAAATTATGATACACAGTTACTGAATAAAAATGTAATGCCATCTTAAGAAAGTCATTTATGGCTCTGGAAATGTGGCTTCATGGTACAGTGATTGCCTATCATGCATGAAACCCTGGGTTCAATTCCTCAGTACACATAAAAAGAAAAATTCTGGAAGTGGTGCTGTGCCTCAAGTGGTAGAGTTCTAGCTTTGAGCAAAACAAAAAAAGAAAAGAAAAAGAAAAAAAACTCAGGAATAATTTCTTACCCCTGAGTTTAAACCCCTAGACTGGCAAAACAAAAACAAAACAAAACAAAACAAAAAGATTTATTTAGTAAATGCATAATAAAGAACCCATACTTGTAATATATAATTGCTCCTTCCATACTGACACTTGACAATAGTCACTAATTCATGTACTTATATTAGGATACTTTGTTGAAAAAAGTTTTGTTCATTAAGTCACAGAGATTAATGCCAGGAATGTGCTTAGATGTCAGGGGAAGATTAATTCTGGAAATTCGATTCCAGGATTTTGTGTCATCACTGTTAATCACAAAGAGAAGGGTAGTCTAAGTGTGATTTTGAAACCTTTTGGTCAGTAATGGCACCAAAAAGGCAGAGGCTAATTAAGTGTTGTGACAGAAGATAAAGAATAACTGCAGATGTAAGGAATAAATGATAGTAACTAAGGTATACCAGAAACTGTTATAGAGAACCATTTTTGGTTATTGAAGAACTTGTTGTCAACTAGGCTTGTCCTCATTGTCTTTAGCATTCTAAATCTCTTAGGCTAGTTCTTAATCTCTGTGTGATGAATGTATCTCCTTCTATGCTGTTCTTTCATAGGTGATCTCCTTTGCTTTCTAAAAATCAGTATTTCTGTATTTCTCTATGAACATTTCCTGATAGTAAATTCACCTATACATATGTCAGAGGATGCTAATGTAAGGGTCCCATAGCTCATGAGTGATTAATATAACAAAATGGAAATGGAGTATATTTATTGCTATCTCAATTTTTCTGAAAAGTTGCAATGTCATCATTTGGTTAAAATTTCCATTCTTTGTCTACACAGTGTCACTAAGTGCACATAAATGCAAATATGAGTCAGGTGCTGGTTGTTTACACCTGTAATCCTAGCCACTTAGGAGATTGAGACCAGAGGATTGTGGTTCAAAATCAGCCTGCTCAGGAAGATCCATGAGACCCTAATCTTCAGTTTACCACCAGAAACCCAGAAGTGGTGCTGTAACTAAAGTGGTAGTGCACTCAAGTTGAACTGAAGAGCTGAGGGACAGCACCCAGGATCAGAGTACAAACCCCACAGCCAACAAAAAAGGTGAAATATGACTTTAAGTTTCCCCAAAAGGAACGAAAAGACCAATAATCTTCCCAAGCAATACAAATAATTCCAAAATGATTCAGTGCACCCAATTTTGCTGAGTAATGTTATGCATTATTTGCTGGACATATTCTCTAAAAACAAATCGTTTATCTAGGGATACAGTTTGACCCTTTGCAACAATGAGAGGTAGAAGTCGTAACGTCGAAAAAAGAACTTTACAACTTTGGTGGTGGGGGGCGAGGACCTGGAGGGGGGAGGGTTGTAGTACGAGAAGGGATGGGATGGGAAAACAAAGTGGAAGAAAAAATGCTTGATTAGAAATGTACTTGTTATCTTGCCAATGTAATTGTAACTCCTCTGTATGGTATTCTCACAATAAAAAAAAGAAAAAAATTGTCAAATATTAGCTTTAAAATAAACTTCATCTAATATTTCATGTTTGAAAAGAGAAGTCTATACAGCTGATGTCACTTGGCTTTCTTATTATCTTACTTCAAAGCCCCCCAGGCAGGAGAGTCTGTCAAACTCATCTGTAATTACACAGCAAAAAAGCCAGAAGGGGAGTTTTGGTTCAAGCATAGAATAGTAGATTTGGGGGCTGATGGGCAGGAAAGAAAACTGTTCAGGGACAGGGTCCGGGTTCAAGCCCCAGAACCAACACAAAATAAAGAAACAAGCAAATAAAAAAACAGATATTTCATTGGAACCCTCCTTAAAGGAGTACTGTTCTGAGAAGAGGCTCCTTTTCCTGATCATACTCACTGGAGGCTTCTTTGGAATCGTTCTTGCTCTGGAGAACTCAGGACTAAATTAAAAGAATTGATAACTGACTCCTGCAACAAGAGAATCATTTCAGGGGTGAAATATACATCCATAAGACATTTTAAAACCTCCATGTCTTTGTTTCTTTGCAGTAGAACTTTCTTTGGGTGGGGGTGGGGGGGTTCAGTCATGGGCCTGAATTCTAGCCCTGGGTACTGTCCCTCAGCTCTTCGACTCAAGGCTAGCCCTCTAACAATTGAGCCACAGCACCACTTCTGGCTTATTTTTGCTTATGTGGTGCTGAGGAATCGAACCCGGGCCTCATGCATGCAAGGCAAGCGCTCTACCACTGAGCCACCTTCCCAGTCCCTGGAGTAGAATATGTTTAAAACAAAATTATTTCCTTTTGTTCTATGCTGGCCTTCAAATGGCACGGTATTACTTTTTTTAATTTCTTTTTTATTGTGAAAATACTGTACAGAGGGGTTAAAATTACATGGGCAAGATAATGAGTACATTTCTTAGCAAGCATTGCAGCCTCCTCTTTGTTTACCCTTCACATCCCTTCCCAGCCTCCCCTCACCCCCCCCCAACCTCCTCACCCCACCAAAGTTGTAAAGTTCGTTTTCGATATGACAACTTGAACTTCTCAATGTTGCAATGGGTCCACCTGTATCCTTATTTAAACGACTTTTTTTCTCTTTCCCATCCACAAATTATACCGACATCAAATACAGTGAAACCAGGATTTATACTGAGAGGGAGGAACATAAAAAGCAACAAATCCTATAAATGCGTTAGAAGCAAATGCATTGAATAAAAAAACATTTAAATACATATCTAAGGGTTCATTTTCCTAACATCACGTTATCTGACCTTTTCTGCTTGACTCATACTTACACTAGATATTGCAAATAAGGAAATCCATGGGATCTATGTTTCTTTGGGCTTGGCTTACTTCACTTTATATAAATTTTTCCAAGTCTTTCCATTTCCTAACAAATGGGGCAATGTCATTCTTTCTGATGGAGGATAGAATTCCATTGTGTATACATACCACATTTTCTTGATCCATTCATCTACTGAGGGGCATCTAGGTTGGTTCCATATCTTGGCTATGGTAAATAATGCTGCAAAAAACATAGTTGTGCTGGTAACATTAGTGTGGTCCTGTTTGTAAATATTTGGGTAAATGCCCAAAATTGCGATTGCTTAGTCATAGGGGAGCTCTATGTGAAGTCTTTTGAGGAACCTCCATACTGCTTTCCAAAGTAGTTGAACAAGTTTAGACTCCCACATCGATGAAGTAAGGTTCCCTTCTGTCCACATCCCCTCCATTATCTGTTGTTATTAGAGTTCTTGAATTTTGCCATTCTAACTCAGGTGAGGTGGTATCTCAATGTTGTTTTGATTTGTATTTCTTTTATGGATATGGAAGTTGAGCATTTCTTCTTGTGTATATTGGCAATCCTTCTTTCTTCTTCAGAGAAGTTTCTCTTTAAACCTATGTCCCACTTATTTATAGGGCAGTTGTTTCTTTCAGTATTTGTTATTGGGGGATTTAATTTTTTGAGTTCCAAGAATATTTTAGATTTGAGACCCTTGTCCGTTGTATGGCTAGTGAAAATTTTCTCCCAATCCATGGGCTTTCTATTGATCTTGCTAGCTATGTCCTTTGCCATGCAGAAGCTCAGCAAGTTCATGCAATCCCATTTGTCCAACCATTCTTTGATTTGTTGTGTTTCCGGGTCTCTATTAAGAAAATTTTGGCCTGCGCAAAGGAGACCTAGGGTTTCTCCTACTCCATCCTGTAATGTTTTCAGAGTGTCTGCTTTGACTCCGAGGTCTTTGATCCATTTGGAATTGATTCTGGTGCAGGGTGATATATAAGGATCTAGATTTAGTTTTCTACAAGTAGTTAACCAATTTTGCCAGCACCATTTACTAAAGAGGCTGTCTTTCTTCCATTCTATAGTTTTAGCTCCCTTATCGAAGATTAGATGGCTATAGGTCTGTAGGTTCATTTCTGGGTTTTCAATTCTATTCCATTGGTCCTGAAGTCTGTTCCAAGCCAGTACCAAGCTGTTTTGATTACTTTGGCTTTATTGTAGAGTTTGAAATTTGGTATTGATATTCCTCCAGCAGCGTTCTTTCTGTTGATGAGTGTTTTTGCTATTCGGGGTCTTTTATTGTTCCATATAAATTTTGGATTACCTCTTCTATTTCCTTGAAGAATGATTTAAAGAGAGACCTCTCTGAAGAAGAAATATGAATGACCAATGGACACATGAAGAAATATGGAACATTTCTGGCCATAAAATAAGTCCAACTCAAAGCAACATTGAGATTCCACCTCACCCCAGTTAGAAGGACAATTATGAAGAACATTATTAATAACAGAAGCTGGGTGGTTGGGAATGGGGCCAAAATGGAACATTACTGGCCTGGTGGGGAATGTGGCCAAAAAGGAACATTACTCCACTATTGGTGGAAATGTAAACTTCTTCAAATACTCTGTAAAGAAGTACAGATGTTCCTCAATAGAGTTCTCCTATCACCCAACAATGATGGATCAAGAAAATGTCATATATATTCACAACATAAATCTGTGCTTCCATCAGATGAATGACATTGCCCCATTTGTAAGGAAATGGAATAATTTGGAAACATAACAAGTCAAACAAGCCAGACACAAAAAATCATAGGCTACATATTTTCATTCATTTGGAAAAACTAGAATATGTCTAGGATATTCACAATAGCTCAATAGTAATATGCATATCACCATCTAAAATGATGCTTATAGAAATGAGCTCCAAGAAATGGATAAAAGATGATGGTATAGAGAACTGTTTTTAGTTGTTTCTATTTAGATTTACCCTTTGGCTTATTCCCTCTAGTCACTGTTTTTATTTTATGCACCCTTTGTTTTATACATGTTAATCTGATTTGGGGAAGGGGAGGGAAATCACCGAAATAGTGGGACAAAGATTAACCAAAGCAACAATGATATACACTAGACCCTATGTTACAAATGAACTTTACAACTTGTGGGAGTGGGATGTCAGGTTTGGGGGAAGCAGGCAAAAATGAACAAGGGGTAACACTGTTAAAAATGTACTCATTACTTATGTAACTGTAACCCACCCCTCTGTATATCACCTTCATAATAAAAAAATACCCAAAGCAATAAGAGAACTCATCCAAATAGAGAAAATTAAAGACAAATATGAGACCAAACGACAGATATAAGCAAAATAGAGAATGATATAAGAGAGAACTTTGAAAACCTCATGCCAATCTCCTCGAGAATCCTGGAGAAATTTATGCTTTCCTATACTCGATCTGAACCAAGGAGTAACACATAAGAAGAAATGAAAATGAAATGTCAATAAACCACATCCCATTCAAGAAAAATCTAAGACTCAATGAATGTACCATGAAATTAAGGCCTGCAAAGAACTTACAATACACAGAAATAAGTCTTTAATGGAATAGAGAGGGAAATGGAATTATCAAACACATTCTATGAAGCTAGAATTAGATCTTCGCCAAATCACATAGAGACTCAAAAAAAAAAAAAAAGAAAACTATCAAACCAACTCTTTGACAAGCAATGATGCATAACTTCTTAATAGAATTCTCACCAACCAATTTCAGCAACTAACAGAAAAGTTATATTGTATAATCAAATAGGATTCTTCCTAAGATACAATTGGATTCAATATTCTTGTCAATAAACATCATACAAACCATCAGCAGAAGGAGGGACAAGAAACACAAGATTGTCTGTAGGGATGTAGAAATAGCTTTTAACAAGCTCCAATACAACTTTATGATTAAAAGATCTGAGAAGCTAGAAATACATGGAACATTCCTCGATATAATACATAGTATGTATAGGGCAGAGATAATTAGCATTTACCTAATGGTGGAAGCATGAAGACATTAAAATCATGAATGAGAAAAGGATGTGCACTCTCTTAATGTGTACTCCAATATGGTAGTGGAATTTATAGCAAGAGCAATAGGCAAGAGAAAAACATAAGTATTCAAATATTTTTTTTCCTTTCTTGCAATTGTTTCTAACATATTTATAGGACGATTTTTTCTTGCTTTGTATGTCCCTCCCCCATGGTATAACCCATGCTTTCACAATATTTGATGTTGGTATAATTTGTGGAGGGGAAGGGAAAAAAGAAATTGTTTAACTAGGGATACAGGTGGACCGATTGCAAAATGAGATGTACAAGTCGTTATGTCGAAAAATGAATTTTACAACTTTGGTGAGGAGTGGGGTGAGGTTTGGGTGGGGTGGCGGGAGTATGGGAAGGTATGGGAAGGGGAGACATAGAGGAGGCAACAATGCTTGATAAGAAATGTATATGTTATCTTTGCCCATGTAATTGTAACTCTTCTGTACGGTATTCTCACAATAAAAATATAAATAAGTAAATAAAAAGAAAAACATAAAGGGGATCCAAATAGGGAAGAAGTAAACCTATCCCTTTTTACAGATGAAATGATACTGCATTTAAAGGACCCGATAACTTATTTCAACAATCTCCGATGAGTTAATTGCTTTCAGAAATATTCGTTTGTGCCATGAAATACAGATATCCTTTTATTTTAATTACAGTCGGCTATTAGGACTCCCACAGAAACCAAAATCAGAGGATGCTAATTAATCTGATAAAATGCATAATAAATTTTTATAATTAATATAACATGAAGAATTTAATATTAATAACATTAAAATAATTGTATTCACATTATATAATGTATTGAAATCCTTTAGTTTCATCAATTTTTAGAATGTTTATAACTAAATGTAAATTATTTGCAAATGTTATTTGATGATGTATAAAAAATGAGGAAAAGATTTACATACATATTACTACAGATGCGAACAGATTCACCTGGTTCTTTATGATCCTTCATTTGTTGGTTTCATTCATGCATGGAGAACATGCAAAGAAGTGAAAATTGCAAACTTGACTTTACTAAAGGATTAATTACATGGAGGTTATGTTGGGCTAAATAGATTTTATGAATTAAATTGTTTTGACCCATCCTTTCTCCCTCCCTTCCTTCCTTCCTTTCTTCTTTACTTCCTCTTTCCTTCCATCCATCCCTACCTCTTTCTCATTCTCTCCTTCCTTTCTTCCTTTCTTCCTTCCTTCCTTTCTTTCTTTCTTTCTTTCTCTTTCTTTCTTTCTTTCTCTCTCTCTGTCTCTCTTTCTTTCTTTCTTTCTTCTTTCGTCCTATATTCCTCTCTTCTTTTTACTCAGAATATCTCTTATGGCTATAGAAAAATCCCAACTGTTGTACTCTAAATTGTTATGAGTAATTATAAATAATAACTAGATTAAGATTAATTTTAATAACCTATGTTATATCTTAAGACAAATTATACTAAAATCAACTTCTCAAATGTTCTAAGATAAGTAACAAATTTACTTTTCATGATATTGTTTATTTCTTCAAACTAAAATAAGCATTTAGACATAATATTGTGTGTGTGTGTGTGTGTGTGTGTGTGTGTGTGTGTGTGTGTGTGTTGTTCTTGTGATTTTAACTCAAGAACTATCTCTTAGTTGTTGCTGTTTTATTCCTCAAGGATATTGCTCTATCATTTGAGTCACCATTCTATTTCTGGCTTTGTGTGTTTGTGTGTGTGTGTGTGTGTGTGTGTGTGTGTGTGTGTGTGTGTGTGTGTGTTTGTGTTGTGATGTGTGTGTTTGATTAATTGAGATGTGTCTCACAAACTTTCTTGGCAAGGCTGACTTTGAACCCCAGCTTCCTGAGTAGCAAGGATTACAAGCTTGAGACACCCATATTTAGCACAGATTTAATATATGTAAGAATAAAATAAATTGTATTATTTGAATTCTAGAGTCTCAATTTAACAAATTAACATTTAGATATTTATTGTTATTAAACCTGAACTTGCATTGTGAAAAATATTTTACATTTTTATGAAAAAATATGCACTCTAAGGTTTAAATGGCAGAATCTTTAAACAAATTGAAATATTCTATTATTCAAAAGCAAAAAAGTGATCGTTAAAAATTTCTCATGTAAGCTTAAAACAAAAGGCTCTGTAAGGCTGAATAAAGCATTTTTTCATTAAATTAAATATTGTATACTGTGGTCACATGATTTTATGTTCTTTTAAACCTAATCGTTTTTAGCTTTTGTAGATTCATACATTTTGTGAGTATATAAATATCTTTGTTACTAGTCATGTATTTCTGAGGTTTGATTACCAAGTCATTTCAGAGAAACACTGAATTTCATGTATTTTATGTCAACAGTGATTTTTAGAAATTGAATCAACCTCAGTATAAGATAACTAAATCAACATATTTAATCACTTATCCAATTATTCCTATAGACTTGAAGATAACTAATTTATGAATGGTAGGAAATTCATATTATACCTACTCTTTAAAGAATAATTCTGATAAATGATCGTGATAGTATTTATTTTTCCTTCAACTTGAAGTAAAGAATCTCACTATCGATGACAAATACTTGATGGAAAAGCCATAAAATTATGAAAAATTCAAGTCATTATGAGTTAGATGAAATAGTCATTTTTGAAGATCACCAAATGAAACCTCTAGGAGCTTCCTTATCTGTTAAATAAAATGTATTTAAGCTCAAAATATTTCATTCATCTCTCCAGCAATGGTATAAGCAAACCACCTCTATGCCAAGTAGCATCTCTGATATTTAGGAACAGAAGTTATCACAATTGTATAGAAAGATCTACCCAGAAATTAAATCTGAAATAATAAAGGATTGGGATTAATAATTAGGTTTCACTATGTTGTCATAAAGAGGTGAATCCTTTCAAATGGGCAGTTATAGAGATTAGGTCACTGAGAACTTGTGATCAAAGAAGATTTAAGATCAAAGTCCTTTCTTCCTCTTCCTTCGTTTACATCTCTGTCTCCTTCTACTTTTCCTTCTTCCTCTCCTTCATCGCCTCCTCCCTTTTCTCCCTATCCTACTCCTATTCTTCTTTTTCTTTACTTCCTAACTTCCATGAATACACATACTCCATCACATGTTCCTGATATGTGGTTCTGTACCACCACCAACCAAAAGCAATGAAGATAAGAAATGTAAATTGAAATGTATAAAATCAGAAACCAAGATTAATGTTTCCTCCTTTGAAGTTAATTTTATAAAGTATTTTGTCATATTAATAGGAGACTGACACAGCATGTTCTCATTTATTATAAGGGATAAGATTTACTGGAAATAAATCTGGCCAACATTGTCCTAATGAAATAATTGATTAACCTAATATTATATTTGGACAAATCTACAATAAAATATCAGATATACTTCAATAAGAAGCCAAAAATGTGTTCAGAGGGAGAGAGTAGAGGTGAAGCTAGAGGCTAAACAAGCTCTCGCATAGAAAGCAGCTTTACTGTTCCAGTGAACAGTCCTAGGCTACAGAATCACAACAAGTGTCCCATCACAGTACAGAGAGTTTGGCCAGAGAAGGAATATCCAGGCAAGGAGACAGATCAGAGCACTTGCTGGTAGCCACGGTTGTGGCAGCTGTGGCAGCAGTGGCAGCTGCCATAGCCACCATACCTATAACACAGAGTCCAGGACAAAGATGCCAGACACAGCGGGACAGCAGATTCTACTCAACACCAGTAAGAACTGACAAGGAGCAGATATCTTCATACTGCCGATCGCAAACCAGAGATGGCCCAGGAACCAAGACACTGACATGACTAGAACGCTGACATCCTCACTCCTTCTCAGGGAGCTGAGGAGGTAAGACCACCACCGGAGATCTCTAACTTTGATACTGACAAAGGCCCATTTGAACAGCTATCTCCAACTCAGGGCTTGGAAGAAAACAAGACACATTTAGGAGGTAACAGGAAACTGACCTGACTTGCCAGGATCAGTTCCACCCAAGAGAAGTCACCCAGCCCAGGCAAAGAAGCCCCGTCCTTGGAGGAGTGACTTTCTTGACTGGGTAAACCGAGCCAGAGGCTGCCCCTCCCTACAGCAGCTGAGACAATCAATTGAAATTCAGTAAACATAAACCCTGAGATTGGCTCCAGGCTGGGCTGTGTGTGTCTCAGGAGGTAGCACCTCAGGGAAAAGCTACTGTTTGCTGAAAGGCCTCAACCCTACCCAGAAGCTAGCCTCATTACGGCATCTCAAAATTAGAAGAAACAGCCATCTCCCTCTTTCGTGATACTCAAGGCAGATCTCCCTCCCACTGAACTAGCCTGAGAGGAGGATCTCAAAATTCTGGGTAATAACGAGCAATTTTCTGCCAGCTCAAACGAACTGACTTAAGCAACTAATCAAGCCACAGGAAAAACAAACACCACAAGCAGACCAGAGACTCCACCAAGAGACTGGTTATGGACACAGGGGAAATAGACCATCTTCACATTCTACCCCCCCCCCCAAAAAAAATCAAAGAACTCTTTTTTTGTACCTTTCTTTAATTTTAATTTTTTAAATAATATTTTCTATTAACTTTTTTTCTTCTCATCATTATTATTTTAGGTGTAAATGTGTGTGTGTGTGTGTGTGTGTGTGTGTGTGTGTGTGTGTGTGTGTGTGTGTGTTTAAAAAAATCTCTTCTGAACCTTTTGGTCCTTATTTTTTTTTTATTCTTTTCATTGTTTTCTCTTTCTTTTTTGTGAGACTTAATTGCTATTCTGATCATCCCCAGATATTTACCCATCGTCAAATATTAGACCTTATGCCCCGTTGTGTACATACTTAATCCAGAATTTTATTACTCAGTTCACAACCTCTTAGGCTAAAATTCTTTAAGAGCAGTATTATGCCTCTTTATAACTATATAATTTTCAAGTAACTTAAGAATTTTTATTTTTTAGTTTTTTATGTCTCCTTTCTATCCCTCCTTTCCTCTCATCCTATCCTTTTCTTCTCTCAATAACGTCTTTAAACACATAATTTTTAAGTGTTTCACTTTTTAAATTTAAATTTTTGTGTTTCCATTTTTTCTTTTTTTTCTTAATCGCGCTTCTATCATTCTGTGTAATCCATTTCCCTCTCTATGATTAGGACTTGGTTAAATTCACTATACTTTTACCTCTCCAAATCCCACTAATCCTATTTTTGCCCACATTTCTCACTAAAATAAATAATTTGTGGTTTGCCAAATTCTTCTTTGCTGTTCTTAACTCATTAAGCCATAGTTTTTTGATGTTGAATAGATTGTATCTGTTGAACTAGATTGTATCTGCTGACTTTTGTCTGTGCAATTATAGAACTTTGATGATGCTTGCCTTAAAATTTTGTTCTAGCAAAAAATTGGTGTTACTTTTATACCAAATAGGCAGAACAAGCAGGAAAAACACAAGGAAAATGGCAAGTCAAGGTATCTGAATTCCCACTCATGAAAATCAGTTGACAGAATAGTTAATGAATAATCCAGAAGAGAGTTCCCAAAAATCTCCACAAACACTACTGGTAAACATGATCAATGAAAAGATTGAAAACCTACAAAGGATTCAATGTGAGCGTGATAGGGAGAGAGAGGCAAACCAAAGATTAATACTGGAATCTCATGAGACTGAGGAAGCTACTCAAAGATTGATACAGGAATTACGTGAGCAGGTTGAGAACAGTCAAAAAGAAATACAGGAATTGTGCGAGCAGACTGAGAACAGTCAAAGAGAACTACAGGAATTGCATGAACATGAGGAAGCTAATCAAAGAGTAATACAGGACTTTGGAGAGGGGGATGACAATAGAAAAAGATCAAGACAGGCATTCATGGAATCCATAAATAGAATGCTGAAAGAATTCAGGGAGACCACAAAGGGAATGATGAATAGAGACCAACAGAAAGAATGTGTGTCCAGGGAAACCATAACCAGTCAACTAAGTGATTTGAGAATAAACACTGACCCCCAAATTAAGGAGGTAAAGAAGTTCATACAAGATCTAAAACAAAGCTCCAACAAAGAATTTGAAGCCATCAAATCTGACCAATTAGAAGGAAAAGAAATAAAAAACAAAGTAGAAAGTCTCCACAGTAGGTTAGACTATGCAGAGGAGCAAATCTGAGGGATTGAGGACAGCCAGGTTATTACAGAGAAAGAATATAAACTATCCAAGGGAAATCCAAGAAATATGATAGATCTATTCAACATTTGGAAGACACTCTCAGAAGACCTAATCTGAGGATAATGTGTGTAGAGGAGCACCTAGAGACAGAATTTTTTTTTTTTTGGATCCGGTCGTGGGGCCTGAACTGTGGGCCTGGGCGATGTCCCTCAGCTCTTCAGCTCAAGGCTAGCACTCTACCACTTGAGCCACAGCATCACTTCCGGCTTTTTTTTCTTTTTGCTTATATGGTGCTGAGGAATCAAACCCAGGGCCTCATGCATGCAAGGCCAGAGTTCTACCACTGAGCTACCTTCCCAGCCCCCAGAGACAGAATGTAATGGTCTAGGAAATTTGGTTAACATGATCATAGCAAAGAACTTCCCAAACATGCAAAAAGATAGGCCTATTCAGATACAAGAAACTTTTAGAACCACAAATAGACCCAACTAGGACAGAATATCTCACCAGTACATTATAATCCACACAGGATCAATTCCAAGGAAAAAAATCCTTAAAGCTGTCAAGTAGAATAGATCAACTACTTACAAAGGGAAACCAATTAGCATCACCTCAGATTTCTCAGTGCAGACAATTAAAGCAAGAAGAGCCTAGAATGATGTAGGCCATGTCCTAAAGATGAACAACTATCAATCAAGCATACTGTACCCAGATAAGCTCTCCTTCATAACCGAAGGTCAAATAAAAACCTTCCAGAGCAAAGAAAAACTGAAACAATATACCTCCAACAAACAAGCCCAATGAAAGACACTAAACGATGTCCTACACATAGAAAACCAACAAGACCACAATAAAGAACAAGAAACTGCACCCAAACTGAGAATCCAAGAACTATAGGAAGAATCTAGTTGCTCCAGCACCCAAGGTGGATAACATTGGAGGAACTCCCAAACACCTCTCAGTCCTAACAGTCAACATTAATGGACTTAACTCTCCAATTAAGTGATAGACTGTCTAGTTGGATTAAAAAGCAAGATCCTTCTATCTGCTGCCTTCAGGAGTCACAACTTGCTCATACAAACAAACACATTTTGAAAGTGAAAAGCTGGAATAAATTCTACCAAGCAAATCGCCCCATAAAGAGGCTTGAGTGGCAATCCTAATATCAGATAAACTAGACTTCAAATTACAATTAGTGAGAAGACATAAAGAACGTTGCTACATACTAATTAAGGGATCTCCTCTTCAGGAGGATATTACAATTCTAAATCTCTATTTGCCAAACAACAGATCACCCAGATTTATTCAAGAAACACTATTTTCCCTCAAAGCTCACATATACCCAAAGACATAAATTGAAGAATTTAAGTCACCACTATACCCACAAGACAGATGAAGTCGCAAAACTTAACAAAGCAACTGCAGATCTAAACAACTGCATGGATCAACTAGATTTAACAGACATCTACCGAATATTTCCCCAAGCAGCATCAGAATACACGTTTCTCTCAGCCTCACACGGAACAGTTTACAAAATAGACCCCATTTTAGGTCATGAAGCAAACTTGTCCAAATTCCAAAACATTGAAGTTTTACCATGCATTCTCTCAGACCACAAGGGAATGAAATTAGAACTCAACACCAAAGGCCACCAAAAAAGTCCTGTAACATATGGAGGCTGAACAACATACTGTTGAATCACCAGTGTGTCATGGAAGAGATTAGAAAGTAAATTCAAATATTCATGATAATCAACAAAAATGAAAACAAAAATTACCAGCACTTCTAAGACAGAGCAAAGACTGTACTCAGAGGCAAGTTTATAGCTCTGAGTTCTTACATCAACAAATTGGAGAGATCTAAAACCAACAATTTTATGAGATATTTGAACCTCCTTGAAAAAGAGCAACAAGATAGGCCCCAATCAAGTACATGGAAACAAATAATTAAAATTAAATAGGAATTAAACGAATTAGCATTTTAAAAAAATCCATAGAAAGAATCCACAAAACAAATCGTTGGTTCTTCGAAAAAATTAAGTAAACTGAAACACCATTAGCAAATCTTATCAGAACAAGAAGAGAACACACCCAAATAAATAAATTCAGAGATGAGAATGGAAA
This sequence comes from Dipodomys merriami, assembly GCF_024711535.1. Classification (NCBI taxonomy): domain Eukaryota; kingdom Metazoa; phylum Chordata; class Mammalia; order Rodentia; family Heteromyidae; genus Dipodomys; species Dipodomys merriami. The sequence goes on along the minus strand of NW_027206534.1, from coordinate 144,175 downwards.
CATCACCACAGAAACAACAAGATTCAGAGCATTATAAGGGAATGCTTCTCAAACCTTTATATTAATAAGTTTGAGAACTTCGCATAAATGGACCTTTTCCTAGCAAATATGGAAATGCCAAAAATAAACTAAAATGAGATAAGCCATCTTAACAGGCCCATATCAAGGATTGAAACAGAAACAGCAATAAGAGTCCTCCCATCGAAGAAAAGCCCAGGATCAGATGGATTTACAGCAGAATTCTACAAGTCCTTCAAAGCAGAGCTTATACCAATACTCCTCCAACTTTTCAATGAAATTTAAAGGGAAAATTCACTACAGAACTCATTCTATGAATCCATAATAACCCTTATTCCAAAAACAGGCAGGGAGTCATTAAAAAAAGAGAACTATAGGCCCATTTCTCTGATGAATATTGACACAAAACTTCTCCACAAAATTTTGGTCAATAAACTTCAAAAATTCATCCAAAAAATCATACATCACAATCTAACAGGTTTCATTTCAGGGATGCAAAGCTGGTTCAATATACACAATCAATTAATATAACTCAAACCACATGGTTATCTCAACAGATGGAGAAAAAGCATTTGACAAGATCCATCAAACCCTTTATGATGATGGGTCTGAAAAAATTAGGAATCCAGGAATCATTATTCAATACAAAGAAAGCTGTACATGACAAACCTACAGCCAGCATTATACTTAATGTTGGAAAAATAAAGCCATTTCCTCTTAACTCAGGAATGAGACAAGGATATCCATTCTCTCCACTTCTCTTCAACTTAGTATAAGAATGCCTAGCTACCGCAATAAGACAAAATGGAAACCCAAAGGGGTTCCAAATGGGGAAAGATGAAGTAAAACTATTTACAGATGACATGATTTTCTATTTAAAGAATCCAACTGCCTCCACTTCCAAATTACTGAAGCTGATTCAAAACTTTGGTAAAGAAGCAGGGTATAAAATTAACCCTCAATAAACAATGGCTTATCTTTATGACAACACTGAGTAAAGACTGGGTGAAATCAGGAAGGCAACTCCATTCAAAATAGCCACACAAAATTTAAAATACGTAGAAATTTACTTAATCAAAGAAGTGAAGAATTTTTATGACGAAAAGTTTACAAACCTGAAAAAGGAAATCAAAGCAGAATTTAGGAAGTGGAAAAACCTCCCATGCTCCTGGATTTGAAGGATCAACATCTTGAAAATGGCAATACCTCCCAAAGCTATATACAAATTCAATGCGATACCTATCAAAATTCCAACCTTATTCTTCCACGAAATAGAAAAGGAAATCCAAAAATTCATATGGAACAATAAACGACCCCTAATAACTAAAATGATCCTCAACAGAAAGATCACTGCAAGAGGAATATCAATACCAAATTTCAAACACTACTACAAAGCCATAGTAATCAAAAGAGCTTGGTACTGACACAAGAACAGACCTCAGGACCAATGGAATAGATTTGAAAACTCAGAAATGAACTCACAGACCTATAGCAACTTAATCCACGGTAAGGGAGCTAAAAAACTAGAATGGAAGTACGACAGCCTTTTCAGTAAATGGTGGAGGCAAAATTGGTTAACTACTTGTAAAAAGCTAAAGCTAGATCCTTATATATCACCCTTCAGCAGAATCAACTACAAATGGTTCAAAGACCTCGGGGTCAAAGCAGAAACTCTGAAAACATTACAGGACAGATTAGGAGCTACCCTAGGTCTCCTTAGCACAGGCCGAAATTTTCTTAATAGATACCCAGAAACACAACAATTCAAGTAAATGTTGTACAAATGGGATTACATGAAATTGCAGAGCTTCTGCATGGCAAAGAACCTAGCTAGAAAGATCAAGAGAAAGCCCACGGATTGGAAGATCTTCACTAGCCATACAACGGACAAGGGTCTCATATCTAAGATATATTTGGAACTCAAAAAATTGAATTCCCCAACAACACACCTTCAAAGAAACAACTGCCCAATAAATAAGTGAGCTAAAGTCTTTTTTTTTTTTTAAATTGGTTTTTATTGTGAAAATACTGTAAAGAGTGGTTACAGTTACATGAACAAGGTAATGAGTACATTTCTTTTTCTTTTTTGGTTATTATTTTCTTTCTTTCTTTCTTTCTTCTTTCTTTCTTTTTGTTGTGAGAATACCGTACAGAGGATTTACAATTACATGGGCAAGATAACGGTTCCTTTCTTATCAAGCATTGTTGCCTCCTGTTTGTTTCTGCTTCCCATCCATTCCCATAGTCCCCCTACCTCCCCCAACCCGATTTTTACCCCACCCCAACTACCCCCCGCCAAAGTTGTAAAGTTTGTTTTTTGACATAACCACTAATGTCTCTCCCCCACGGTATAACCCATGCTTTCACTGTATTTGATGTTGGTATAATTTGTAGAGGGGAAAGACAAAAACTATCAAGCTAAAGTCTTAAAGAGAAACTTCTGTAAAGAGAAAAGGAGGATGCCCAATTGACACATGAAGAAATACTCAACCTCCCTAGCCATAAAAGAAATTCAAACCAAAACAATATTGAGATACCACCTCACCCAGTTAGAATGGCTATATCAAGAACTCTAATAAGAACAGATGCTGCAGGGGATGTGGAGAGAAGGGAACCTTGCAGCATTCTTGGTGGGAGTGTAAACTTGTTCAACCACTTTGGAAAGTAGTATGGAGGTTCCTCAAAAGACTCCACATAGAGCTCACCTATGACCCAGCAATCCCACTTTTGGGCATTTACCCAAATGTTCACAAACAAAGCTATAAGCACTACCATGTTTATCGCAGATTTATTTACCAAAGGTAATATATGGAACCAACCCAGATGCCCCTCAGAAGATGAATGGATCAAGAAAACGTGGTATAAAAATGGAAATCTATGCCCCCATCAGAAAGAATGACATTGCCCCACTTGTTAGGAAGTGGAAAGACTTGGAAAAAATTGAATTAAGTGAATTAAGCCGGGCCCAAAGAAATGGAAGTCCCATGGTTTCCCTTATTTGCAGTAACTAATTTATGTCTGAGACCAGCAGAAATGGTCAGTTAAGTTGATGTTATGCGAAATGAACCCCAAGATAAGGATTCAATTTTTTTCTTTCTTGTGATTGTTCCTAACATACTATAAGATGATTTCTTTGTTGCTTTGTATATCCATCCCCCTCGGTATATCCCCTGCTTTCACTGTATTTGATGTTGGTATAATTTGTGGAGGTGTGTGAAAATAGAGATTGTTTAAATAGGGATACAGATGGACCCATTGGAACAATGAGATGTACAAGATTTTATTTCAAAAACTGAAATGTACAACTTTGCTGGGAGGGATGAGGGGGAGATGGGAAGGGTTGGAAAGGGGAAACAAAGGAGGAGGCAACAATGCTTAATAAGAAATGTACTCATTACCTTGCCCGTGTAATTGTAACCCCTATGTAAGGTACTTTCACAATTTAAAAAAAAGAGAGACAAAAAAATCACCTGTATGATTTCCTATGAAAAGAAAGCAGAATACAGTCTGTTCCTCAAGGAAATTGACCCATAACTGGCAGTAATATCACTTTCATAAATAATGTAAGAAGACAAGAACAAATTTCAACTCAAACTGCCTGATATAAAATTTACTTTGTCCCCTGTAAACAACCTTTCAATTCTATGTCTTGTTCCCAAAATGATTCGTATTTTATTTTTATCGTATTTTTTAATTAACATTAAGTAGTTGAATGGGAATTGCTGTTTGACAAAGCAGTTTATGCATAGTGTAAAGTGAGTTTTTTGTCTTTTTTCACTCCTGAGGTTTGAACTCTGGGTCTAGGCATTGTCCCTGAGCTCCTTTGGATGAACACCAGAACTCTATCACTTGAGGCACAGAAGCAATTTCAGATTTTTCTGATATTTAATTGGATATAAGAATCTCACAGACTTTCCTGCCAGCGTTGGCTTCAAACCTCCATCCTGAGCCTCCTGAGTATCTAGGAAAACAAGCATGAGCCTCTAGTGCCTGGCTTAATACGATGCATCTTTTTTATTTTTGGCTAATCCTGGGGCTTGAACTCAGGGCCTTGGCAATGTCCTTGCAATTCTTTTCCTCATGCTAGCACTCTACGACTTGTGTCATAGTGCCAATTCCAGCTTTTTTTGTTTATGTATTACTGAGGAATCAGACCCAGGGCTTCATACATTCAAAGCAAACAGTCTAACACTAAGACACATTTCATGGATAATACAATGCACCTTGAGGTTCATCATCCCTCATTCCTCCCAATCCTATTTCATCCCTCAATTTACATAATTTTGCAGAATATTCACTGGCTAGCAATGTCACACATAGTCACTCAGAGGATATGTTACAGATAATATTTTATTGATAGTCTTATTCATCAACATACTAAACTCATTTATTACAGAATTCTCTGATTTTAAATTCTAAATTATCACTCAGGTTCACCCACTACTATCCTAAAATTTTTCCTAAAGTTAATGTAAATGCAATCTGAAATTCTTTGATAAAATATAATGATTCATAGAATGTCTAAAGTTGGACTATGAACATCACCTTCAGTTCTAGAACATTTCATCATCACTGCCTTCTCAAAATACTCCAATATTTAGTAGTAGTCACTTCCTGTCATCATTTTAAAATACCCTCTACTTGACCAACCATTACTTCATAATCTACCACTAGAGATGTGCCAATTTAAAAAGCTCATATAATTAGAAAACGTAGTCTAGGGCTGGGAAGAATGCTCAGTGGTAGAGCGCTTGCCTTGCATGCATGAGGCCCTGGGTTCGATTCCTCAGCACCACATAAGCAAAAAGAAAAAAGCTGAAAGTGGGGCTGTGGCTCAAGTGGTCGAGCACTAGCCTTGAGCTGAAGAGCTGAGGGATAGCGCCCAGGCCAGAGTTCAGGCCCCACGACTGGACCCCCCCCCCCAAAAAAAAGTACTTGTTAGATTCTTATCTCTATTTAACCACTAAAAACGGGAATTAGCTCTGTGCCTCAAGTTGTAGAATGCTGGCATTGAGCCTAAAACGGCTTAGCGATAATGCACAGGCCTTGCAAACAACGACAACAACAAAAATATATCACATTAATTTCACAAAAGCACCTTTTAAATGCTGTGAACATTTCTTAGAAACATGAATATATGTCCCTGAAAAATGTTGAGTTAAAAAGTATAGAATATTTAGGTTTATGTTAAAGACATGACTATTTAGTTTGTTTAAGATATTTAGGCTATATGATTAGGAATTAAGAATAATGATAATACATTGGGACTGGTTTTTTATTCTATTTTACTATAATAATAAAATTATATTTGTAATGATTATATAAAAATACTCTTGTTTGGTATTTGTGTTATATTAAATAATAAACATTCTTAATTGATTTCCATAGGGAAAAAATCATTTTCTTCATGGTATAAATTCTTTTGTAATTTCAAACAATTAAGAAAATTAGTCCAAGGCTGGTTTGCTCTCAGAGTATATTTGTTTTCTTGTTCTAGTTTTTATATGTTGGTAGAAATTAAAATTTAAAAAATTCAATGGATATTAGCATTCAGGAACAGATTCATAGGTACTAATATTGGAGTCGCTTAAGTGGAATTGATTTATTTCATTTCATAGTTTCACAAATAAATCAAGATGATTATGTATTTTGTTTCTTTTCACTGCTATTGGCTCTTACATTGAGAATAATTTTTTTCCTAGCGAAGTAGAGAAAAGCAATTGGATTGACTAAGTAACATATGACTTTCATAAAATGCAGATGCATAGATTTGGGTCTCCTGTCATTTGCTAAAAGTTTCTTCCAGAAAAGGTTATCAATTACTTATTAGTGATGTATAATTCCTAGATATTGCAGTTATTACATCCAATTTTTGTTTGAGTAATCTCTGTATAAACTAAAAAAAAAAAGACCAAAAAAACTCAAATTACACAGAAAACACATCTTTGTTTTAAACGCTGTAGTTTACAATGAATTTTTAGCCAACACTGAAAACATCTTTTTAGGTATTCTGCAATTTGTGTGAAGTATTTTTAACAATAGTTTTCTTTATTTGCTGACATGAAATTCACATGCAATATATAATCTCCTTTTATTGTATATATTTTAGTGCTTCGGAAGTAAATTGGACAATAATAGGTTTTCCAAGCATAATTTTAACAAACTTGCATTTCTTCAAATAGAAATGTTGTAAATTTTAGAACAGACATTAAAGTAGATATAAAATTCTGTTACAGGAATATTTCCAGCATACATCCTCTATAGTGTGTCTTTTCAAAATTGGTTTTTGGGGATTATTTCCAGTGTCTCACACATACTATTCAAGTGCACTGTCAATGAACTACATTCCCTGTCCAAACAAGTTTTTTACTTCTCTTTAATACATACATAGAAGTGTAATGGCTGGATCATCTACAATTGTCTTTGACCTTTTGAAGACTTGAATCTCGCTTGCTAAAATGATCGCAGTATTATACAAATCATTCTCCTATATAGAGGTTATCAATTTCTCCACAAATGCATTACTATATTTTGTGTCATCTTTTTATATTAGGGTCATAGTAGTGAGTTTTCTTTTTCTTTTTTCTTAGATACTAAAGAGGAGCTTATTTCATATGCTCCTCCTATTGACTTAATTTACATAAGTTCTTTAAAGAATTATCATATCAGGAAAAATTTACATAGAATTAGAAGATATAAAAATACTTAAGATTCACCCTACATAAGGGCTAGCTCAGGCCCAGACTCTCGCTCCTTTTTTTCTCTCTCTGTTCGTTTCTAGCTCTTGCTGCTCTTTTCTTGCTCTCTTGCTCTCTCTCTTTCCCAGCCACGTGGAATGCCAACCTTGCCTGGTCCCAGCAGGTCTACCCCTTACCTGAATACCACGTGAGTGCTACTGTTCTTACCCCTCTCTCTGCTCTTTTCTCTCTCTTTCCTCTCTTCCCAGCTCTCTCTCATTCCCAGGCCTTTCCCAGCCACGTGGAGTGCCACCCTTGCCTGGTCCCAGCAGGTCTACTGAATAAACCTACCCCTTATCTGAAAAAAAAAAATACTTAAGATTCAGACTCATTGTAGCATTAACACTGTAGGATTAACAAATATGTTCCCTGTATCTGTTCGATATGTTTTAATTGGATATGTTTTAACTTTGGTTATAGTGTCCTTTGAATTATGAAAGGCTATCACTTGATACAATCCAGTTTATTCTTGCTTTCTTTAGCCACTAATGCTTTCCATGTCAAATTTTTAGAAACCTTTACTGATGCAATGTCATTTACATTTATGTTTTATAGGTTTTCACATCTCACATTTAGTTTGATAATCATTTTTTATTTTAAATTTTAGTATTAGGATGGAGGTAAGACAGGTGCCTGAGACTCATAACTGTAATCCTAGCTACTGAGAAGTCTGAGATCTGAAGATCACAGTTTAAAGCCATCCCGAGCAGGAACGTCCATGAGAATCTTATATCCAATAAACCACTAGAAAACCAGATCTGGTGCTGTGGCTCAAGCGGTAGGGCACTCACGTTGAGCTGAAGAGCACACGGACAGCCCCTAAGCCCAGAGTTCAAGCCCCATGAATGACAAAAAACAAAACAAAACAAAAAAGGATTGAGGTAGTAGTATAAGATCATTTTTTAAATCTTGAGAGACAATAGTGCAAATACACCGATTTTAGATTCTATTTTTAATTCATAAAGTCATAGGATAGATTTCAAAATCTATTGACCATAAAAATAAGAATTTTTGACAAATCTGTTACATTCTTCTATGTGTCTTCTTTTGTACTAGAACTATTTTGTCTTCACTACTAACATGGTAATAAGATTCAAAGCTAGTATGAAGGTTCAAACTACACCATTTTACAAGGTTGTTCTGATTGACCTGTATTCCTTGAATTTACATACTAGTTTATTGAGCAGGTTGACCAATATTCTACAGAGATATCTAGATGTTTGATAGTCACTCATATTTGTACCTTGTACAAAACAAGACCCCAGATATTATATATAGAAAAATTTCTTTAGAGAATACATGAAACAACCAACTAAAATTAATTTAGGAATGAGTTAAGATTTAGATAATGCTGTAGCATAATAAATCTGAATGATAACAACTTGAGCTGTACAACAGAGGAGAGTGAGAGGGGAAGGAATGATGGACCATGTAGGAGCTATATGTCATTGCTATTGTGTTTCAAAAAACAGAAAGACTTCAGAGAAGAGAAGGAGAAAACTAAAGTGTCGTGAGTCAAGTTTCCTTTTAATCCATCTAATAGTTTGGACCAAAAGTCAGCGAAAATGGGAAAAAATAAAATAGAAAATGAAGCATTGTATATACCTGTTACAAATGTAAGAATTTGTAATAAGAATATGATAATTCCCAAAGAAATAAGAGAAAGAAGAGTTAAACTCTAAAGGGAAAAGGAATGAAGAGAGAAAACAAGCAAAGTAAAACCTTTATCAATAACAAACACAAGAGTTTGGAAGTGGAAAGGCAGTGGGAATATTCTAAGTAACAATAACAATTGCTAGCGTGGATAGAATATGGAGCACATTTTATTGTATAATTTTGAAAAAACATACTAGGAATGAAAGTTTCAAAGTCATGATGTAAAACACTATTTGGATTATAATTAGGAAGCATAGCTCAGTGGTAAAACATTGGCCTAGCATGTGTGAAACAATGGTGTGATCTCCCAAACATTACAAAGTACACACAAAGCACACACATACAAAAACCACATAAACACACACATATACACCACATACACACATTTGGAATATTGATATAATTATATTAAACGGAGGAAATTATCACAGATAGTAAAAATGTGTTAATATATGGAATCATGATATTGCATGTACTATTTACAAGTTTAGTAGAAATAAAATAGTCACAATATACTTGGATTTTAATAGATTAAGAAAACTGAAAATTAATAGGTGACATGAGAACCTTTAAAAATAAGTTGAAATAATAAACATTTGGAAACATGTATCCTTTTATTTTGACAAAAAATTGATGTTACTGATATTTTAACTCAAGATTTAGAATATGATAGCTAGGTGCTTTATATAACACTAGCGATGGTTATACCTCTAATCATTTCACTCTGAATAGTTTTATAATAAGGTCACAGCGTTTCTCAGTATCTCCCGAATTACAAATCCTATTTACACTTCCCACCATAGCTAGAAAATGGATGCCACAAATCACCATGCGGAGCTCAAACTTTTTTTTAATAGAAGTAAAAATATTTCCACAAAGTGACCAAGTAATGAAGCCTTTCTTAATAAAGTATGTACTTCTTGAAAATACAGTATTTGTTACCTGGACAAATATATTTGTAAGTGTAAGAAAAAATTATTTACAATTATTAATCATATAAAATTTAAGAAAATTTTTAATAGTCACATATTAAATATTATAAAAGCAAAATATATGTCTGAATAATTTACATGTGTAAATATCATGCAAAAATAAATTAACTAATCCTCTGAAAAAAAGAATTATCTTAAAGAAACAAAAGAAAACATTTAAGCCCAAAATTTGAAATTTAGAAAATAAAATGAAGTCTACACTTAATTAAGTGTAAACCCTCTGTATATCAATTTTATAATAAAAATGCATTAACAAAGAAAGCAAAAGAACCCATGGATCAATAGCAACAGCAAAATCATCAGTAGTTCTTGTTTTGAGTGTACAAAAGAATCGATGGAAGAGATAACAATGTTCCTTCCCTAAGAAATGTACTCATTACCTTACCTTATTTATGTAACTGTAACCCCTGTGTACATTACCATTAAAATAAAATTAAATTGAAATTAAAAATAAACCAAATAATATACCAGTTAAGAATTATTAGAAGCCATTGGTTAAAAACTTTGTAAAAAACTGCCTTAAGTACCCAAGGAATATATTTTGATGATACGATTTAAATACTTCAACCTCAGCAGAGAAGCAAAAATTTTAAAAACTGTTACAAAGTAAAGCAATAAATCAGAATAAATTACTATTAATAATAATCATAAGATTAATTTATAGTGGTAGTCAAAAATGTAAGAAATGAGGCAATATGCCATACATTTGAACTTAGTAAGTGAGAAAGAATTTTCTAGGTCTTTTTAAATTATCATAAGTTTAATTGAAACACTATTCTGTCACATCATATGATAATCAGATGAAGCTGATATTAGAGCAAAGAACAGATTGTACTAAATTCTTGAATGTTCATGTATATACTTATTTTGGTAGTGGGAAATTGTGGGTATTTCAACTTAGGGTATATTTTTCTTGCTAAGCTGGTGTCATATCAGTGGTTAATTTTAGGATAGGTGTTACCTTTCCACAAGAACATGCACCTAATCTGTCCTTTTAGCCTTCCCATCATCAGTGGCATCAGAGATGAATACCATCTTGTCTAACCTGCTACCTTGACTGGCCTGGGTCCGCAGTCTTTCCAATCTTAGTAACTAGATAGTGAAGGATGTTGGAAATGATCCAATGCACCCAGCTATAGAGTGAGAAGGAATTCCACTAACCTTTTGGCCTGGGTTCAGTTCTCAAGCCTCCTAAGTAGTTAAGAGTATCAATGGGAGCCCCTGGTGCCAAGCAGTAACAGTATTTTTAAAGCAATTAGACATATATGTGACTTAGGCTTGTGATTACCTCAGGAAAAGAATAAAAGAGCAGTGAAGCATAGAGGACATTCAGAATTTTAACTAGGTACTCAGAGGCTGAATAAGCTTAGCTAGCTTCTCAGGAGTATGAGATCTGATGACCACTGTTCAAAGCTAGTCCAATCATGAAAATACAAGAAATTATCTAAAAAAAAAAAAGAAGTGGCTGAAGTGGAAGAACACTATCCTTGCGTACAGATGCTTAGTAATAGTTCTTAGCCACTATCAAGCTTCAAGAATGATGAATGCATGCATGAGAACATGCACATTTGCGTTTGCATACTCGCATGGGCATGAACACACACACACACACTCACACACACACACACACACACACACACACACACACACACACAAATGAGTATTTCAATGTGAAGTTCTTTATTCTTTTACTTTGCTGTACTTTATTTTCCTGTATTAGTTTACAAAATTACAAAATCAGCTAAGGAACTATTTACATAAAATTCTTTATGTTTCTCTAAAATCTACTCTCTTTTTGGAAGCCTGCTTTTATTTGACCCAAAAGTAACTTATTCAGGAATTCAATTCATCACTCTGAATTTATAGTATTAGATGATTGTTTAGGTTCCTCCTAGCAATATGATTTTGTGAAATCCTGCATCAAGCAATATATTTCTTAAACTAAAAGGGAAGCCTCTGTCAAACAATTTATAATAGGTTTTTCTCCTCCTGGCATTCATCTGTATTTATATTATCTTCATACATTTAATGATCTGTCTGTGATGCCAAAGACTGCCTTGAAAGTAAAAACACCCTTCTCAGCGCTTAGCATTTGTGTACCATTCATAGATATGATGCTGTTTAAATGTTACTGAAATTGCTTTGGAATAAATAATATTCACCCTAATTATCTTGAGAAAGAAGAAATGGTTTCTCAGCACTATAGGTAAGAACTAGAAGGAAAGAAACAAAAGGAAAAGTGAGGAACAACTCAACACATAGATTCAAATGAAACAAAACAACCCAAGAAAACACAAATTAATTCAGTACTCAAGAACTTGCAGGAAATGAAAGATTTAAAAATAGTCAGCTATGACAAGCTTATGAAAATCCTGACTACATGGGAGTGCACTGTTGTGAGAACAGTGGCTAAAGCCCATACCAGAATGAAAGATCTGTACAAAATACCATGCACTTGTTATTCTAAATTCCAGGAAGAATAACATAAAGTGGAACGAGGCCAAGATCATACACAAGTAGGAAGCCAGTTTCTATCTGAAAATATAATCAGGATAATTTAGGGCTGGGCATAGGACAAAGTGGTAAGAACACCCAGTTAGTGGGCACAAGACACTGAATTCAAACTGTAATATTAGGTGTATTAAAGATAAAAGCTATGATTATAAATAACTGGAATAATTGTAACACTTGAATATTTGAGTGGAGAAAAATCCATGAGAGTGATAGAATTAACCCACGTTCCAATGCTTTCTACTTTAGTGATAATGTTTATTGGTACTTCAGACAAAACACAGTTACCTTGCAAATGAGCATGGATGTGCATTTGGGTGATGGAAATATTCTCCTTTCACAGGTGTACATTAAATAGATTGTTTTGGGTAGATTGTAGTTCTTGAACTAAGAGCCTGGGTGATGTCCGTGAGCTTTTTTTCTCAAGGCTACCACTCTATTAGTTTGAGACACAGTTCCAATTCTGATTTTCTGTTGGTTGTTTGGAGATAAGAGGCTCATGGACTTTCCTGCCCAGGATGGCTTTAAACCATGTACATCAGATCTCAGCCTCCTGACTAACCAGGATTCCAGGCATGAGCCGTTGATGTATTTAATAATTCAGTAATTGTATAGTTACAGAAGTTATAAATTATCATTGTAACCTGTGTTAATATAATGTGTATTTATATATCAATACATACGGATAGAAATATTTTAACATATTATTGTATCTACAGTAGATATATGAAATCATCCTTCATTATAAAATAAAATGGCAGCAAAACTTAATAGGAGCAAAACAAAGGGAATTGTGACACGTTTCTTTTTGTTGAATAAATTATGAATCAGTTTGGGCAAACCATCTCTACTTTAACAAAATTTATAATTGCTATTAATTCCGATCCATCTATTTGCCCATATTGTGCATCCTCACACATGAGTGTCAAAAACAAAACACACTTTTTGCCTTTGTATTTAACTCATCTGTTATAATTTAGGCGATAGATGAAGTAATCAAATAAAGATTAAAATAATAATAAGTGAGGTTTTTAGTTAGAGTTGAAAAAGATTTTAAAAATGATAATAGCTAATTAAAATGCATATTTCTTATTTTACACTGTTGTTATGTCTCTAATTTCCACATTAGGAAAGTACATAGAAGGTTCTCACTAAATTATATGTACAATTATTAAAAATGTATTGAAAGAATATGGGCACAGTGTGGTTTTAGCTTATTGAGACCTGTATGGGGTAGTGTGTTTTTTCATCTTCATTACGTTGTAATGAAGATGAAGGGAGGGATGTACTTATTCTTTAAAACTGGCTAGAGGATTGCTCACAGAAAGATAGTGATGAATTCTTCCAAAAGGTTACAGTAAAATCACTTTCACAATCATATTCATTACTGTACTATTCACCATAACCAAGTTATGGAAACAGACAAGATGTCCTTTGGCAGAGGGATGGTTGGCAAAAGTGTGTCATATATACAGAATTGGATTGCACCTATCCATTATGGGGACTGTTACATTATTTGCAAAGAAATGGATAGATCTAAAAATATGTTAAGTAAACGAAGTCAGAGCCAGACACACAAAGGACCCATGTTCAATCTCATATTTGGAACCTAGAACTTTATACAAGTTTACAAAACAATAGTAACCAAATCATGCTATTTGCACAGGAGCATTTAAATGGTGTATTTTCTTATAAAATTGATCTTTTAATCCAACAAAATGAATACCGGGAAACTATCACTTTGAAGATGTGAGGGGAAGTCAAAGGGGAGGAATAAAGAGAGTTATGGAGTAAGAGTGAAGACATTATATTTAATGCAAATAATATGAAACTAGAAAAAATTGAAGTGTGGTGAGGTTTGGAAGGGCAGAGAAAAGTTATATAAAGATCCATTATAATTTAAAAAGTCATTTATTGAATGGAAATTCCCATGTACAACTAGTTAAGATAAGAAAAATATGATTAAAAACAATGGATGCATTTGATCTTAAACTGTGTTCTCTTAAACCATGAGTCAATATAATAGTTTCCTCCTCAGAAATTTTCTTTGAACTTTTTTTCCTCATAGTAACAGGAAAGTGATCAGTGCAATGAATATTAATACATGAAATTGCACATATAAAATCAACGTAAAAATGTTAGAATTCATCACATCGTAAAATAACAGGTAGAATGTACCAAATGCTAATTGATTGTTTTTCCAAGTACTTTACCTATTGTATCTAATTTAATCCTCACAATAATTGCATAAAGTGGAAGTACTTACATTTTTAATTCTCAGATGATGATATTGAAGTTTTCAGAGTTGTAATTACTACTACAACATTGCACATATTGTAAGTGTTAGCCTGAGGTTCATCTCCCACTGTCAATAAACCACATTCTATTTTATGACTAAAATACCAGCACTTAGTCTACAAATAATAGGAAAATTCCCCAGAATTATTGTGTACACTCATAATATTTCTCTTTAACATTGTTAGAAAATAGGGAACTGTAATATGAAAACTCAAAGTTCATATCAATGCATACCTCCCTGGTGAAATGAACTGCTAAAGTATAAGATTCATGATTTCTAGCTCAAAATAATTGAAATCATATTTTATCCCTTCACTCAACACTGCACTGCCTGGATCCTATCTCTGTTTAACACAGTCTTACTGAAAGAATGAACTCCCCAATTCCTGATGAAAACAGACTGCATGTCTTATGGACCAATCATTTCCACATTGTAGCTCAGCTAAATTGTTTATCATTTTAAATATTTTGATTGCTTTTTATATCCAATAATTTGAGAGAAAGGTACTACTTTAAAATGCAGTTAAAGCAAGACTGCTATAAAAATCACCTTTGACCCTAGATAAATATTTTACCTTTCCTATACCCAACAATGCACTCTGGCCTATCATTAATGTTAGGAACGAGAGGTTAAAAATCATAGACACCAAGACCTAAGCATGAATTAAAAACTTTCCAACTTCTGAATACAATTGGTTTAAAAAGACGTGAAGGGCTGGGAAGGTGGCTCAGCGGTAGAGCGCTAGATTTGCATGCATGAGGCCCTGGGTTTGATTCCTCAGCATCACACAAACAAAAAGAAACAAGCCGGAAGTGACGGTGTGGCTCAAGTGGTTGAGCACTAGCCTTGAGCTGAAGAGCTGAGGGACAACCCCCAGAGTTCAGGCCCCACTACCAGACTCCCTCCCCCCAAACAAAAGACATCAATACTACCACATTTTTCAAAATTTGTTATGATACTGAAGATTCAATTATAAACTATTATTATAAAAATAACTGAAGCACAGTGACACAAAAAATAATTTAACTGTATCATATACATTCAAAGACAGTGCTAATAGAAAACAAAATTATAAGGATGTTACCCAATTCACTTACATTATTTTATTCTATTTCTTTTAGTTTCGAAAAAACTGACTTTTAATAAAATGATGCAAAAAAAAAGCCTATATGCCCACTTACATTTTCAGCTCTTAACAATATTTGTTTCAGAAATATCTTTAGCTGTATAGTCAATGAACAAAATAATACTAATATTTAAAGGGTTTTCAGAAATTGCAAGACTCGCTCTGGGATATTATATTGGAAAAGATATTCAAAAAACATTATTTGTTAAAGTTGTGATAGTTACTCCCACAAAAAACTATTAATGAAGAAACTTTTGTATGTAAAAACAACTACAAATGCATCCACAATCTGGAGGTGACACATATTTTTTTGTTGATTTTTTTGAAATATATATCTAACAAGCAAAGCCACAATACTGATTTTCAGTCAATATGATGGGATATTCAAACCTAAAAAATATGGGGTTGATTATCTTAGTGTGAATAGATACGATCTTACAAAGAAAGTTACTTTCAACAGAAATCCGGAAAGAGTATATCCACCTTGAGTTTCACAGGAATAACCAGAGAGTAATAACTGTTTGGTCAAGTCAGTCAAAATCACTCCATGAGTATATCTTAAAAGTATGACCAATTTAAGAGGTCAAATACATATTTTGTACTGACAGTCATCTTATAGCAATAACTCATTACCTAGTTATATGTGTTTCTTTTTACCTAACATATACTAAGACCTGAAAATGATCTCTTATATCTAACTTAATTTTGTAAATGTTTTAATTATGATGATGTTATTATTTAACAAGTAAAATGTACAGAAGGGTGGTTCCACTGAAATGACAGGACAGAACACTGTTAAATAAAAAAAAAACTGCAACATAGCTCTTTTCAGCCTCTCTCTGTTCTTATTGGCAACCAACATTGCAACAACACACACACACACATATAAACACACATGTGTGCACATGTACACACACATATACACACATGCCAAATTCAGGGTTTATTGTTCAAATACAATATTAGTGATTAGGACAAATGATAATTTGCCTTATTACAAAATAATACATAATCCAGTCACCATGATTGTTACATTTTACCTGCCATTCCACACGTGACCACTTAATTTATTTTAGGTAATTAATTAGCTAATTCATTTCTTCATTAGTTTAGTACTAATATTAGAGCTTGAACTCAGGACCTGACTCTGTACCAGAATTTGTTCTTTGTTTTGTTTTAGTTTTCTCAAGGCTAGCATCTTACTGCTTGTACCAGAGCTCCATTTCTAGCTTTTGCTGGTTACTTTCAAACCAGAATCTAATGGACTTTTTTTTCTTGGTCTGGTTTCAAACCATAATTATCAGATTTCATCTTTCTGATTAGCTAGGATTAAAGACCTGAGCCACCCGTGTGGCTCCTACTTTTTCCTATACTTATCTAATGCACATACCCAGCTAATAATTTAAAACTGAGAGTATAGAAGCAAGATGTGCAGTGATTATATTGTCCTGCCAGAAACTCGTTAGTACTGTAAATTTCTTCTTAAGACCATACACAAAAATACTTAAGAAGAAATCTGATGAAGTGTGTGTTTATGTGTGTATGTGTGTGTGTGTGTGTGAGTGTGTGTGTGTGTGTGTGTGTGTGTGTGTGTGTGTGTGTGTGTTGTTGCAATATGTTCCACATATAAGCACTGTGCAGGGGTGTCCAGCCATTCACAGTAATTGAGTGCATATCTGCCATGAGCTACAAATTCATGGACAATGTCTCAGTGTCCACTCTCGGCTTCCCAATGAAGAGGGGTATACTCATCCTCGTCCCTAGTATTCATATGAGTGGCCTTATTGGAAAGTGGCCTCTACACTATAGTAAGCTGCAAGGCATGCACTCTACCACTGAGTCACCTTCCCAGGCCAAGGATTAAGATACTTGTCTGTAATTTGGTCAAAGGTATGTTTCTTTATGTAGGCTACTAAAAATATATTTACTAATTTCAAGTAAATACATAAACTCTATTTCATCTCTTTAATCAAATAAAAAAATAAAATTGTTTGCTTTGTAAATTCATCAGAAACATGGATTTTCTGGCTAGCTAAGTCATTGCACATCGGTATCTCTCTTCCTCTCTCTCTTTCATGATTCTCATAGACAATATGGTTGCTCCATAATTATCCTAATCTATTTTGCTTTCATTTTTTTGGTTGCATCATTTCACTTTCTTCTCTGCCATTTCCCAAACCAGAACCACATAAACAGAACCATCCAGAAGTGGTTCTGTGGCTCAAGTGGTAGAGTGCTTTCCTTGATTTGAAGATCTCAAGGACGGTGCCCGCGCCCAGAGTTCAGGCCCCATAACTAATTTTTAAAAAAAAGAATCTAATTCCTTGATAAATCTAGGAACAGATCTGACTGAAATCAGTTGAATCACACTTTTCCTGCACAATGAAGGAATAGGTGCAGGCTACGAAAGCAGCTAGAGAAGGCAGGCTGATTGTATCTATGACAAAACTTTGTGGAAAATGGTATCGAGGATTACTTACTAGTATTCCACTTGCACTGGAAGCATGATGCTGAACTGTTGATTGGTGATTCTGAACTATTGCTTTGATCATTATATTCTCCAAGAGGAAAAAATGAAACAATTGATATCAAAGGACTACTAACACATTTTGACTTGTCATTAAGCATCTTCAATCATCAAAATCAACAGAAGACAATAGACAGGCTTACTTTTTTAGATGAAAACAAATGTCTTTAAAAAAAACACGGAATTGGAAGATGGCAGAGGAGAAGATAGAAGCTAAACAAGCTCTAAAATAGAAAGCAGTTTTAGAGTTGCAGTGAATAGTCCTAAGCCAGAGAATCACATCAAGAATGCCTTCATAGGACAGAGAGTTAGGCCAGAGAGGGAAAATCCAGGCAAGGAGAAAGCTCTGAGCACTTGCCAGCAGCCGCTGCCTCGGAAGCAAAAGTGGCAGCAGTGGCCTCAGTCGCCATACCTAAATCACAGAGAGTCTGGGAAGAAGGAGCCAGACAGGGTGGGTGAGCAGATTCTACTCAACACCAGCAAGAACCGACAAGGAACAGACATCTTCAACCTGCAGTTTGCAGACCAGAGACAACCCAGGAACCAAGACTCAGCGTGAGTAGAAGCCTGACATCCTCACTCTCCAACTCAGGCCTTGGAAGAAATCTAGAGTCATTTAGCATGTCACAAGAAACTAACTGACCTGGCAGACTCAGCTCCACCCAGGGAAAAACACCCAGCTAGGGCACCAGCCCCAGGAGTGGCTTTCTTCACTGGATAATCAGAGCCATAACCTGCTCCTCCCTTTAGCAGCCTTGATAATCAATTGAAATTCAGTAAACAGAAACTCTGAGAATGGCTCCAGGCTGAGTGCTGTGAGTTTCTCACAAACCAGCCCCTGGGAAAAGCTAGTGTTTGCTGAGAGGCCTCAACTCTACCCAGAACCTAGCCTCATCGCAACATCTCAAAACATGAGGAAAAAGTCATATCCCTCTTTTGTGATACTCAAAGGAGATCTGCCTAACAATGAACTAACCTGGGAAGAGGATCACAAAACCCTGGGTAAGGCAGTGCATTTTTCTGCCTGTTCAAATTGACTTAATAAACTAACCAAAGAAGTGAAGGATCTCTATGATGAAAACTTTAAAAACTTTAAAAAGTTAATCAAAACAGAACTTAGAAAATGGCAAAAACTCCCATGCTCCGGGATTGAAAACATTAGCATCGTGAAAATGGCAATACTTTCCAAGGCTATCTACAAATTCAATGTGATACCTATCAAAATTCCAACCTTGTTCTTGAAGGAAATAGGAGTGGCAGTCCAAAAATTCATATGGAACAGTAAAAGACCCCAAATAGCAAAAACGCTCTTCAAAGGAAAGAACACTGCTGAAGGAATATCAATACCAAATTTCAAACTCTACTATAAAGCCATAGTAATCAAAACAGCTTGGTACTTGAACAAGAACAGACCTCAGGACCAATGGAATAGAATTGAGAACCCAGAAATGAACCTACACTCCTATAGCGAACTAATATTTCAAAAGACAACTAAAAAATTAGAATGGAAGAAAGACAGCCTCTTCAATAAATGGTGCTGGAAAAATTGGTTAACTACTTGTAGAAAACTAAAGCTAGAGCCTTATCTACCACCCTGCACCAGAATCAACTCCAAATGGATCAAAGACCTCGGAGTCAAAGCAGACACTCTGAAAACATTACAGGATGGAATAGGGGAAACCCTAGATCTCTTTGGCGCAGGCCTACATTTTCTTAATAGAGACCCAGAAACACAAGAAATCAAAGAAAGATTGAACAAATGGGATTGCATGAAGTTGCAGAGCTTCTGCATGGCAAAGGACATAGCCAGCAAGATCTATAGAAAGCCAACGGATTGGGAGAAGATCTTCACAAGCTATACAACGGACAAGGGTCTCATATCTAAAATATACTTGGAACTCAAAAAATTAAATCCCTCAAGAGCAAATCCTCAAAGAAACAAATGCCCAATAAATAAGTGGGCTAAAGACTTAAAGAGAAACTTCTCTGAAGAAGAAAGATGGATAGCCAATAGACACATGAAGAAATGTTCAACCTCCCTAGCCATAAAAGAAATGCAAATCAAAACAACATTGAGATACCACCTCACCCCAGTTAGAATGGCAAAAATCAAGAACTCTAACAACAACAGATGCTGGAGGGGGTGTGGACAGGAGGGAACCTTATTTCATTGATTGTGGGAGTGTAAACTTGTTCAACCACTTTGGAAATAGTATGGAGGTTCCTCAAAAGACTCCACATAGATCTCCCCTATGATACCCAGCAATCCCACTTTTGGGCATTTACCCAAATGTTTACAAACAAGACCACACTAAAGCTACCAGCACAACTATGTTTATTGCAGCATTATTTACCATAGCTAAGTTATTGAACCAACCCAGATGCCCCTCACTATATGATTGGATCAAGAAAATGTGATATATATACACAATGGAATTCTATGCCTCCATCAGAAGAATGACATTGCCCCATTTTGTAGGAAATGGAAAGACTTGGAAATAATTATATTAAGTGAAGTAATCCAAGCCCAAAGAAACATAGGTCCCATGGTTTCCCTTATTTGCAATATCTAGTATATGTATGAGTCAAGCAGAAAAGCTCAGATTAGGTGAAGTTAGGAAAATGAACCCTAAGATATGTATTTAAATGTTTATTTTTCTTTCATGCATTTGTTTTTAACGTATTTATAAGATTATTTCTTTGTTGCTTTGTATGTCCCTCCCCATAGTATAACCCCTGCTTTCACTGTATTTGATGTCAGTATCATTTGTGGAGGGAGAGGGGAAAAACAAGTCATTTAAATAAGGATACAAGTGGACCTGTTGCCACAATGAGAAGTACATGTTGTCACGTCGAAAATGAACTTTGCAACTTTAGTTGGGGGGGGGAAGGATTGGGTAGGGAGACTAGGGGAGACTGGGAAGGGATGGGAAATGTAAACAAAGGATGAGGCTACAATGCTTGATAAGAAATGTTATCACTATCTTCCCATGTAATTGTAAACCCTCTGTACAGTATTTTCACAATAAAAAAAAAGAAAAACAAAGCATTTAAGTAGTCATGCAAAGGACTTCTATTTTACTACTGCATTATACATTTTTTTCTAATGTTGAATACCAATAAATAATGGATGTATTAGAAAGCTCTTAAAGCTCATATATTGAATAGTAAGTTCTCTTACACTATATCATTGTATTTCCCAAATCATTTACATAGAAGGCATTGTTTCCTATTTTCTCATGCCTAGAATAAGCTGCACATGAAGATACCACTGGTCCTCATTTTCAGTCTGGGCATTTGAATACAGAGGAAAGTCTTTCCTCTGCTTTCTATCAATTCCCTACTCTCCAGTTAGAATAATTTAAAATAGTAAAAATGAAAAAACAGAAAATAAATCATGGTGAAAAAACATGCAGGAAATTCACCAGATTTTTCTGACCAGTTCAACCAACGTGAACTATTCAGGAAAAACATGGACACCTCATTCCCACTGGTACTCAATGTCTCTTGTTAGGCAATTCTGATGAAGACCATCAACTAGATGAAAACGTGAGGAATGGTATCAATTGCAAGAAAATAATGGAGAAGAATGCAAGCAAATTTCTTCTTTGGGCTTACTGCAGTGCAGAGAATACTTTTCAAAAAGGCCACTCATATGAATACCAGGGATGAGGATAAGTATACCCCTCATCATCAGGAAGCCTAGAGTGGACATGTAGACATTGTCCATGAGTTGGTAGGTCAAGGCAGATATTCATGCAATAACTGTGAATGGTTTGGCACCCCTGCATAGTACTTATATATGGATTAATACCAGAATGGATTCTTTCTTAATTCATCATGATGCAGATACCAATCTCCAAACTAAAGGCCTCTTGACCCCCTTGCATCTTGCTGCTGGGAATAGAAATAGCAAGGATATGCTGTATCTCCTTCTGTTGAACCATTATTTCAAACCGGGTATGAAGAACAACTTGGAAGAAACTGCATTTGATATTGCCAAAAGGATAAGTATGTATCACTACCTCTTTGAAGTTATGGAAGGCTGTACAAATTATTCTCCTACGTAGTAATGGTTTGGTTAATTTCTTAAATTTCAAAAGTGCCATTCCATCTTTTGTGTCCCTACAAAATATTTTCATAATAAAAAGCAACAGCAATATCTTAATTTAAAAATTCATGGATTCCATGGTATTCTTCCATGTGAATTGCCTCACTTTGATGTCAAAATGTATTCAAGAGTTCTTTGTAAGCATCTATAATGATTTCTGCAGAGTTTGTGTTTTTTTTTTTTTAATTTTACCTTATCTGTTGAAATGAATAGTATAGAAACTAAAGTTATTCCTGGTGCTTGTCTGAAAAAAAGTATATCAAAGTTTGTATAAAGTCCATAATCTATTTCATTATCTTCTAGATATAATACTTTAAAGTCTACATTTTTATAATATATAGGTTCATTAATAAATGTCTCCTTTCAGATTACATTCCATATAGAAAAAGTTAAGATTCCTTTTTTCCTAGGTCCTTATAGTATTTTATTTCTTTGGGATAAGATGATAATATTATCTAATTTCAAGTTTTGTAAAGGTTATGCTATGTAAGAGCCTTTGTAAAGTGAAGATTTAATACACTGATGTCAAACTAACCTTTAATTCTATGAATTACATGTATTGTTACACTTGTATTTTTGTAATCAACTTTTTAATAACTGCTTTTCATTTCTTTCATTTGAAGAATGAAAAATATGGAATAGTTCACGAATTTTTTTATCATCCTTCTGCAAGTGCCATGTTAATATCTGTATTGTTGTCATTTGGTTAGGCCTGCTGCTGAAGCATGTAGTATCCTCTAAATTTAAGTAGTTAATGATGCAATCTTTATACAGGCATATATCCTTGGTTGCCTATTTGTAACAAGGAGCCCTTATTGTTCCTAAAATGCTATTGATCTTATTTCTCTAAATTTCTGTGTATAGTGGGAAAAACTTACATTGTTTGGTCGATTGCTCACATTTGCAATTTTTGTCAATGACTATTTTGTTGTTTTCATTTTAAATTTGATCATATTTTGAAGTCTTTATAGCTAAGTCCAAAGGTGATGCCTTTTCAAGTACTCAATAATCAACTGAGTTAGCTTTGTGGAGCTAATGGATTCAAAGGAAGTCTTGCTTAAGAGCTACTTCTAAACTTCTGCAGCTTAAAAGTTCGCAAAGAAGTCTCACTGGCACAAATGTCTTCCTGACACTTTACCCTTCTCCCATGTAGAAACAAACCAACCAGAATATCTTACCCTGACAGCATAGATTGTCTTACTGGAACAAAACTAATCTTAGTTACAAGGGTCCATAGAGCGATTAACAGTTCAGACCGAAATGTTCAGAATAGAAGGTATTTTATCAAAATACAATTGTTTATTATACCTATCATTTCAAAAGTAGCTAAAGCCAAGAAGGTGAAAAAATTGTTCGTATGCATGATTACCTAATATCCTGGTCTGTCTACCATCCAACCAGGCAGGAACTTACACTACTGACTTTCTATCACCAAATATTTCCATAAAACTTGGAGAAGTCCATAGGTTTCTCCTCGATATTAGGCTTAAATTATTAATGTTTTAATCACAGTATTTCCTCTTGCCTCCAGGCTTACAAATGGTAAAGTTTTAGGTCTAACTCTACCAAAAACTGAGGTAGAGATAATGGAATAATACTTTAAAACAGAGTTGCCATTGATACCCTAACCACAACAGAACAATGCATAACAATTTCCTATATTATAAGTACTTATATATTTTATATTTCTATGTGCTGATCTTAAATTTCTAGAATTGCTAGAATTAATTGATAATTTGACAAATAAATTGAAATTTATTCCCATAAACAAATTGGAATATAAATACTTAGGTTTAGAATATATATTAGAATAAAAAGTATCAAAGCAATGTCTTCGTTATAAACTTGTGATACCTTCTAAGTGTTCTAGGTCTTCTGAATTCACATTGTAAAAAAAAAAACCAGTATTGTTTTCCTCTAATCTATAAGATATTTTACACTGCTGCTGTGTTTATTGTGTTAACTCGCTGGACCCAAAGTGTTTTTCTCCATATTTTTGAAGCATTCTTACTGATTATACCCAAATTTTGCTGATATGATGTGTAAAAACTATTATTCTTCTGTAGCACCCACAGGTTTGAGGATACCAAGTCCCAGTTATTTCATCATCATATAACAAGGGCAAGACTTCTGTCTTTGGCCCATGCAACATGCTAACGGAAAGTAATTGAAGACCCATCTCAATTTCTAATTTCCTATAATATTTCAGGGCCCCAATTCCTTGTAGGAATTAGTAGTAAGCAATTGTGAAATGTAAGGCAACTTAAAATGAAAGATGAGATCACAAAATATAAGAGAATGTACTGTAGTTCAAACTTTCAATTTACAGATGACCAGCCCATATGAGTAAACAAATTCACAAA
The DNA here is from genome assembly GCF_024711535.1 of Dipodomys merriami. Classification (NCBI taxonomy): domain Eukaryota; kingdom Metazoa; phylum Chordata; class Mammalia; order Rodentia; family Heteromyidae; genus Dipodomys; species Dipodomys merriami. Next base: position 119,835 of record NW_027206534.1, on the reverse strand, counting down.
TGTCACAAATTATTTTTATACCCTTCTCCTAATGATAAATGAAAGATTTCAGTCCAGCGTAAGTAGGCCAAAAATAATTACTGGAATGATAGATCCATAATTGTTCTACCAAGGCTAGGAAATCTTGACTTAGAAGTCAAATATAATTTAGAAAATCATTAATTGAGAAGATCCTTAGTGCTTCAAAACACTGGTACTTCAAGAAAACTTAGTTCTGTATTATAAAAATGTTGTCATTCTCAAACCAATGATAACCTACATTTAATCTTCTGAAAGTATATTCCTTTTCCAATAAACTTTTAAAAATGTTATTCACCAAAATAACACTTGACAAGTAGATAATAGTGACATTAAAAGTGTTTCAAGTGTAGGAATCAAGTTACAATAGAGATGATTTATTTACCCAGCATAAATGCCAAGTAAGTTCAACCATTCATTAAAGTGTAGAAATAGTATCTCCCACCATTTGCGTTGCTCAGTAGGTGCCTTCCAGAAATGTGTTAAATAGATCAGCCTTCCATGATTCAAACCCAAATATTAGCTAATAAAGTAAATTTCTTCACATAAGAAGGTATATTTTAAAGTCACTAATAGTTGCCTTATCATGTGTTGCCTTATCATATGGTTTCCCTATCTGTCTAACATAGTAAGGAATATGACTTTAAGTTTTGCATATGGTTAATCATCAGAGATGTGACAAACATAAAATCTGTCTTCTATTTCTATCATATTCCTCTACTGTAGTAAAAATTAGTTTTTTTCTTTTTCCAAAACTTAGAGGTAGTAGAAAATATCATCCCATGTAAAATAAAATAATCACACACCATTGTACAAAGCCATTTATAAAAGCTGGTAGTTAGGTATAAATTCTAAACGATTTTTAAACTTTCTTGTTGACTAAAGATTAATCTTCCAAAAAGATGAGAATAAAATCATATCTAGGTGCTTCACGTCTCCAGTCTTGCAAATTGTTATTGCAGTTCAAGTACATGCAGGATTGAAACTCCATGGAATGTAGGAATGTATATAAACCTTTCAAATTCTAAACAGTTTAACAGAATGACTATCAGGAAGTTGAAACCAGAAAAGAATTATTATAAAGACATAAAATGAATGAAAAATGGAAAATGGGCAAGTACAGCTAGAATACTAATGTACACAAGTAATAAAGGAAGTTGTAAATCTGAAATAAATCTTGGAGAAAGGGTTGGTTCAGATTGATAGAAGGAATGACTCTGAACCAGGAGCATTTGATGGACATATTTAATTGTAACACACTTGCACAACCTTTTGAAATTCAGTTAAAAACACAACTACAAATAAAAACACACAATAATCACAACCAAACAACAATCTCTATAGTGTATGTATATGACCTCACAATATTTTAAGCAGTTAATGAAGGGCAGTCTTTGGAAAAGCAAACAAAGCTGTTCAAAGAATGCAGTTCGGGGTAGGGAAGAATTTTGAACAGATATAAATAGATTGTCAAAGGTTATAAATCATTTACAGGTGCTGCAAATATTTTCTTCTGTGAGTATTCTTTATCTGAAGTGGTTACTCCAGTCCTCAGCCACACTTGATAGCTTGTGAATATAGAATGGAAGAAACAAGATCAAGAACCCATTACACCACTGGAGAGAAAACAGTCCTCTATGGTTTCTCTCATTTCTCTTCACTACTCTTTTCTCATACTTTTAATAAAGTGAAGTGATTTTGAATTATATCTTTCCTTCTTTTTCAGAGAATTACTGTTTGGTAATTAAATGACAATTCACAAATTTTGATGTCTTTTTTGTTTTTAAAGAACTTTGAATTTAAATTCCACTGCAACCTTGTTTCACACAGTGAGAGTCCATTTCCTGGGTAAGGACAATTCTCAAGGGAACCTAAAGGATTTACTGCAAGGTTTGTGAGATTTGTTTGTTTAGTGTGAAAATAAGCCATATTCACCCACATTGCTCCCTCTCAGCTAAGTCTCCATGGATTTCTTTGCATGAAAGCCTATTTTCCCAGGTAACTTTAAATTTTCTTGATAGGCTAAGTTGTTAAAAAGTTTGAACAATTAAAATTTACCTTTCATAAAATTTAAAACTCTTTTGAAATTCTTTTATCAGAATCGCGAATTCACCAATCCTAATTCCACCTTTACCATCAAAAACAGTTCGCATGTGTTTTCATGATATAGTGTCCATGAAACTATTATTTTCCAGTGGCTTTGTTATGCGTATATATGACCATATAAGTTGATGCTGAGCAAAATGAACTCCAAGATATGGAGAGATATTTATTTGTGGTTGTTGTTTTTGATGTACTACGTGATTTCTATTTTCTTTGAGATTTTCTCCTATGGTTTATCCCCTGCTGTGTTTGATTTTGGTACCCTGTGTATTGTGTATACATTTACCTTAATTTGGGAAGGGGACAGGAACAACAAAATGGTGAAATAAAGGACAAAGGGCAAACCAATGCAATAGCAATACTCACAAGACAATAAGTTGGAAATGTACATTACAACTTGTGAGGGATATTGGGGTGAAGGAAAAATTGTGAGAAAAATTAGAGAGGGCATAACAAGTCTGAAAAGTTATGTATTCACTACCTTACAATGGCTGTAACCCCACAACACATCATTTTCACATTAAAATTAAATTATAAAATAAGCTGATGAAATAAAATTTCACTGTTTTGGTATTGTAAATATTATTCTTTATGTAGTATTTTTTTAAAAATAAGTATTATTTGGAATCTAATTTGAATTATTTACCTCTTCTTTATCAGAGGGTAATCAACTTGAATGATTTCCAACTAGATAATTTTTTCACAATATACTTGTCAATATTTTGACAATAGGATAAATTTAGTACTTTCTTATAGTAAAACAGAAAACAGTTTAATTCTATGGAAACCCATAACTTTTAAAAGTAAATAAGTTGTTAAGAGGACAGAATGTATGTGTTCTTCAAAATTCCTATGATTAATAACTACTCATTTTCAAATTCTGAACATTCCGTACCTGAGAGATTCAAAATTTACCTGTTTGCATGTTTTGTAATTCTGCAACAGATGCATTTTCCAATGGGGTGTTACAGACTGAGAAGTAAACAGAAAAAGAGCCACATTCTGGTATAGGATAAAACTATGAAGCATGTTATAATTAATTCTTCAAGCGTAGCAGTTGGTTCTCAGATTCAGCTATTATTTCTATGACCATCAATCACAAGATTTATGCCATAAAGTCATCCTAGAGCAACAGTTTCCAACTTGTAGGGTGCACCTCAAAATTCCCTTAATTCCCATCAAGAATAGCTAATCTCCATTGTGAGAATACACTGCACCTCTGCTAATGTGATGCCCTCCGTGTTCTGGAAAGAACACCACAATAAACTGTGTTGCATCATTTTTCCTCCACTGATATTCTTGCAAATATTATTTATATTCATACTTTTTTAACTATCATACATAATCAGGATGCTAAGGTTGGAAGATTACAGTTCAAAGCCCACTGAACTAGGCCCTGAGAGGAGACTCGAGCTGGGACAGCTTCTTTACAGTTTTTGTTTTTGTTTTAGGGATTATAGAAAAAGAACAAAATCCTTGGCTTCAACCAGCCCAGTTCTTGGAATGAAAAGAATGCCTCTAGGTCCCCCTCCCCTTAAGAACTTAACCCATGTTTGTTCTGTTAAGGACTAACCAGTTAAACAGATAGCCAGTAATCCAGCTCATCCTGGCATGCTGGCTACATCCCGAGTTTACTATATACAGTCTGCCTTTTTCACATACTTATGTTAAACTCCACTAAACTCCTTTGTGTATGTTTACCTCAAGCTCCGCTTTATCATTGAATTCGTGAGTCATTTAAACCAAAAGTGATAGGCTGGTTTAAACAGCCATTATGTGACAAAGTGTAACTTCATTGGCCACCTGCGTGTGGTCTGGTATGACTGCAATCGTTTGGGTGCATGAAAATCTCATTGGTCGCCTACTTGACCAGGCTTCACCTTGTGATTTTTGCCTTTAAAAACCTAAGCACGTGGGCCACTAGGGGTCGCAGTATCAGCTCCTGAGCCTGTGCTGCGGCCCTGGCTGGTCAGTGTAGGAACCTTCTCAATAAAGTTGCTTCTTTAATAACAACTTTGTTGCGGTGGGCTCAGTCACTCCGGACGACTAGGTGGGCTTGCCTGCCTGTGTAGGGGTCTTCCTACTACACCACTCAGGCAGGAAGGTTCCCTAGATTCTTTTCTCCAATAAACTTCTCAGCAAAAGCCAGACAAAAGTGAGCTGAGGTTGAAGTGGTAGGGCACGAGCCTTGAGAATAAACAGGCTCAGAGAGAGTGTCCAGTCCCAGAGTTCAAGCCCTGGGAAAAACCAATAAAACAAAAACAAAAATAAAACAAATCCCAAATCTAGCATTTTTCTCATTGTGTACAGAGGCACGTAATTAAGGAAATTGCTTCCTATGTTACATACAGGTTGAAGAAAGAAGATGTCACACAATTATTCTCTTCATACCATGTTATACCAAAGCCTCAAAAAATTACCCTTTTTCTAAATGTATAAATTAATTTCATCCATTTGTTGGCAACTCTGTCTACATTATTCACATTATCATTTTATACATGAGCTGTTGGAATTATCTATTAACTGAGTTCTAATTATAGAAACGACTTGTACATCTCATTGTTGCAATGGGTCCACCTGTAACCCTAGTTAAACAATTTGTTTTTAGAGAATATGTCCAGCAAAGAATCCATAACTTAACTCTACAAAAGTAGGTGCACTGAATCATTTTGGAATTAATTTTGTTTTCTTGGGAATTTTATCTTGTCGTTCCTTTTGGGTAAACTTAAAGTCATATTTCACTTTTTTATTGGTTGTGGGACTTGAACTCTGATCCTGGGCACTGTCCCTCAGGTCTTCAGTTCAAGTTGAGCGCACTACCACTTTAGCTACAGCACCACTTCCGATTTTCTGGTGGTTAATTGAAGATTAGGGTCTCATGGACTTTCCTGACAAGGCTGGGTTTGAACCACAATCCTCTGGTCTCAACCTCCTGAGCAATTTGATTACAGGTGTAAACCACCAGCACCCATTTCATATTTGCATTTATGTGCACTGAATGACACTGTATAGGCAAAGAATGGAAATTTTAACCAAATGATGACATTGCAGCTTTTCAGAAAAATTGAGGTAGCAGTAAATATGTCCTCCTTTTCCATTTTGTTACATTAATGAGTCATGAGCTATGGGACTCTTACATTAGCATCCTGTGACATCTGTATAGGTGTATTTATAATCAGAAAATGTTCATAGAGAAATATAGAAAGACTAAGACTTTTAGAAAACAAAGGAGATAAGGTGTGAAAGAACAGCATAGAAGGAGATACATTTATCACGCAGAGATTAAGAACTAGCCTAAGAGACTTAGAAAAGCCTAGTTGACAACTAGTTCTTCAATAACCAAAAATGGTTCTCTAGACCAGTTTCTGGTATACATTAGTTACTATAGTTTATTCCTTCCATCTGGAGTTATTCCTTATTTTCTTTCACAACTATTAATTAGCCTCTGCCTTTTTGGTGCCAAAACTGACCAAAAAGATTTCAAAATCACACTTAGACAATTTTTCACTTCGTGATTAGCAGTGATGGCAGAAAATCTTGGAATCCTTGAATTTCCAGAATTAATCTTCAGCTGACATCTAAGCACACTCCTGCCATTAATTGCTGTGACTTAAAGAACAAAATTTTTTCAACACAGTATCCTAACATAGGTATAGTACATGAATTAGGGTCTATTTTCAGGTGTCAGTATGGAAGGAGCAATTATATATTTCAAGTATGCATTCTTTATTTTCCATTTAATAATTTTTTTTGGCCAGTCCAGGGGCTTAAACTCAAGGGTAAGTAATTATTCCTGAGCTATTTTTTTCTCAAGGCTAGTGCTCTACCACTTGCATTCCTTCCAGTGTTTTTCTTTTTTATGTATTACTGAGGAATTGAACCCAGGGTTTCATGCATGCTAGTCAATCACTGTATCATGAAGCCACATTCCCAGAGCCCTAAATGACTTTCTTAATTAGGCATTACATTTACATTCCATAACTATGTATCATAAGTTTAGCCAGGTGCTAGAAAATCATGTAGAAAGCAATACAATACAATAAGTCCAGTAAGCTGGATGGAAAATATATTTAATGGTCTAGCCAGGGCACAGTGGGGCTTACCTCAGGGAGCTGTTTCAAAAGTCTGAGCAAAATAGCTCCTGACCCACAGCCCACCTCCAGAATGAGAGGGTCACCTTGGATTCCAGCCACATGATAATGCTAGGCCCCCTTCTCCAGTACCCATTCAACCAGTTCTTGTGAAAGAGAGAGAGAAAAGTCAGAATCACAATATGTCGGGTGCCGATGGCTCAGAACTCTAATCCTAACTACACAGGAGACTGAGATATGAGGATCATGGTTCATAGCCAGCCCCGGCAGGAACGTCTATGAGACTATTATTTCCAAAGAACCACCAGAAAACAAGAAGTGGTGTTGTGGGCTCAAGTGGTAGAGCACTAGCTTTTTTCTGAGGAGCTCAAGAACAGCGCCCATGCCTAGGCTTCAAGCCACACAACTGACAAGAAGTGGACTACCTGTCACAAGAAGTGGATTGAATAGCCTCCATTTTCCTAGGGAGGATGGTAGTGAAGTCATGCCGAACTTCCTGTGAAGTTGAAGTCATAAGTACTTCCCCTGGCTTCTCTGTACCTCGGCTTCCCCAGCTGCAAATCTCAGCACAGTGAAGCATCCCCTTCCTCACGGGGATAGGGTGATGATGAGAGAAATGTTTTGTTTCATAATCCCCACCTGTTGCACAATTAATAACTGGCCCCACCTGAACCCTTTCCGGGTATCTTCCTATCATTTGCTCACAGAATTGCTGAGAAACTTCTCTGAAGGCCTCTCCCTCTGTGCCAAGCCCTGCTCCAGGGTTCCTTCTGTTTAAATCCCTTGTTTCCTCAAAACTATTCTGTGAGGAGAATGAGGTCTGATGGTTGCGGCCCTACCCAGAGCTTCACCTCTGATCAAGAATGGGCTGCTGTGGACTAAAATTTTGGGATAATCCATCTAAATTGATAACTGAGCATGGCGCTACTTGTCTACCATCCCAACTACACGGGACCAGGCGTGGTGGAGCATACCTGTCCCAGATAGGAGGACCTCGATCCAGTCCAGCCAGAGCATATATTGAGTATCTGCTTCAGAAATGCCCAAGACAGAAAGGTGGCTCCTCAGAGCCAGGGAGAGGAAACAAGCAGGTGGTCATGGTGCCCCCAGAGGGGTGTCTGACCCCGGGTAGTGGTGATTTGGGGCAGCCATTCACCTGTGCTGCTGGGAGAAGGTGCTGGAGGCTGCTCCAGGTGGGTCAAGCAGCAATGGCATCGGCATTGCAAACACATAGTAAGAGCAGAGAACCAGGGCCAGGGACCAGGTCAGGGCTTTAGGCGGGCTTGCAGTGCACCATTGGCTGAGGTTTGAAATCCCACACCTTGAGAAGGGGGGAAGGAAGCCGGGGTGAGGGCAGGCATCTCAATTTCCTACTCCAAAGTCGCTTGAGTCTCTTCTTCACCACTCAGCCACCTCTCCCTTCCTCAACTGCTTTTGAGTGTTGTAAACTAACAGAGGGAATCCCGGGTGCTACTGGGCAGGATGGAATGTGGGCGTAGCTACCATTCTTGTATCCCATTGGTCAGAAAGAACCATGAAAGAATGGGAGTGTGGCCAGAATCCTGTGATGAAAGCAGCATGGACGGAGACACGAAGAATTTCCCAGGGACCAATGTCCAATTTAGTTGGAGACGAGAGGGTGATCTGTTTTAGCTGGATGGCTGCACAGATTGTTGTGTCTGTCTGTGTGTTGCCAGAACTGGACCTTGAACTCAGGATCTGGGCACAGTCTGTGAGCTGCTTTTTCTCAAGGCTCGCCCTCCACACTGGAACCCAGGGCTTCTGGCTTTGTTGACACTGAAGTTGGACAGGCGACTCAAGGACATTCCTGCCTAAGATGAGTTTGAACATGATCCTCCCATCACAGGTTGTAAGTATCAAGAAGGACTGCTGAGAGCCACGGTTGCCTGCCTAATCATTGGTCTTGCTGATATTCTTGGACAGACTGGTGAGTACCCTATCCCTAGGTTGAAGTGGTGGGAGCTGGAGCCCACAGTTGGAATCCTGGTCCTGCCACCTCCAAATGGCAGGAGATCCTAAGGAACTCATTCCTATCCATATGAATACCAATGGAATGTGATGTATGTCATGATTGAATGGACAGTTCTTGAATGATTCTAGGATAAAATTATACACAATTATATTATAGGACACAGATTGATTTTAGTTAATTCTTTATTAAGCATTTAAAAATCACATTCATAAAATGGAGGCATAATGAAATATTGAAGAATTGGGTCTCACATACTGCAAAGGTGCCATTTTTCTGCCAGGACTGGGATTGGAACTCATGGTCTTGGTAACTCTGTTGCACTGTGTGGGAATGGGAAGCTGGCCTCCTTGAAGTCAAGAAATTCAGGTCTGCTCCTTGGGCCTGAAATAGATCCCCACCACTAGAAAACATCCTATTCATGTACAATTTACATATATGATTTACATATATATATATTTATATGTTGACTCTATATTGCATTCAGTGTAGTTATTTTATTTTTTTGTTTTATTCATGTACTGACCTGTTATTTTATTGACTATTATTGAGCATAAAACATTGATTACATTGATTACACGGGATATATGTCTGCATATGTATTCCACTTCATACCTGACACCCAGGACTTTCACAGAAAAGGAAAAAATGTCACCATCATCTTCTTACTCCACGATTCATTTTTGGGAGTGCTGGCATCTGAACTCAAGGCATACAACCTATAAAGCCCAATTCATGAATGGGTGTTAGCATGCCATCCTGGGGCAAATTGAGCTGACAGGCTGTTCCCAGGACCTCAGATCAAGCACCAAGGGTTACCAAAATAAGAAAAGATTGACATGTAGATGGAAGTACGCTAATAAATATATATCTTTATAGAGTGTCAGAGATGCCTTTACATTATTAATTATATAGACTACATTCTTACCAATTCCTGGGTATTAATACTCCGTCCATGTAATTAATGTAATTTAATTAATTAATTGTATTCATCCTTAAATTATTAATGAAATCAGTGTTCTGATATTATTGTGTTCCTTTAAGTAATAATATTTTTTCAAAGCTTAATATTAAATGAAAGCTTAATATTAAATGAAACCAATAAGCATCCTGAAATGAAGCTGTCTAATTTTATAGGAGCATCATTTATGATCAATTCATTCAACCGTGACATTGACAACATTCCATTGTTAATCTTATGAATGGCAACCATTTTCTTAGTATCTCATGCCATTGGTTGGTGTCAGGATGGGGATTCCAAATCAGGGCCTATGTAGCAATGCAAGGTGAAGTACCCTTTGCATCAGTGTCATTCAGACCCATGAGGGTCACCATGCAAAGGAAGAAAACAGAAAAAGGCCCTATTTTTTCTGTGCATTGCTTTCCCTGCAAGGCCTGGCGGTCTAGGATCCCAGGAGGAGCTGTAGATCTAGTGGTTGCACCCCAGGGTAGGGTGATCAAAGCTGAGGCAGAGTTGCAACGACCTGAGTTCAAGCGCCGTATTGAGAAAAATAAAATATAAACATTTAGCTCCCTGACTTGCAATTCACGCTGCTTATTCTTCCAGGCTTTGGATTTGAACTCAGGATCTGGGTAAATCTGGAGCAATGTGGATGAAGTGGAAGATCACCATACTTGAAGATAAGAAACTCATGCCTGTTCACTAGTCCTGAATTCAAGCCCCAGTCCTGGAAACATACTATTTAGATACATTGTAAAGATAGGATTTATACGTACCTATAGATGCTCAGTCCATACATGTTTGGTGTGGTTGTTCTTGTATTTTTTGTTTTATTCATTTATTTATCATTGATTGTACTGTGATAAAACCCCTTTCATTTATTACATTGATGACATCTTATCACAGAGCATCTAGATTTATAGAAACATTCTCCATCATACCAGGATTCTCAGAGTCACCAGGATATTCAGAGAAAAGGAAAACAAGTTTTACACTTGGCTTCTTACTCCACGATCCACTTGTTGGTAGTGCTGGGATCTTAACTGAGGGTTTAGTAGGACCAATTGACCAATAAGTCAAGGTGATCACACTATCCTGTGAGCAAATAATGACCTACGCCATTCCCAGGATCTGACATTGATCAATAGGGTGGTCCACTATATTCATAAGTTCATAATTTAAACATACGATCTATATTGACATACTTGTGTGTACAGCATCTTGTGTCCAGTGAACTTCTTCTCCTTATTTTGTATCTACTTCATGAAGGTATTGTGTATTTTACTAAGTATTGTGACAGGATGACATTTATGACAACCTGTTCCCATGGTTATAGGGTTGCCTATGAATTCCCCTTCCTAGTTGATATTCAGAACTTTCACGGGAGAGGAAAACGTGTGCAACAACTGGCTTCTGACATCAGGATGAATCTTTTGTTAGTGCTGGGATTTGAACTCAGGTTTGTATAGCTCTGTTGCACTGAGGGAGAAGGGGAAGCTCACCATCCTTGAAGACTAGAATGTCAGGCCTGGTCCAGGGCCTGATTTGAAACCCCAGCACTCGACAAAATAGCAAGCCCACCTTTTTTAAACATAGGATCTCTCTACCTACAGGTGTGGTATGCATCTTGCATTCAGTGTAGTTATTCTTTTTATTATTTGACTTATTCATGGATGTATTGTGTATGTTATTGAGTATGGTGACAGATATAACTGCGCTGACATGGATGACAACGTGTTTCCATGGCTATAGAGTTGCTTATATAGCATTTTCCATTCTCAATGAGACCCAGGACATTCACGGAACAGGAAAACATGTGCAACCCTAAGCTTTTCACATCAGAATGAATCTTTGGCAGTGCTGTAATTTGAACTCAAGGCCTAGCAGGCCCAATTGGTGAATGGGTCATGGTGAGTACATGACCCTGTAAGCCACTAAGGAGGTAGGCCATTCCGGGGACCTGAGATGGAGTCCTGGTGGGGGCCAATATTGTCATAAATTCATAATTAAACAAAGGATCTATATTTCCAAACATGGGTGGCAACATATTGCGTTTGGTGTAGTCATTCTCTCTTTATTTTGTGTCTTATTCATTGATGTATTGTGTATTTTCTTGAGTATAGGTTGACAGATATAACTGTGGTGAACTGGATGACAACCTATTCCCATAAGTATAGAGTTGCCTATACCTTCTCTATCCTAGCTGAGACCCAGAATTTGCACAGCACATGAAAACAGGTGCAACAACTGGCTTTTCCAATCAGGGTGAATTTTTGGCAGTGCTGGGATGTGAACTCAAGGCCTAGGAGGCCCAACTGCCCAATGGGTCCAGTTGATCACACCAGACTGTGAGCCAGGAAGCAGCTGGGCTGTTCCCAGGAACTGAGATTGAGCCCCAGGGAGACCAAAATAGTCCTCAATGCAACATTGAAATATGGGATGTAAATTCACATCCGTGAGTGTACTGCATCATATATTAATTGTAGTTATTGTCTTTATTTTGTATGCTATTCATGGATATATTGTGTATTTTCTTGAGTATATGATGACAGGTATAACTCAGCTGACATGTATAACAACTTATTTCCCTGACCACACGGTGGCCCATGCATTCTCCATCCTAGCTGAGACCCAGGATTTGCACAGGAAAGGAAAACAGTGGCAACTATTTGCTTGTGACATCAAGATGAATCTTTTGGCGGGTCTGGGATCTGAACTCGGGCCTAGCAGGCCTAATAGGTGAATGGGTCCACATGAGCTCACCAGCCTGTGAGCCATGAAGAAGCTAGGCATTCCCAGTACAAAGAAATAATCTTATAAATATGTTAGAAACAATTGCAAGAAAGAAAAAAACCATTTAAATACTTATATTGGGGTTAATTTCACCTATTATATTGATCTGGTTTAATCAATTCTCTGCCTTCACTACCAGATTATTTGAAGAATACATAAGATAATTGCACTGAGAAGTGATATAGAGAATTAATTCATATGGTTTACTTTTAATTTTTGAGGTAAGTACTTGGATTCAAATTCAGAGCCTTGCATTTGCCAGGCAGGCATCTGACCACTTGAACCATGCCATATCCAGCTATTTTTTTCTTTGATTGTTTTTGAGAAAGAATCTTGTATTTGTTTATTCCTAGGCTACATGGATAGGGAACTTCCTAGTTTTATGTTCAAAATAGGTAGGATGACAGCCACACCTTGGCACACCCAGCTTTTATTGATTGAGATGGAGGTCTCTTGTATGTTTTCCAGGTTGACGTTGAACTGCAACTATGGACATTTCCATTTTCAGAGTAGCTAGGATTATAGGTATAAACCACATCATTTGACTTATTATATATGTTTACGAAAATTCTGAGAGTATGAGAAAATCCTCTAGAGTTACTAACCATATCCAGATTCTAGGTGATACACTAATGATGATTCTGTCAAAAACTTTTTTACATTATTCTGACAAACTTTATTTATTTATTTATTTATTTTTGCAAAATACCATACAGAGGGGTTACAATTACATGGGCAAGGTAATGAGTACATTTCTTATCAAGCATTGTTGCCTCCTCCTGTTTCCCCTTCTCATCCTTTCCCATCTCTCCTCTCCACCCCTGCAACACCCTACCCCTGGCAAAAGTTAAGTTCCTTATTGGACATTGTTGCTACCGCCTGGACCAGCAAGGAAGACCCGACACCGGACTCTTCTCTCTGCAGTTTATTCAGGACCTTTGAGTAATCTTCTGACCCCAACCCTGGGGAGAATTCCCCACAGCCTTAAGTACCCGCTGGGTAGCCAACCCTGATACGCCACGTGGGAACCACCAATAGGTTCAGGTGTGTGGAAGCAAGCCAGATTCTTTGCCTTAGCCATATAAGGAGTTGTTTACCACGAGAGCACTCGCCATCGGGAAGGCGGAGGGCGGAAGCCGGCGCCATCTTCCAGGTGCGGCCCCTAGCAGCTCTCTACAGTTCCCCCTTTTTTGTTTAAAGAACACAGATGAGAACAGAGGTCTGATCCCTGTTGTGCAATGCAAGGACTGCATACAAGCCTTCTCCCAGAGGGTACCTTCTCTAGGGATGACTCAGCCTGTCCATTGATTCGTTTTTCACAAGGACGGGAAAAGGCGAATCGAACCCGTGTGCAATCGAACATGCTCTCCTCGAGGGCAAAACTCATGCCTCTCGACTGCAGTACTTTGGCTTTGCAATCTGTGTTCATTGTTTTAGGGTGGCAAGCCACGCTTGGGGGGACTGACCTGCTCCAATGACTGTAAAGGCTTGGTTAATCATGGCTGCACTGCAACGCTGAGAACCTCTAATTTGGCAATGCACCACAGACATACCAAGGAGGCTAACACCAGGAGGCCTGTCAGGGCTCCCAAACCCGCCCCCTCCTTGAGATGATTCATAGCAACTGAGATCCAAGAAGATAAGCCCTCCGCCAATCCTGCATCCACTCAGGTCGAGTTCACCATGACGATGGCAACCCTGAGCTGTTCCATCAGGCTGTCGAACTCCCCAGTTCAATTACCTAAAAGATAACTAGACAACTGTTTAGACAAATTTGCAGCATTTTTTAAATAGTTTTTTTTTTTTTTTCTGGGCCTGAATTCTGGGCCTGGCCGCTGTCCCTCAGCTCTTCAGCTCAAGGCTAGCGCTCTACCACTTGAGCCACAGTGCCACTTCCGGCTTTTTTCTTTTTGCTTATGTGGTGTTGAGGAATTGAACCCAGGGCCTCAGGCATGCAAAGCAAGCACTCTACCACTGAGCCACCTTCCCAGCCCCTCTTCTTCTGGGTTAATTGCACCACAGCAGCAGCTAATCCAGCATTAGTTAGTGGTCCGCCCAGCTCTCTGCAAACTCTCATCCATGCTTCTAGTCCCCTATTCTTATATGGGGTTATGGCGGCTCTGCATTCCTTAGTGCACTGCTCGTAAACAAGCTGTTTAATTAATGGCATGGCTGTGTCTGGGTCACCAAAAATTCTGCCAGCGGCCTCGACCATACGGGCAACAAAGTCCGAAAACGGCTCCATAGAGCCCTGCAGGATTTTGGTGAGATTGCCACTCACCTCGCCTTTATTTGGTAAGGCCTTCCATGCCTTTATGCCAATTTTATTGATTTGTTCATAAACTTGAACCTGGTAGCCTATCTGCTGATTGGCGAATCTCCCCTGTCCAAGCAGCATATCTCTGTCCCAAGCTGGGTTTCCCCCAGCCTGATTGGCCGCAGCCTCTTCACTAGCAAATTCAATCAAAAAGGCCTTCCAATCGAAATACTGACCTGGGCTCAAACAAGCTCGTGCGAGCCCACTCCAATCACCGGGTGTCATGCAATGTCTGTTTAGGGCCTCCACCTGGGCTACAGTAAAGGAGGCTGTGATTACGTAAGTCCTCACAGACTCAGCTAAAGATTTTATCACCTTAAAATCTAAGGGTTCATGATACCGCTGTCCCTGTGGATCCTGAAATATTGGACAGGCTAGATGTAACTCGGTTCTGACCGCTTTCCACACGCCTGGGCTGAAAGAACAGCCAAGGCTGCCACTTCTGGGGTACTCCGCATAGAGCGGAGGGGCCGAAGGTGTGGGGCGGTGCACGGAGGGCGTGCATTCGTCTTTATCTGGGTCCTCTCTCTCCTTCCCTTTCCTCCTCTTACTTATCTTTGTTTTTTCTATTTGTTCTATGAGTGATTGTAGTTCCTCTGAGTCTGTAGACTCAGAGGTCTCTAGTTCGGCAAAATCGGGGTATAACCCCCCCCTGCTCTCCTCCTTTTCGCTGTCTGCCCTTTCCGATCTTTCTTCCTGCAGCATTTCTAAGGCGGCCTGACCATTCTCTACCACCTCACTGCAACGCTGGTCCTCGAGACAGCCTCTTATCAGTTTCCATATTGGTCTCACTCCGCTCTTAAGCATTCCTTGTTCAGAGGCAAAATGTAGGTCCCTCCCTAGTTTCTCCCAAGAGGCCACCGTGAGGCTTCCGAAGACAGCGAACCACGGGGCAACGATGTCACATTCATTCAAAAATCTCTCTAAAGTACTTTTTTTTTATTTTTAACTTTTTTGAGTGCAGTAGCTCATTGAGAGCCAAAAAAATTGGGTGCGAAGAAGAAGAGCCCATGTTTTAAACATTTAAAGCTGGTAAACAGACTTTTACTTTCACTTTTGGCTACTCTATTGACTAGCCCCGGGTTCTCACTCTCTCTTTATCTACTGAGAAGAGCAAAAATCCCCCTGCTCTTGTCGCGGATTCCCCTTTTACCTGGGAACTTACCGGTGCACCACCCTGACCGCAGAGAGTTCTGAGTCCTCGTTGGGGTTATGGCTGAGTTCCCCGTGTCGCTACCGCCTCGACCAGCAAGGAAGACGCGACACTGGACTCTTCTCTCTGCAGTTTATTCAGGACCTTTGAGTAATCTTCTGACCCCAACCCTGGGGAGAATTCCCCACAGCCTTAAGTACCCACTGGGTAGCCAACGCTGATACGCCACGTGAGAAACACCAATAGGTTCAGGTGTGTGGAAGCAAGCCAGATTCTTTGCCTTAGCCATATAAGGAGTTGTTTACCACGAGAGCACTCGCCATCAGGAAGGCGGAGGGCGGAAGCTGGTGCTATCTTCCAGGTGCGGCCTCTCACAGCTCTCTACAGGACATAATGATTTGTATAGCACATTGTTGCAATGGGTCCAATGTATCCCAATTTAAAGGTTGGTTTTGCCCATTGCCTCAACAAATTATACCAACATCAAATAAAATGGAAGCAGGGGTTATACCATGGGGCAGGGACATATAAAGCAACAAAGAAATAATCTTATAAATATGTTAGAAACAATTGCAAGGAAGAAAAAAAAGCATTTCAATACTTATCTTGGGGTTCATTACACCTAACATGAACTTAACTTACATTTTCTGCTTGTCTCAAAAATATACTAGTTATTGCAAATAAAGGAAACCATGGGAACTCTATTTTTGGACCTGGCTTGATTCACTTAATTTTTTCCAAGTCTTTCTACTTCCTATCAAATGGGGCAATGTCATTCTTTCTGATAGAGGCATAGAATTCCATTGTGTGTATCTACCACATTTTTTTAGATCCATTCATCTAATGAGGGGCATCTGGGTTGGTTCCATATCTTACCTATGGTAAATAATGTTGCAATAAACATAGTTCTGCTGGTAGTTTTAGTATGGTCTTGTTTGTGATCGTTTGGGTAAATGCCCAAAAGTGGGATTGCGGGGAAATAGGGGAGCTCTATGTGGAGTCTTTGGAGGAAACTACATACTACTTTCCAAAGTGGTTGAACAAGTTTACACGCCCACCAACAATGCACTAAGATTCCTTTCTGTCCCCATCTCTTCCAGTATCTGTTGTTATTAGAGTTCTTGATTATAGCCATTCTAACTGGGCTGAGGTTGTACCTCAATGTTGGGTTGATTTGAACTTCTTTTATAGCTAGAGAGTTTGAACTTTTCTTCATATGTCTATTCGCCATCCTTCTTTCCTCTTCAGAGAAGTTTCCCTTTAAGTTTTAGCCCACTTATTTATTGGTCAGTTGTTTTTCTGAGGATTTGTTGTTGGGGTATTTAATTTTTTGAGTTCCAGGTATATTTTAGATATGAGACACTTGTCTGTTGTATGGCTAGTGAAGGTGTTCTCCCAAACCGTGGGCTTTCTATCGATCTTGCTAGCTATGTTCTTTGCCTTGCAGAAGCTCTGGAATTTCATGCAATCCCATTTGTCCAACCTTTCTTTGATTTGCTGTGTTTCTGGGTCTCTATTAAGAAAATTTCGGCCTGTGCCAAGGAGTTCTAAGTTTTCTCCTATTCCATCCTATAATGTTTTCAGAGTGTCTGCTTTGACTCTGAGGTCTTTGATCCATTTGGAGTGGTTTCTGGTGCAGGGTGATATATAAGGATCCAGCTTTAGTTATCTACAATTGATTAACCAATTTTGCCAGCACCATTTACTGAAGAGGCTGTTTTTCTTCCATTCTAATTATTTCGGTTTCTCATCGAAGATTAGATGGCTATATATCTGTAGATTCAATTCTATTCCATTGGACCTGAGGTCTGTTCTTGTGCCATTACCGAGTTGTTTTGATTACTAGCACAGTTTGAAATTTTGCATTGCTATTCCTCCACTTTTCTTTCTGTTAGTGATCTTTTATGCTATTCAGGGTCTTTTCTTGTTCCCTATGAATTTTTGGATTGTCTCTTCTATTCCTTGAAGAATGAAATAGGGATATTTTTAGGTATTGCATTGAATTTGTAGATATGCTCCTGTTAAAATGTTTTAACTCATCTTGTTTTAGTTTCGGCATGTCGATATTTGCTATGAAAAGGTCCATTTCTGCCAAGGTCTCAAACTTATTAGCATAGTTTTGATAAGTATTCCCTTTTACTTTTCTTAATCTTGGTTATTGCTCTGGTGATGTTTCCATTTTAATCTCTGAGTTTATTTATTTGGGTGAGTTTTCTTCTTTTTCTGATAAGATTTGCTAAGGGTCTTCCAAATGTGTTAATTTTTTCTAAGACCTAACTCTTTGTTTTATTGATGCTCTCTATGGTTTTCTTGGATCCTAATTCAATTAATTCTGATTTAATTTTAATTATTTCTTTCCATCTCAATGATTAGGGTTTATCTTGCTGCTCTTTTTCAAGAAGGTTCAGATGTCTCATTAAATTTTTGGTTTTAGATCTCTCCAATTAGTTGATGTAGATACTCAAAGCTATAAACTCGCCTCTGCCTACTGCCTTTGCTCTGTCCCAGAAGAGCTGGTAATTTGAGTGCTCATTTTTGTTGAATATCGTGAACATTTGAATTTCCTTTCTAAACTCTTCCCTGAATCACTGGTGATTCAACCGTGTGTTGTTCAGCCTCCATATGTTACAGGACTTTCTTTGGTGGTTTTTGGTGTTGAGGTCTAATTTTTTTCCCTTGTGATGTGAGCGAATGTAAGGTACAACTTCAATGTTTCTGAATTTGGACATGAATGCTTTGTGACCTGAAATGTGGTCTATTTTGGAAAATATTCTATGTTCTGCAGAGAAAAACTTGTATTCTGATGCTGCTGGGTGAAATATTCAATAGGTGTCTGTTAAATCTAGTTGATATATGCTGTTGTTTAGATCAGCAGTTTTAGACTTGAGCTGAAGAGCTGAGGAACAGCGCCCAGGCCCAGAGTTCAGGCCCCACAACCGACCAAAAAAATCCCTCTGCCA
The DNA here is from genome assembly GCF_024711535.1 of Dipodomys merriami. NCBI lineage: Eukaryota > Metazoa > Chordata > Mammalia > Rodentia > Heteromyidae > Dipodomys > Dipodomys merriami. The sequence goes on along the minus strand of NW_027206534.1, from coordinate 101,449 downwards.
CATCTGCCTTGCTTGCTTTGACTTCCCTCATGTTGGCATACTAGGAGGCCAGCATAAGTTGAAGCTCCAGAAACCTTTTGGATAGGAAAAGAAACCAATGCATGAGAAGTGAGGGTGTTTTAGAACAGATTTGGAGCTGAACACAGGCAGGAGGGCTCATGGCTTCAGCCTCTGCTGTCTTTTGAATCGTTGCCCAGTTACCAGCTATAAGTTTTTGCTCCAAAATCAATGTGGCAAAGTCTGCAATTCTTATTGACTCATCCCCATACACAGACCTAGTTAGGCATCCAGAATGACTTAAAATATAGATTTCCTAAATCAGAGAAATCTGTACCAGAGTAAATGGGCAGAAAGAATTTCATTTAATCAGGTTCAATTCATTTTTATTTGCTTATAGTTTAACTGAGAGAACAATATCAAACTAACCAAGCTTTCACAAAATCAAAATATCCAAGCAACTACATTTTACAGGAAGTAAATATTCACAGCACTAATCCGAATTTCTGAAGAGGTGGTGCTCTCAGAAAATAAGGAATTAGGGTTCAGGACACATGTCAGACACATTTCACAACAGCATCAAAATTAAATTCATTACCACAGGTGGCAAAAGTTGCTTACTCTCAGCATGTAAGTACATGCCATTTTTTTCTGGTCCTTACTAAAAAAGATGGAAGAGTTTGATTTCCCTTCTCAATTTCAATGTTCAAATTCACATTTTCTTCTAAGGGAGTCATTTATCTCACACGCCTGACAATACAGAATATGTCTTCAAACCAGTGTCTTCTGGGCATCTGGGAGCAAAATAGGAAGAATAAAACAGGCTACAGGAAGCTTGATTGTTCAGGAACAAATCATGTTTGTACTTCTGCTTTTTCTATTTAATTGTGAAAATACCGTACAGAAAGGTTACAATTACCTTAGCAAGGTAATTAGTACATTTCTTTTCAAGCATTGTTGCCATGAAAAGACGTGATGGCACAGCTAAGCTAATTTGGGAGTGCTTGTCCTTTCCAGAACCCAGGTGGGAAGATGGTTAGTTGGGAGGGGAGAAAGGTCTTAGAGTTTCAGAAAAAGGCAAAAGAATTGTGCATGGTTTTTCTTCTCAAAAAAAAAAAAACCTTTAAATAAGATACATTATTCTCTTCACACACACAAAAAAACCATACAGTAGTCCCCTTCACTGTAATTTCCCCTTCTGTAGTTAGTTACATGTGCTGAACTGTTCTCTGAAAAGATTACACGGTAAAACATCTCATATTTTGAAAGAAACCACATTCACATAATACCTTTTTTTGGGGGGTGGGGGGGTTTTTTTGGAGATAAAGTTTCACTGTATATCTCTTTGATTACTTTCCTGCCTAGGCTTCTGTTTCCTGGAATTACAGGTATGCACTTCCACATCCATTTCACATTACTTGATTTTTTTTACAGTATATTGTTACAATTTTTCTATTTTTATTAGTTACTGTTATTATTGTCTTACTGTACCCAATTTATAACTGAAGCTTTATTGTAGCTATATTTGTCTGGGTAAAAGCATAAAATGGTCATCTTGGTATTTACAGTGTTGCTTCCAGAACTGATTGAGTATACTAAAATCAGCATAGGCTCTAATCCCATATAGAAAATAGCATAGTATGTCATACAAAGTAAGTTACACTTTAAATCACGTCAAGGTTATATATATTACCAACATACATGTAACAGTATGTAAATAGTTGCTCTTTTGAATGTTTGGGGAACAAGTTTTTTCCTGAATATTTTAAATTTCTGGTTGATTGAACACCTAGATGTGGAAATTCTGGATACTGAGGGTTAACTCCATAAAGTACTTCATTGATTATAGGTATCAACTTGAAATGTATATGCAGAGGCTAAACAGGAACTACTGTAAAGATCAAAATGAAACTTGAAACACTTATTTTGCCACAATTATTCATTAAATAAAATGTGGATAAACATGATTCTGTACCTTTTCCTCCTCCTCCTCCTCTTCCTCCTCCTCCTCCTCCTCTTCCTCCTCCTCTTCCTCCTCCTCCTCCTCCTCTTCCTCCTCCTCCTCCTCCTCCTCTTCCTCCTCCTCCTCTTGTTCTTCTTGTTCTTCTTGTTCTTCTTCTTGTTCTTCTTCTTGTTCTTGTTCTTCTTCTTCTTCTTGTTCTTGTTCTTGTTCTTCTTGTTCTTCTTCTTGTTCTTGTTCTTCTTGTTCTTCTTCTTGTTCTTCTTCTTGTTCTTCTTCTTGTTCTTCTTCTTGTTCTTCTTCTTGTTCTTCTTCTTCTTCTTCTTCTTCTTCTTCTTCTTCTTCTTCTTCTTCTTCTTCTTCTTCTTCGTCCTCCTCCTCCTCCTCCTCCTCCTCCTCCTCCTCCTCCTCCTACTCCTCCTCCTCCTCCTCCTCCTCCTCCTCCTCCTCCTCCTCCTCCTCCTCCTCCTCCTCCTCCTCTTCTTCTTCTTCTTCCTCCTCCTCTTCTTCTTCATGCTGAAGTTCCAGCACAGGGCATTGCATATGCTAGGCTTGGTCACTTACACAGTTGTACATCCCAACCCTCTAGAGCTTCTAAAAAGCTAGTTTGAGCATTTCACAATGTTTAATAATCAACACAAATTTTCATTTTCCTTTCTAGGCTCCCGAGCAGGGAAAAGTGGGATGGGGGAATAAATGGGATAGTCACTAGGGAAAATTTTGCTGATTATCATATTTTTGTTCATATGCCATTTAAAAATATATCACCATATAATTTAAATCATGTTTTTATTATTTCTTCATAGGAACGAAGATCAACTAATTTTTTTTATGTATAAAGTTCACAATGCTGTCTCTATAAGAATCTTTTAAAAAATTCTTTTGACATGACTTCTACAATCTCCAAAGAGGTAAAACTTAAGTCTATATATTAAATATTCTAATCGTCATATTAAATAATTAAGAAGGGCAAATCAATAGAAACAATGAAAACTATGTCAAAGATAATGAACAGGACAATTACCGATCAAACAAATGCTTATCATCTTTGAGAACAACAGTCTGAGAATGTGCAGAATTACTGACAGGACAATGTTTGAATTAAAAGGAAAGTGGAAAACCCTTAAAATATTGAAAGAAAAAGATGCGCCAATATGTCATGCCTGTAATCCTAGATGCTCAGGACGCTCATTAATGGCAAAAGAAAAGCAAGAATAAACTAGATAACATCAGATGAACAACTTTAATAATTCAAAGGCCACTATAACAGAAGTGAAAATATATCCAACAGATACAGGGCACATATTTGTTAATACTACAATGATCCTGTGTCTTAAGTATTTTTATATCTTATAATTCTCTCTCCATATATATTTTTTGGGGTCCAGTCATGGGGTTTGAACTCTGTGCCTGGACGCTGTCCATCAGCTCTTCAGCTCAACGCTAGTGCTCTACCACTTGAGCCATAGCGCTACTTGTGGATTTTTTCTTTTCGCTTATGTGGTGCTGAGGAATTGAACTCAGGGCCTCAAGCATGCAAGGTAAGCACTCTACCACTGAGCCACCTTCCCAGCCCTAATTCTATATATTTCTGAATAGTATATTTCTTTTTTTTTTAATTGTGGAAATACTGTACAGAGATCTTACAATTACATGAGCAAAGTAATGAGTACATTTTTTATCAAGCATTTTTGCATCGTCCTCTGTCTCCCTTTCACATCCATTCTCATCCCCCCACCACGTGTCCCCCTATCTTCCCCCCAGGCCAAAGTTGTAAAGTTAATTTTTCAACATAACGACTTGTATAGCTCATTGTTGCTATGGGTCCATCTGAATCCCTATTTAAACTATTAGTTTCTTCCCTTCCCCTCCACAAATTATACCAACATCAAATACAGTGAAAACAGGGGTTATATTGTGGGGATGGGACATACAAACCAACAAAGAAATCATCTTATGAATGTTAGAAACAATCACAAGAAAGAGAGAAAAAACATTTGAATACTTATATTGGGGTTCATTTCACCTAATATCAACTTATCTGACCGTTTCTGCTTGTCTCACAAATATACCTTATTGCAAATAAGGGAAACCATGAGACCTATGTTTCATTGGGCCTGGCTTACTTCACTTAAATAAATTTTTCCAAGTCTTTCCATTTCCTAATAAATGGGGCAATGTCATTCTTTCTGATAGAGGCATAGAATTCCATTGTGTATATATACCACAGTTTCTTAATCCATTCATCTACTGAGGGGCATCTGGGTTGCTACCATATCTTATCTATGATAAATAATGCTGCAATAAACATTGTCGTGCTGGTAGCTTTAAAATAATCATGTTTGTATCATTCAGGTAAATGCTCAAAAGTGGGATTGCTGGGAAATAGCGGAGCTCTATGTGGAGTCTTTTGAGGAATCTCCATACTATATTCCAATGTGGTTGAACAAGTTTACACACCCACCAACAATGCACTAGGGTTCCATTCTGCCCACATATCATACAGAATCTGTTGTTAGAGTTCTTGATTGTAGCCATACTCACTGGGGTGAGGTGGAATCTGAATGTTGTTTTGATTTGCATTTCTTTTATAGCTAGGGAGGTTGAGCATTCCTTCATGTGTCTATTGGCCATTCTTCTTTCCTCTTCAGAGAAGTTTCTCTTTAAGTCTTTAGCCCACTTACTTATTGGGCAGTTGTTTCTGTGAAGATTTGTTGTTAAGGGATTTAATTTTTTGAGTTTCAGGTATATTTTAGATATGGGACCCTTGTCCATTGTATGGCTAGTGAAGATCTTCTCCTAATTCTTGGGCTTTCTATTGAACTTGCTAGCTTCATCCTTTGCCATGCAGAAACTCTGCAATTTCATGCAATCCCATTTGTCCAAACTTTCTTTGATTTGTTGTGCTTCTGGGTCTCTTTAAAGAAAAATTTGACCTGTGCCAAGGAGACTTAGAGTTTCTCCAATTCCATTCTGTAATGTTTTCAGAATGTCTGCTTGGACTACAGGTCTTTGATCCATTTGGAGTTGATACTGGTGCAGGGTGATATATAAGGATCCTGCTTTAGTTTTCTACAAGTAGTTAACCAATTTGGCCATCACCATTTCCTGAAGAGGCTGTCTTTCTTCCATTTTAATTTTTTAGCTCCCTTATCGCAGTTTAGATGGCTATAGGTCTGTAGGTTCATTTCTGCATTTTCAATTATATTCCTTTGTTCCTGAAGTCTGTTCGTGTGTCAGTATCAAGCTGTTTTGATTACTGGGGTGTTGGAGTAGAGTTTGAAATTTGGTATTCATTTTCCTCCAGCACTTTTTTTTCTGCTTTTGATGATTTTTGCTATTCGGGGTCTTTTATTGTTCTGAATGAATTTTTGGAATGCCTCTTCTACTTCCTTCAAGAATGAGGTTGGAATATTGATAGGGGTCACATTGAAGTTGTAGATAGCCTTTGCAAGTATTGCCATTTTCACGATGTTGATCCTTCCAATCCAGGAGCATGGGAGGTTTTTCCACTTTCTAATTTCTGTTTTGATTTCCTTTTTTAGATTTTTAAAGTTTTCATCAGCCAGGCACTGATTGCTCGTGCCTGTAATCCTAGCTACTCAGGAGGCTGTGATCTGAGGATCATGGTTAAAAGCTAGCCAGGGCAGGAATGTCTGTGAGACTCTTATCTCCAATAAACCACTAGAAAACCGGAAGTGGTGCTGTGCCTCAAGTGATAGAGCTCTCGCCTGGTGCTGAAGAGCCATGGGACAGCACCCAGGCCCACAGTTCAAGACCCGTGACTGACAAAAAATAAAAAAGTTTCATCATAAAGATTCTTCACTTTTTGCTTAATTCCTAGGCTTTTTATTGGGGGGGGGTTATCATAGATGGAGTTGTTTTCCTTGTTTGAGCCACACTTTTCTCATTGTTGGATTAGAGAAAAGCCATTGTCTTTTAGGGTTAATTTTATAACTGGCTACTTTGCCAAGTTTTGAATCATTATGAGTAATTTGGGAGTGGAGTCCATGGGATACTTTAAATACAAGATCATGACATCTGCAAAGAGGGAGAGTTTTACTTCATCTTTCCCTATTTGGATCGATTTTATGTTTGCATCTTGTCTTATTGTTGTAGCTTGGCATTCTAATACTAAATTGAAAAAAAGTGGAGAGAGTGGACATCCTTGTCCTCTTCTTTTTTTATTGTGAAAATACCGTACACAGGGGTTACAATTACATGGGCAAAACAATGAATACATTTCTTATCAAGAATTGTAGCATCCTCCTTTGTTTTTTTTCCCCATCCCTTCACATCCTTCCCCCGCGTCCACCCAATCCTCCCCCTGCTCACCAAAGTTGTAAATTTTGTTTTTGACATAACGACTTGTACATCTAATTGTTGTAATGCAATGGGTCCACCTGTATCCCTATTTAAATTATTTGATTTTCCCCTTCCCTCCACAAATTATAACATCATCAAATACAGTGAAAGCAGGGGTTATAATGTCGGGGAGGGACATACAAAGCAACCAAGAAATAATCTTGCAAATGTGTTAGAAATAATCGAATAAAAGAAAAAAAACACTTGAATACATATCTTAGGATTCATTTCCCTAACATCAAATTATCTGATCTTTTATGCTTTACTCAGACATACACCAGATATTGCTAATAAGGTAAACAATGGGACCTATGTTTTGTGGGGGCCTGGCTTACTCACTTAATATAATTTTTTTTCCAAGCCCTTCCATTTCCTAACAAATGGGGCAATGTCATTCTTTCTGATGGAGGCATAGAATTCCATTGTGTATATATACCACATTTTCTTGATCCATTCATCTACTGAGAGGCAACTGGGTTGGTTCCGTATCTTACCTGTAGTAAATAATGCTGCAATAAACATAGTCCTGATGGTAACTTTGGACTTGTTTGTGAACATTTGGTTAATGATGCACAGGCCGTAATTTTCTTAATAGAGACCCAGAAACACAACAGATCAAAAAAATGTTGGATAAATGGAATTGCATGAAATTGCAGAGCTTCTGCATGGCAAAGATCATAGCTAGCAAGATCAATAGAAAGACCACGAATTGGGAGATGATCTTCACTAGCCATACAACGGACAAGGGTCTCATATCTAAAATATACCTGGAACTCAAAAAAAAAAATAAATCCCCCAACAACAAATCTTCAAAGAAACAGCTGCCTAATAAGTAAGTGGGCTAAAGACTTAAAGAGAAACTTCTCTGAAGAGGAAAGAAGGATGGCCAATAGACACATGAAGAAATGCTCAACCTCCCTAGCCATGAAAAAATGCAAATCAAAACAACATTGAGATACCACCTCACTCCAGTTAGAATGGCTAAAATCAAGACCTCTAATAACAACAAATGCTGGAAGGGATGTGGATAGAAGGGAACCTTACTGCAATGTTGGTGGGAGTGTAAACTTTTTCAACAACTTTGGAAAGTAGTATGGAATTTCCTGAAAAGGCTCCACATAGAGCTCCCCTATGACCCAGCAATCCGTTGTCCCCTTCTTGATTTAAGAGGAAATGGCTTTAGGTTTTCACCATTAAGTATAATGATAGCTGTAGGTTTGTCATATACAGCCTTTATTCTATTGAGGAATGATCCCTGGATTCCTAATTTTTCCAGAGCCTTCATCATAAAGGGTTTGTTGGATGTTGTCAAATGCTTTTTCTCAAACAATTGAGATAACCATGTGGTTCTTATTCGTTTTCTTGTTGTTGCGATATATTAATTGATTTGTGTATATTGAACCAACTTTGCATCCCTGAAATCAATCCTGTTTGATTGTGGTGTATTCTTTTTTGGATGAATTGTTGAAGTCGATTGACCAAAATTTTGTTGAGAAGTTTTGCATCAATGTTCATCAAAGAAATGTGTTTAAAGTTCTCTTTTTTTATGATTCCCTGCCTGGTTTGGGGGATGAGGGTTTTGATGGCCTCATTGAATAAGTTCTGTAGTGCACGTTCTCTTTCAATTACATTGAAGAGTTGGAATAGAATTGGTGTGAGCTCTGCTTTGAAGGCCTTGTAGAATTCTGATGTAAATCTTTCTGGTCTTGGGCTTTTTTTAGATGGGACTTCTCTTATTGCTGTTTCTATCTCAATGTTTGATATGTGCCTGTTAAAATGGTTTAACTCATCTTGCTTTAGTTTCGGCATGTCAATATTTGCTATGAAAAGGTCGATTTCTGTCAAGTTCTCAAACTTACTAGCATAGTTTTGAGAAGTATTCCCTTTTAATGTTCTGAATCCTGGTTGTTTCTCTGGTGATGTTTCCATTCTCATCTCTGAGTTTATTTATTTGGGTGAGTTTTTTTTTCTTTTTCTGATAAGATTTGTTAAGGATCTGTCAATTTTGTTAATTTTTTCAAAGAATCAACTCTTGGTATTGTTGATTCCATTTTTTTGGTTCTAATTCATTTAATTCTGATTTAATTTTAATTATTTCTTTCCATCTACTGCGTTGGCATTTATCTTGCTGTTCTTTTTCAAGGAGGTTCAGATGTGTCATTAAATTGTTGGCTTCATATCTCTCCAACTTGCCTCTGAGTACTGCCTTTTCTGTGTCCCAGAGGAGCTGGTAATTTGTGTGTTCGTTTTGTTGAAGATCATGAACACTTGAATTTCCTTTCTAATCTCTTATGCGACTTACTCGTGATTCAACAGTATGTTGCTCAGCATCCATGTGTTACAGGACTTTCTTTGGTGGTTTTGGCTTTGGATTCTAATTTTATTTCCTGTGGTCTGAGAGAATGCAAGGCATAATTTCAATGAATTTGGACTTTTGTTTTGTGACCTAAAATGTGGTCAGTTTTTGAAAATATTCTATGTGCTGCTGCTGAAAATATTCTATGTGCTGATACTGCTGGGTGAAATATTCGTTAGATGTCTTTTAAATCTAGTTAATCCTTGCAGTTGTTTAGATCTGCAGTTTGTTGAGTTTTTGCTGAGTTGATCTATGTACTGTGGATAGTGGTGTGTTAAAGTTCCCAACAATTAATGTCTTTGGATCTATGTGAGCTTTAAGGGAAGTATTGTTTCTTGGATAAATTTGTGTGCTCCGTTGTTTGGCAAATAGATATTTAGAATTGTAATATCCTCCTAAAGGAGCATACCCTTAATTAATATGTAGCGACCTTCTTTTTCTCTTCTCACTAATTTTAATTTGAAGCCTTTTTTATCTGATATTAGGATTGCAACTCCCACCTGTATATGGGGGACATTTGCTTGGTATATTTTGTTCCAGTCTTTCACTTTCAAAATATGTTTGTTTTTATGGGCAAGGTGTGACTCCTGAAGGCAGCAGATAGAAGGATTTTGCTTTTTAATCCAACTAGACAGTCTATGTCGCTTAATTGGAAAGTTAAGTCCTGTAATGTTGAGAGATGGGACTGAGAAGTATTTTTTTATTTGGAAAATGCCATACAGATCGTTTACAATTACATGGACAAGATAATGAGTACATTTCTTATCAAGCATTGTTACCTCCTCCTTTGTTTCCCCTTCCCATCCCTTCCCTTACCCCCATTACCTAATCCCCTCCCCCCACCAAAGTTGTAAAGTTCATTTTTCAGCATAACGACTTGTACATTTCATTGTTGCAATGGTTCCACCTGTATTCCTATTTAAACGATTAGTTTTTTCCCTTCCCCTGTACAAATTATACTAACATCAAATACAGTGAAATCTGAGTTATTTTTGTTATGTTAAAAAACGAACTTTACAACTTTGGCCCGGGAATGGGGGAGGGAGGGTGTGGGGATCAGTGTATGGGGAGATGAAAGGGATTGAAGGGGAAACAAAGGAGGAGGCAACAATGCTTGAAAAGAAATATACTCAATACCTTGCCATTGTAATTGCAACTCCTTGGTACGGTATTTTCACAATAAAAAAAAACTTCAAAAAATATTTATCCCTTAATATAATTCAAATACCAATCAAGAGTAATTTTATATAATCATTACAATTGTCTTTTTATTACTATCATAAAACAGAATAAAATACCAGTCCCAATTATTACCTACATATCATTAGTCTTAATTCCTAATCATTATCTAAATATCTTAAACAATCTAAATAGTCATGTCTTTAATATAGACATAAATATTCTATCCTTTTTACTTAACATTTTCCAGGGGCATATATTCATGTTTCATTTTTTAAATTTTTTATTTTATTTTTATTTTTTGTGAACATACTGTGCAGAGAGGTTACAATTACATGGGCAAGATAATGAGTACATTTCTTATCAAACATTGCAGCTTCCTCCTTTGTTTACCCTTCACATCCCTTCCTAGCCTTCCCTCACCCCCCCCACTCAATTCTCCCCACCCCACCAAAATTGTAAAGTTCGTTTTCCATATGACAACTTGTACTTCTCTTTGTTGCAAGGGGCCACCTGGATCCTTAAACGACTTGTTTTTCCCCATCTCCTCCACAATTTATACCGACATCAAATATAGTGAAAGTAGGGGTTATACTGTGGGGGAGGGACATATAAAGCAACAAAGAAATAATCTAATAAATGCGTTAGAAACAAATGCATGAAAGAAAAAAACATTTAAATACATATCTAAGGGTTCATTTTCCTTGCATCACACTAAATCTACCAGCACAACTATGTTTATTGCAGCATTATTTACCATAGCTAAGATATGGAACAAACCCAGATACCCCTCAGTAGATGAATGGATCAAGAAAATGTGGTATATATACACAATGGAATTCTAAGCCTCCATCAGAAAGAATGACATTCCCCCATTTATTAGGAAACGGAAAGGCTTAGAAAAATTATAATAAGTGAAGTAAGCCACTCCCAAAGTAACATGGGTCCCATTGTTTCCCTTATTTGCAATATCTAGTATATGTATGAGTCAAGCAGAAAAGGTCAGATAATATATTCATGTTTCTAAGAAATGTTCACAGCAGTTAAAAATACTTTTGTGAAATTAATGTGATTCATGTTGTTGTTGTTGTTGTTTGTAAGGCCTGGACATTGTCCCTAAGCCTTTTTGTGCTCATGGCCAGCACTGTAGTACTTGAAGCAAAGGGCTAATTGCTGTTTTTGAGTGGTTAATTGGAGACAAGAATCTAACATGAACTTTTCTGTCGGGGCTAGATGTGAAAACAGCTGCTAGATCTCAGCAGCCAGAGGAGCTAGAATTATAGGTGTGAGTTACTGGCACTTGGTTTGATGATTTTTTTAATTTTAATTATGTTTGAAGATGTTTGTTTCACTCTAATGCACACAATTCTATACATAAATATATATATATATATATATATATATATACATATGTATGATGACAAATTCCCTCTAAAAATGTATAAATTTCCACACATAACATTTATACACACACACACATACACACACACACACACACACACACAAACACACACATATTTCTGAATATATAGGCTCCCTCAAAAACTTTTATGCTACTATTTTTTACCCTTTTCATGTCAAAGATATATAGTCTATTTTTCCAAAATTTTTCTAAAGTGACTAATATTTCAATAGAAAGTAGAATATATTATTTTCAAGGTAATTTTAGATATACACATGATCTTGTAGTAATATTTATAGTATATTACTTGAAAAAGTTGTGTTCAAACCCTTAAATATTTGTGTGTAATGACAGGGAGAGAGGAAGTTAATTCATACTGGTTAGGAATGTGCAATACTTCAAAAATCGGTTCAATAATTTGTTATAAGCACATAGTCAAGCTACCTGATATGGCTTAGTTTTTTTATTTCTTTATTTATTCAAAATTTTAACATGAATGCATGCACAGTGGTAATATTAAAATTATTAATCAAAATACAAATAATACAAAATCATAGACACATACCAGGCTTTCAATAATTAGCACTTATTATGCTAATAATAATTTTGTTGAAGATGATGGTGACCAGAGTGACCCTGATAATGACAATGTTATGATTGAAAAGGAAAAATTTTTAGACATCTTTGAAGCTAGATTTCCCACATTGAATACATAATAATAAACAGAGTTGGATTACATACAATAAGAATAACAAGAGGAGAGTTTCAATATCAAGAAATACAATCACATAATCAGGTGAGACAGTAAATCCATATGTGATTTTTGCAGTCTCTCTAATGTCTATTCACTCTTCTTGTTGGTATTGTTTGCTTATAAATAAAATCGTTTATTTCCACATGTTTATTATCCCACATAGATAAAATATAATAATCTGAGTGCTTTGTTATCAAATGTTCTTGTTTTTTCTAGCCTTGGGAACTTAGGAGAAACCCTTTCACCACCCACATAGCCAGTTGCTTAGTTATATATCCTTAGAAGGTAACAACACATACCTCAAGCATGCTTCACTCATTAGGCAGAAATCCTTATTCAGTTTTAGTTTCTTTCCAGTTCACTGAAGAAAATCTATGTATAAATTTATGAAGAACACTTGGCAACACATACAGCAATAAGAAAATTTTGATGGACTAAGATTAGTTTTCAACCTAGTGTGATTAGTTCAAGTAACATTCTCATCTAGATACTATTCAATAACGAATGTTTTCCAGTGATATGTTGAGTATGTTCTTCAATGCAACTGTAGACACATGACCCAATTTACATAATACCACTTACATATTTGTAGTTGCCTTCAAAGGACACAGCCCTTAGAGCCAGGAGGTAAAATATATTTTTATTTCTGCATGAAACAATTTGTGACTTTATACCAACAAACTGAATTTGACTCTTTCCTTATTTTTAAACTAGGGTGGAAAATGTAAGGACTCGTCACTTTTCCTTTTTCTTGCTCTAGGAGTAAGCAAATGTATTCTTCAATATTTCTGGTAGATTACATCCATTTATAGATGAGAAATGTAAGGCCAACAGTCAATGTAGTGAGTAAATAATGATACTAGAATTTGTGTCTGAGCTCTTCCCTCTGCATACTTACAAGGAGCAGTAATTTGTTGATGGAGAGGACCAATATGTAAAGACAATGGGGAAAAAACATACTTTGTAAATAGCTGTTTAAGACTAGGTGACCAGTGATGAGTACATGAAACAGACTTGTGTCAGGGGCATAAAAAGGAGTACATAGAAATCATATTAGTGCTGGGCGCCAGTGGCTCATGTCTGTAATCCTATCTACTCAGGAGGCTGAGATCTGAGGATCACGGTTCAAAGCCCGCCAGGGCAGAAAAGTCCATGAGACTCTGATCTCCAATGAAAACCACTAGAAAACTCGAAAATAATGCTGTAGCTCAAGAGGTAGAGTGCTCTCCTTTAGCTGAAGAGCACAGGGACAGCACACAGGCCCAGAGTTCCAGCTCCATGACCAACCAAAAAAAAAAAGAAAGAAATCAAATTAGTAACAGAAACTAAGAAAATCTTGATCGTTCATCTTATATAATGGGTGGAGTAGAAGGGTAAGAAGAAATCTAAAGGGTTCTACATCTATGACCAGGCAAATGTGTTAGTGATATTCTTGGCGATAAGGATTACAGGTGAAAATGATGGATTTAGGGGAAAAAACTCTCTGATAATTCTAAAGTTTATATTAAACAGATGCAAAGATAGGTCTGTTTAGATATCATCAAAATATCCATGACCATGAATATGAAAAAGAATGATAAAATTGGGGACATTATTAAAAGGAAGAGGAAAAGAAAAGTTATGACATAAGTGTAGCATTGTGAGCACCAGTGTGGACAAGATTGGAAGAAAGAGATAAGGAAACAAGAAAGTAATAAAAACAGATTTACAGAAGTGAAGAAAGGAAAGAATTTGCAGGAAGAAAAGGTCAAAACTGTTACAGAGACATTGAAGGAAATATGCTATTTGGATTTGAAAACTAAAAGGACATAGACAAGTTTTTTTTTTTTTTTTTTTTTTTTTTTTAGGGGAAGGGGGTCCGGTCATGGGACCTGAACTCTGGGCCTGGGCACTGTTCCTCAGCTCTTCAGCTCAAGGCTAGTGATCTAACACTTGAGTCACAGCGCCACTACCGGTTTTTTCTTTTTTGCTTATGTGGTGCTGAGAAATCAAACCCAGGGCCTTAGGCATGCAAGGGAAGTACTCTACCACTGAGCCAACTTCCTAGCCTGATAGACAAGTTCAATAAGAACAGTGTTTTGGTGAACTGGTAGAGATGTAAGTCATATTGATGAAATTTTGTGATATGAATGTGAAGCCATAAAATTCCAGATCCATGAATTCAACAAATCCTGTTGATTTTAAATGTTAGGAACAAATGCTTTTATCCTGACCTTAGAAGTATTATACAGATGTAACTGTCATGAACTTTACTTAGATATATTCTGTGAATATTTTTGAAGACTGTTTAACCAGGAGATTATGGTTGAACTATAGCACAGACAAGCCTAATTTGCCCTACAGTTCCAATGAGTGATCCATGTATCTACATCAGTTTGGAATTTTATTGAAATATTGTTAGCTATGTTTGGTTATCTTTTCAGACTATTCATTATAAACATAGGACAATACCACCAAGTAAAGTTTGAACATTCAGTTTTACTGATGTTACTGAACACTCTGCAAATTGATTCTTCTTTAGAATAGAAAATGCCTCAATAGCCATTGATATGTCATAACTGTCATATACTCTATTTAAATATAATTCTTGTTAGGGATATCTCCATGCTGAAATAACCCTCTCAATGAACCTGCCACAAATTCTTATATGTAGGAAGTGCTCTTATAAACTTCAAGCTTTTATTGAATGGAAGAGTTCAGACATTACCCTCACCACAACGACTAAATGCCTAAAAAGATAAGACATTTTGTTTTACTACCTTTCTTTTATTTTCTGATACACATATGCATTTAGGGAAGGATTCTGATGTAACAATAATACAATGGTGACTTGTAATAACACAACATCTAGGATCTAGTGTTAATTCAGTTACTTACTAATTAGCTCCAAAGTGTGTGGATATTTTTATTTCTCCTGGGTAAACTAATGAGCTCCAAGAAAATATCCCTAAGGAGCCTTTCAATTCAGATATCACTGTTTGTCTCAAAATGCCTTAAATTCTACACCCTCTAATGTGGGCATAGAGTTATACTGTGGAACTTTTCTCCTCAGAGAGTGAGTACTACCCTATTGGTTAACATGGACAAAGTACCTTCATACATAGACTGGGTGTTTGCAAACAAGAAGTGGTATTTGAACAATGTTTTTAGCAGTTTGCACAGAAGAAATGGAAATAGAGCAACTGTGAAATCAAAAGGAACATGCAAAAAGACAAAGGTACAAAGTAGAATGTGCCAAGGAAATGCTGATGTGCAATTTCAAATAATGTGCTCAGGTGTGAGGGTGTGTTCAAAGTATAGCGTCAGAGAATATACTTGGATATCTTGAGAAAAAAACTGCATTAAACTATTCTGGGATTATCATACAAGTACAAACTCGTTACACTGACTCTCTAATCAGTCACAACATCATTAATTTAGGGAGTATTTTCCAAGAGCATACTGAGAAAAAGAGGACTCATCACAATTATTGTTCAGGTTGATGTAACGACAATCACATAAAGTTTCTTAGAAGTCTTCATATATTTTGGAGCATTAAAGTGGTAAAAAGCCAAGTAAATATTTTGCATGTATCTAAATTAAGTGGGACATATTATATTGGTGTCTCTTTAACTTGGATGTTATATTGTACTCTAAGTTGGGACAATGATCTGCTTTCAGTTATTTTCTTCTCTTCCCCTTCTTTTGCCCTTCCACTTAATGAGACATACTTGAGCTTGCATTTTTAAATCGTTCAAAATTATATGAATTTCTCCATACTTCTCGCAGCCTCCTATATCTTTCTCAAGGGAATATCTTTTCACTAC
Organism: Dipodomys merriami; assembly: GCF_024711535.1. Lineage (NCBI taxonomy): Eukaryota > Metazoa > Chordata > Mammalia > Rodentia > Heteromyidae > Dipodomys > Dipodomys merriami. Next base: position 85,630 of record NW_027206534.1, on the reverse strand, counting down.
CATTTTTTATCCCATATGATATTGGATATCTTCTTGACTAATTCAGTGCAAGATACACATTAGACTCATACATATATCTCAACACTTGTACCACCATAAAATCCTATCTTACTTAGAAATCATGATTTCAGTATGTCTGGGGAGGGGACATCTGTCATTTTTGAATGACCATAATTGTTACTTACATGCAAGCATGTTTTAAACCAATATGCCTCTCAGTAGATGAATGAATAGGCATGTCCATTGTGGTGCTGTGGGCTGTGGCATGGACGAGGAAGAAAAATGGTTGGCTAGCCTTTGTTATTAATCCTGGGCCCCGGGGCTGGCCTGACGGAGAGTTTCCCTGCATAGGATAAGTATTTTTATAGTTATCCTTTATTGTCTATTTTTGATCTACACACTCTTGCCTAGTGCTTTCCTTTTTTACATTTAGGGCAAATTCCTGTTCCTCTCTTGTTAACATCAGTAGCGTTTTTACAATTCTTCTTTATATGTCCCATTTGACCACATCCAAAACATTTTAGATTAGCGGGTTTGGTTTGTAAAGCATGCAATGTAGTGGGCATAGTTTCAGCACAAACAACTGCATAAGCCGGGATTCAGATGTAATGTCTTTACACGCCCTTAAATATGTATTTACATCCCCAGATTCTTTAATAGGCAATAGGGCTCATCTACAGTCCTCATTAACATTCTCACAAGCCAACATGCCCAGTAGTTGTTGCTGTGCAGCCTCTCCCACAACAGTAAGTTCCAAGGTCAGTTTCAATCATGATAAAAATTCAACATAGGGTTTATTAAGTTTTTGAATTACTTTTGTCCAGGAGCCATAATGCTCTCCTACCAGCCGAATCCTCTCCCATGCCTCAATACCTATGTCTCGTAACTACTCATGGATCTCTTCAGGAGAGTTCACTTGCATATTAGCAACTGCATATTTTTCTGTTCTACTCAACATGGGAAAGGTTATGACCTATAGGCGCGGATTTTTGCTCTGTGCATTTTGTCTAGTCCTTTCTGTACATAACTCAGTAAACCACATTTGCCATTGTAGGTATTCAGGATCCTTAATTAGGCTCTACAAAGCAACTTTCAATCCTCGAGAGCAAAATTATTGTAATGTCGGGCAAGCCCATTAAACAATTCCTTACCATAATGAGACTGAGGACCATACAACGTCACTGCCTTCTTAAGTTTACCAATATCATTGACAACAACACCTTCATATTTGACTGGTTGAGCTAAATCATTCATAGGGGCTGATCAAATTACAGGATAAGAAAAAATATGCATTTCATCATCAAACTCACTGTCTAAGCCTTCTGTTTTGTGAGGGAGTGACACGGTAAAAATTGCTTCGGCAAGCAGAGGAGCAGAAGGCTGTTTTACTTTCACTTTCTCAGATTCTCTTTCACTCTGCTAATTTCTAACTCCATATGTTGTAATCTTGATAAAATCAATTCCATTTGCTCAGACATTCTATTTACGCTTTCAGATTGTTCTTTTTCAGGCTTCTTTACTTCTTGTTTTTTCTGTTAATTGTGATGCATCCTTATCTATTACGTCCTTAACCTCAGAGTCCAATTGTAAATCTACAATAGAAGGGGTGGCCTCTTTTCTCATTTAAAGCTTTAAAAAGGGTATGTAAAATAGCCCAAATGGACCAAAATCTAACGGGAATCCTTTCCCCTTCTCAAACAGCTCTTTCTACATTATATTTTACTCATTTCCAATTATCAACATCTAATGTCCCTTCAACGGGGAACCAAGGATTCCATTCCCTAACTACATTAATACACATTTCTATGTCAAAAGAAGAAATAGTTATACCATAAGCAGCAAGTAAATGTTTTAGCATATGTAAGTACGGAGTAGACTTAACTTGTCCCATCACCCTGTAATTAAAAAAGTACTTACCTGTATATACCTTCCTGAATTCAACACTTCAGGGTCCCTGTTTGGGTGCCAGTTGGGAACGTCTAAGGCATTGGGGTCCCTGGGTAAGGGTCACAAAATCACCAGGATACAGGGGATACAGAGTGCAAACAGCAATTGCCACTGCATGCTGTGCTTTATTGCTAGTGGGTATTTAAAGACAAGCAAGTATTATATTTGCCAAGATTTAGTCAGGAAATGTTCACACAAAGAATTTCAACAGATACAATTTTGCTTAAACTATGAGACAATGTCTTTGTATATTTTTATCTAAACTATTTTAGAGCAAGTTCAAACCACTTCCCTGTACTCAGGAAAATGCTTGACTAGCTGTTCCTCTATGCTTATGTAAGCAGAAGAGCTACTTCCTCAGCTCCCAGGAATCCGACAGGAGCTTTGAGATAGGGAGAGAGAACATATTCCCTCTCTAACTTGGCATGCCAAGAGCTTTCCACATACACACATACAGTCCTCAGATAATCCTGAGGCCGGAGCCTGCATCATTCTGCCCCTCCAACACAGACCATGAGGTTTCACACAGATTGTCTCACCAACTCTTCTATTGATTTAAGCAAAACAAAGCAAAGCAAAGCATACAAAATAGACTTTATGGTTAATTAAGCTGCTATTAAAAATTCTAGGCAGAACTATACTGTTAAATGATGAGTTAGTAAATATGGTTTGTAGATACTTATCTCACATGTGTCACAAAAATAACATGGATTCATAACTAGAAACTCTGAAGTGTACAGTATATTAATTAGGTGAGTTTCATTCGGTACCCAATGAAGAGAACACCACACGGTATTCATTCAGGTAAAGTAGTTTATTTACTGAACTGCTGCCAATGCCATATATGGTGGAAAGCCATGTAAAAAAATGGGGGACCCAACCTGGGAGAAGTATGTATCTATGTAAAGGACCAGATGAGGTGTGGCAGTTTGAGGGAAACTCTGGCGACACTGGATCTGGATGTGACTTCAAGTTCTGGAACTCACCTCTGGTCAGATGGAAAGTGTGACCAGAGGCTGACCAGGTTGTGACTTAACAGGATGGGGAGGTGGCTAACTCCAGGTGTGCCAGATACTAGGCAACACATGAAGGGTTGAAACTTAGCCAAGAAGTGTGAAGGTGTCTGAATAGGGTCTGCATGGCCTGGGGCAGACCTAACACCAAATACAGGTAGTACCTCTGACATATGACTCCTGACTCCAAACAATTCATTCTCAATCATTTTCTTTCTTTCTTTCTTTCTTTCTTTCTTTCTTTCTTTCTTTCTTTCTTTCTTTCTTTCTATCTTTCTTTCTTTCTATCTTTCTTTCTTTCTTTCTTCCTTCCTTCCTTCCTTCCTTCCTTCCTTCCTTCCTTCCTTCCTTCCTTCCTTCCTTTCTTTCTTTCTTCCTTTCTTTCTTTCTTTCTTTCTTTCTTTCTTTCTTTCTTTCTTTCTTTCTTTCTTTCTTTCTTTCTTTCTTTCCATCTTTCCTTCTTTCCTTATTTCTTTCCTTCTTTCCATCTTTCCTTCTTTCCTTCTTTCTTTCTTTCTTTCTTTCTTTCTTTCTTTCTTTCTTTCTTTCTTTCTTTCTTCCTTCCTTCCTTCCTTCCTTCCTTCCTTCCTTCCTTCCTTTTCTCCCTTCCCCCCTCTCACTTTTATTTTTTTGGTCGGTCATGGGGTTTGAACTGTGGGCTTGGGCACTGTCCCTCAGCTCTTGAGCTCAAGGTGAGCTCTCTACTGCTTGAGCCACAGCGCCACTTCTGGTTTTTGCGTGGTTTATTGGAGATAAGGGTTTCACGGACTTTCCTGCCCAGGCTGGCTTTGAATCGCAATCCTCAGATCTCAGCCTTCTGAGTAGCTAGGACTACAGGTGTGAGCCACCAGTGCCCAGCTCTCTCTCTCTATCTCTCCCCTCTTTCACTCACCCTCCCTCTCTTCCCTACTTCAGTATTCTCAACTCTCAAATAATGAACACTTGCTGAGTTGAACTCACAGGCTGGGAGAGCAGCTTAATTGGCATATGTGAAATTTATTTAATGTTTCCTTACACCTCTACCACAGGTCACTGGAATCAAATAATGAACACTCAGCAGCATAGCATCTTAAGCCATTTGTAGGAGGAAAGCAAGCATGCTCACTGCCTTCTGTGAGGTCGACCCTAGGAAGGTGGGGCAGACTCCTCCCTCATCTTGCTAAAACTCAGCCCAGTTTCTGCATCAGTAGAGGTTACTGCCTACAAGTGTCCCAGTTACCCAAGTGACACAAGTACTAGGCAGAGGCTTAGCCTCTTGTGGTTCTGAGATTAATGGCATGATTCAACATGATCCACTAGTTTGTTGTGATTGGGACTTCTAGAATTTTTGGTTAGACTATGTTCAAATTGTGATCTATTTATTTCTGATTGCTAACCATGATTATAGATGTGAACCAGCACATCAGACCAGTCAAAGTTCTTTATCCCACATGGAAGACGTGAAGTTTATTTTACTAAATGACATACAAGTTGACAGACATAAAAGTAAGTCCTTAATTCTGGTCAAGATGTGTTATTAATGTGAAACAAAATTACTTAGCAAAATATCTGACTACTGTGATTATACTTTCAAACTTACCCTAAACTTTAATATCAAATCACCTATATTAGCCAATGATTCGCTCAAATTACCTGTAATCATTTATGTCTGTCCTATCTTCTAGAAGTATGGAGAACTGGAGCTTACACAATTAACTAAAGTGGTAGAATTTGAGAGGATCACAGTTCTAAATCAGTCTAGGAAGGAAAGTATCAGCCATATCAACCTACTAGGTGGGTATATTGGAATGCAATCATGATCCCTGATTTTGGGGCTTGGTGTAAAAATTGCTGCTCTATGAGTAAAGTAAATTAAACAAGAAAGGATTGGTGGAGTGACTCCAGTGGTGGAATACTTGTCTGGCAAACACAACATCAAAACTCAAATCAACTTACTAAAGATAAAATAAGAAAAGGAAAAAAAGAACAACTCATACTGAGCATGCGTTCAATGTAAAGATTTACACTACATTATTGTAGTTATTAATACCATCATTTCTAGGAGCACACACATTTTGTGTGAAGACTAAATGAAAAAAATGACACCCTATATATAAAGCTTTGGTAAAACACGAGTCTAACTCACAATGGTGAACACTTAAGATTGCATGTGCAGTGGTGTTGCAGGGATGTTAAGGTTTATGGAAGTCCATGAACTTGACATGATGAAATTACCTAACCATACATAACCATACAATTAACTGGACAGATACAGTTGATATATATATTACACACACATGTATGTATATATTAAGTGACATATAAATAAAATGAAAAATTTATAAGGAATAGAGCTAGATGCCATGTCTGACTCAAGCAGAAAAGGTCAGATAAGTTGGTGTTAGGGAAATGAACTCTAAGGTATGTATTCAAAAATTTTACTTTCATTCCATTTTTTCTAGTACATTTATAAGTTTAATTCTTTGTTGCTTTTTATGTCCCTCCCCCATGATATAATCCCTGCTTTCACTATATTTTATGTTGTTATAATTTATGGAGGGGAAGGGAAAGAAAATCATTTAAATAGGGATTACAGGTGGACCCATTGCAACAATGAGACGTACAAGTCCTATGTCTAAAATGAACTTTACAACTTTGTTAGCGGGAGGTGGAGGGTCGGGTAGGCTGATGGGGAGAGGATGGGATGGGAAGGGGAATAAAAGGAGGAGGCTACAATGCTTGATAAGATATGTACTCATTATCTTGCCCATGTAATTTTAACCCCTCTGTACAGTATTTTCACTATAAAAAATATGAAGAAAAAGAATCAGCTGCTGTGGACTAAAAGTTTGCGATAATCCTTCTAAATTAATGACTGCACATGTTGTTACATGTCTACCATCCCAACTCCAGAGGACCAGGGCTGGTGAAGGATACCTGTCACAGATAGGAAGACCTCGAATAGCCCAGCAAGAGCTTATATTGAGGCTCTGTTTCAGAAATTCCCAAGACAGAAAGGTGGCTCCTCAGAGCCAGTGAGAGGACACAAGTCGTGGGTCATGGGGCCCTCAGAGGGGTGTCTGACCCGGGGTAGGGGTGGTTTGGGGGCAGCCACTCACCTGTGCTGCTGGGAGAATTTGCTTTAGGATGCTCCAGGTCGAGCGAGCAGTGATGGCAGTGGCATTGCAGACACATGGCCTCAGAGCAAAGAACCTGGGCCAGGGAGCAGGTTGGGGCTCTATGCGGCCTGGCAAGGTGCCATTGCCTGATGTTTGAAATTCCGCACCTTGGGAAGGAGGGAAAGAAGCCAGGGTGAGGGCAGGCATCTCAATTTCCTTCTATATTCCAAAGTTGCCTGGAGTCTCTTCCTCACCACTCAGCCATCTCTACCTTCCTTAATTGCTGGTAGTGGTGTAAACTAACAGAAGGAATCCTGGTGCTACCAGGCAGCATGGAATGTGGGCGTGACCACCATTCTTGTATCTCATTGGTCAGAAAGAACTATGAAAGAATGGGGGTGTGGCCAGAATCCTGTGATCCAAGCAGCATGGGCAGAGTCAAGAAATAGCAGCTCCCCCAGCCCTTTTCTCAGGGAACAATGTCCAATTCAGTTGGATACAAGAGGGTGACCTCATTTAGCTGGATGGTTTCACAGATTGTTGTGTATGTCTGTTTGTTCCTATTCCCAGTCCTTGTACTCAGGATATGTGCACAGTCTGTGAGCTGCTTTTGATCAAGGCTGGCCTTCCACACTAGAGCCACAGTGATTCTGGCTTTGTTGGCACTGAAGTTGGACTTCTTGCCTAGGGTGTCTTCGACTATGATCCTCCCATCACAGCCTTGTAAGTATCAAGGAGGACTGCTGAGAGCCACTGGTGCCTGCCTAATCATTGGTCTTGTTGATGTTCTTGGACAGACTGGTGAGTTCCCTATCCTCGGGTTTAAGTGGTGGGAGCTGTAGCCCACAGTTGGAATCTTCGTCCTGCCACCTCCAAATGGAAGGAGATCCTAAGCAACATATTCCTGTCCATATGATTACCAATGGAATATGATGAATGTCATGATTGAAAGAGCAGTTCTTGAATGATTCTAGGATAAAATTATACACAATTATGTTATAGGACACTGATCGATGTTAGTTAATATTTTATGAGGCATTTAAACAATCACATTAATAAAATGGAGGAATAATGAAATACCTTAGAATTACTATGCTATTACATACTATAAAGGTGCCATTTTTCTGCCAAGACTGAGACTGGAACTGGTCTTGTTAACTCTGTTGCACTGTGTGGGAAGGGGAAACTGGACTCCTAGAAGTCAAGAAATTCATGTCTATTCTTTAGGCCTGAAATAGATCCCCACCACTAGAAAACATCTTATTCATGTACAATTTACATATATGATTTATATTTATATACATATGTTGACTCCATATTGCATTCAGTGCAGTTATTTTATTTTTTGTTTTATTCATGTATTGACCATTTATTTTGACTATTATGCACATAAAACATTTTTTACATTGATTACATAAGATAGAGGTCTGCATATGTATTCCACTTCATACCTGACACCCAGGACTTTCACAGAAAAGGAAAACGTGTGTCACCATCAAGTTCTTACTCCACAATTCATTTTTGGGGAGTGCTGGCATCTGACCTCATGGCCTACAAGCCTACAAGGCCCAATTCATGAATGGTTGAGTGTCAGCACGCCATCCTGGGGCAAATTGAGCTGACAGGCTGTTGCCAGGACCTGAGCTCAAGCCCCAGGGGTAAAAAAAATAAGAACAGATTGACATGCAGATGGAAGTATGCTAAAAAATATGTGTTTTTACAGAGTATCGGAGATGTCTATACATTATTCAGTTATATAGACTATATTCTTACCAATTACTGGATATTAGTCATGCGTCCATGTAATTAGTGTTATTGTTTTCATCCTTATACTATTAATGAAATCAATCAGTGTCCTGAAATTATTGTGTTCCTGTAAGTAATAATATTCATTTTATGCTTCATAAATATTAAATAAAATCAATTAGCTTCCTGAAATGTTGCTGTCTAATTTTATAGGAGCATCATTCTTGATCAACTCATCGAACCTTGACATTGATAATATTCCATTGTTCTTCCTATGGATGGGAACCATTTTCTTAGTATCTCCTGCCATTGGTTGGTGTTAGGAGGGGGATTCAAAATCAGGGCCTATGTTGCCATGTGGGCCTATGGCTTCCCAGCTAGTCTGCCAGCCTTCAGCATTGCAAGGTGAAGTACCCTTTGCAAGTGTCATTCAGACCCATGAGGGTCTCCATGCAAAGGAAGAAAACTTAAAAAGGCCACATTTTTCTGTGAATTGCTTTCCCTGAAAGACCTGGGGGTCTAGGATCCCAGAAGCAGCTGTAGATCTAGTGGCTGCACCTGGCCGAGGGTGATCGAAGCTGAGACGGAGTTGCCACAACCTGACTTCAAGCACCATACTGAGAAAAGTAAAATAAAAAATTTAGCTCCCTGACTTGCAATTCACACAGTTTATTCTTACAGGCTTTGGATTTGAACTCAGGATCTGGGTAAATCTTGAGCAATGTGGATGAAGGGGAAGATCACTGTACTTGAAGATAAGAAAGTCAGGCCTCTTCACTAGTTTTAAATTCAAGCCCCAGCCCTGGAAACATACTATATATATTGTAAAGATAGGATTTATACTTACCTATAGATGTTCAGTCCATACATGTTTGGTGGGGTTGTTCCTTGAAATTTTTCTTTTATTCATTTATTTACCATTGATTGTACTATGATGAAACCCATTCCGTTTATTACATTGATGACATCCTATCACAGAACATCTAGATTTGTACAAATGTTCTTCAACATGCCAGGATTCTCAGGATCACCCAGGATATTCAGAGAAAAGGAAAACAAGTTTCACACTTGGCTTCTTACTCTACAACCCACTTGTTGGTAGTGCTGGTATCTGAACTCAGGGCCTAGTAGGACCATTTGTCCAATAAGTCAAGGTGAACACACCAACCTGTGAACTATGGAGCTAGGCCATTCCCAGGATCGGACATTGATCCCCAAGGTGGTCCACTATAGTCATAAATTCATAATTTACACATACAATCTATATTGACATTCATGTGTCAACAGCGTCTTGTGTTTAGTGAACTTCTCCTTATTTTGTCTTTATTTCATGGAGGTATTGTGTATTTTACTAAATATGGTGACAGGTATAACTTTGCTGACATGGATGACAACCTGTTCCTATGGTTATAGGGTTGCCTATGAATTCCCCTTCTTGGTTAAGACTCAGGACTTTCACAGGAAAGGAAAAGGTGTGCAACAACTGGCCTCTGACATCAGGAATAATTTTTTGTCAGTGCTGGGATTTGAACTCAGGTCTGGGTATCTCTGTTGCACTTTGGGGGAAGGGGAAGCTCACCATCCTTGAAGACTAGAATTTCAGGCCTGGTCTAGGCCCTGATTTGAAGCCCCAGCAGTGGACAAAATCGCAAGCCTACCTTTTTTAAACATAGGATCTCTCTTTACCTACAGGAGTGGTATGCATCTTGCATTCAGTGTAGATATTCTTTTTATTTTCTGTCTTATTCATTGATGTATTGTGCATTTTATTGAATATGGTGACAGATATAACTGTGCTGACATGGATGACAACCTATTCCCATGGCTATAGATTTGCTTATATAACATTCTCCATCCTCGATGAGACCCAGGATATTCACAGAACAGGAAAACATATGCAACCTTGGTTTTCTCACATCAGAATGAATCTTTTGGCAGTGCTGGAATTTGAACTCATGGCCTATCAGGCCCAATTGGTGAATGGGTCATGTTTAGCACAGCAGCCTGTTAGCCTCTAAGGAGCTAGGCCATTCCTGGACCCGAGATTGAGCCCTGGTGGGTGGGCAATATAGTCATAAATTCATAATTAAACAAAGGATCTATATTTCCAAACATGGGTGGGCTGCATCTTGCGTTTGGTGTGGTCATCCTGGCTGAGACCCAGAATTTGCACAGCAAAGGAAGACAGGTGCAATGACTGGCTTCTCACATCAGGGTGAATTTTTGCCAGTGCTGGGATTCGAACTTGGGGCCTAGGTGGCCCAACTGCCCAAACGGTCCACATGATCACACCAGACTGTGAGCCACTAAGGAGATGGGCTCTTCCCAGGAACTGAGTTAAAGCCACAGGGAGGCAAAAATAGTCCTCAATGCATCATTGAAACATGGGGTGTATATTCACATCCGTGTGCGGACTGCATCATGCATTGAGTGTACTTATTGTGTATATTTTGTATGCTATTGATGGATGTATTGTGTATTTTCTTACGTATATGATGACAGGTATAACTGGACTGACATGGATAACAAGTTATTCCCATGACCACAGGGTGAACCATGCATTCTGTATCCTAGCTGAGACCCAAGACTTGCACAGGAAAGGAAAATAGATGCAACAATTGACTTCTGACACCAAGATGAATCTTTTAGCAGGGCTGGGATTTGAACTCGGGGCCTACCAGGCACAATTGGTGAATGGGTCCACATGAGCACACCAGCCTGTGAGCGACGAAGAGCTAGGCGTTCCCAGTACCTGAGTTTGAGCCCCCCTGGGGGGAGAGTGGGGAGCACAATAGTCATCCATTCAAAAGCTGAAGGTAGAATGCAAATAAGTACATATTTGTATAGAGTAGGATTCTGGTGACCTGTGATGGAATCCAATCTGTGAGTACCTATTTTCTGATGCATCCATTTCATGTATATGATGATTATTGTCATGCTTCATCAACTCTTCTTTACAAATAATCTATACCCCATGAGTCTTATGTATCCTTTCCTACTCACATCATGCATGAACTACTTATTCAAGGATGAGATCTTTCGCATGCCATGGCTCTTCCTAGGTCCAGAAATGAGTATCTCAGGATCTCCCGCCATTCCCTCCTCCTAGGGGGACTGAATTCAAGCCTTAGTCCTGGAAAAAATACTTCTTATATACATTTTAATGATAGGATTTATACTTACGTTCAGATGTTCAGTCCATATTGTGTTTGGTGCGTTTATAAATTTTATTTCTCATTTTATTCATTTATTTACCATTTAATGTATTGACTCTGATGACACCTCTACCATTTATTACATTGTTTACATCCTATCACAAAGAATCTAGATTGTAGATGTGTTTTCCATCATGCTTGGCAATGTGAGGATCTGAACTCAGTGCCTAGCAGGCCCAATTCATGAATGGGTGAGTTTAAGCATGGGAGTCTCTAGCCAATGAAGCTGTCAAGTGGTTCCCAGGCACTGAGATCGACCCCCATGTTTGGCCAAAACAGCGATACATGGATAGGCAGACGGTGGTATACAAATAAATGTATATTGTTAAAGAGTGCCAGAGCCATCTATCTATGATTGAATGACACCTACTACATTCCTACCAACTTTTAGGTATTTATTATACCACCATTGAAGGAATATTATTCTTTTTATGCTTAATAAACTATACGTTAATCAGCATTCTAGGACTATTGCATCAAATTTTAGACTAGACGGATGCATGAACTACTCATTCAATTGGTATTCCCATGCATAGGGATGAGTCTCTTGTGATCTCCTGCCATTGGTGTCAGGACTGGGATTTGAACCCAGGGCTTATGTTGAAAGGTTGGCTTATGGCTTCACTGATAGCTTACCAGAATCAGCAATTGCAGGTCAGGTCTACTTTGTAGCCATGTTATTCAGGCCCAGGATGGTCACCATGCCCCCCAAAATCGTAAAATGCCAGTCTTCTGCAGATCAACACTTTTTGTGCTTTCCAGCTTTTTTTTCTTCCTGCAAGCCCTCTGGCCTAGGATCTCAGGATCGGCTATGGGTCTGGAGACTGCACCACAGCCTAGGGAGATCCAAGCTGAGGAAGTGTTTCCACGACCTGAGTTCAAGTCCCATGGATGGCTAATAAATAAATAAATAAATAAATAAATAAATAAATAAATAAATAAATAAATAAATAAAATATTAATTATTTAACTAAATAAAAAAAAATAAAGCTCCCTGGTTTGGAATTTCTGCCAGTTTTCTTTCCTAGTCTGGGATTTGAACTCAGGGTGTTGGTAAATTTGTAGCAATGTGAGGTAAGAGTTGCCACAACTTGAGTTCAAACCCCGTGCCAACCAAAAAAGAAAAATTAAGTCACTGACCTCGGCAGGGTGAAGTAGTTGTGGAGATGGGAGGGAAGGGATGGTAGGGGGAAAACAAAGAAAGAATCAACAATGTTCAATAGGAAATATACTCATTACCTTGCTCCTGTAACTGTAACCCCTCTGTAAAACACATTTGCAATAAAAAAAAGTACAAAAAATGAGACACAATGTCATTCTCAGAGAAGCACTTTAGGATGTCTGAATAGCTGTACAAATTCCACACTGCTTTATTTTAATGTTCAGTATGGAACTGAGTAAACATAACTGCTTCCATTAAAAAAAAGAAGTCACTGTCTTGGAACTGGGGCCAGTATTTCTGCCACTGCTAGGATTTGAGATCACTGTCCAGGTTACTCTTTTATACCATGGGTGAAGGCGAAGCTCACTGTCCTTGACGAAAAGAAATTCAGGCTAGAGTTCCCAGGGCCTGAATGAAGGCTATGCAATGGAAAAAAATGTTTCTATACATGTTTAATATATGCTATAGACATACATATGTATGTTAATTTCATATTATGATTTTTATTATTGATTTTGTATTTTGTTTTTCTTGTATTCATTTATTGATTGATTATTTTATTTAGTATTGTTATACACATAATATTTATTACAATTTGCACATCTATAATAAAATTATATACAATAATTTAGGATGTTGACACATTTTTATTAATATTTTATTAAGTGTTGAAACATATTACAAAATTAAATGGAAGCATTTGTCACAGTCTTCACATGTTTAGAGTCTCTCCCAAGTATGAGATTTATACAATCTTTGGACATCTTCCTATTGGTATTTCTTTAAATGATTTATAGTCAGAAACCTTTTCCTGAGGATAGGCAATAAGGGATAAAATTGTAAGAGTGGGGCTAGAAATGTGGCTTAGTGGTAAAGAGCTCACTTAGCATGCATGAATGCCAGGGTTTAATCCTCAGTACCACATACTCAGAAAAAGCCAGAAGCTGTGGTGTGGCCCAAGTGGCTAATCTTGAGAAAAAGGAGCTCAGAGACAGTACCCAGGCCCTAAGATCAATCCCAAGGACTGCCAAAAACAATAGACGAAACGTCAGTGGCTCACACATGGAACTCTAGCTTCTCAGGAGGCTGAGACTTGAAAACCAAAGTTCAAAGACAGCCTAATCAAGGAAAGCCTGTTAGACTCTTATCTCCAGTGAACCTCGAAAAGACCCCATGTGGCACTGTGGCTCAAGTGGTTGAGTGTTCGCCTTGACCTGAGGGTCTAAAGGACAGTGCCCAGGCTTGAGTTCAAGACAAACAATTGGAAAAAATGTGAGGGTTAATCAAGATACTTTTCCTATTCGCTAATTATGAGAACATCCTTTGCAAAATGAACACTAATGTATACCAGAATTGGAGTCAGAGCTTAAGGCTCAAGTGTAACACATCCATATGCCCAGACTCTCAGACTCTATCATTGTAATCTTGTGTCCTACAGGGTTCTTAAATGTCCAATGTTGAAAGGCTTAATATGCTCCCCAAGCCCTTTGTGATATGCAGTTGACTTGTATTGTCAAGGTCATCACAGTTCTGAACATAGCAGAACACCAGTATTTCAGGCCCGTCATCCTAGCTCAGGAGACGGAGGTCTGAGGATCACAGGGTGAAGCCAGCCAGGGCAGAAAATTCTATGACACTCTGACTTCCACTTCTGAAAGGTCAGACGTTCAAGAGCTTCCAGTGTTTCCCTTGGTGATGCGAAGTACTTGGACTCTAAATGTTCTTAGAGTTCTTGAGCTATAGAAGCAAGAAAGAAACATTATTGATCCATACTTCATGTCTGTTCAGCCCTATACTTCATGTTTGTTAGCTTGTTTCTTTCTTTTTTTATTATTGTAGGAGTTGATGTCTGGGCCTGGGTGCTGTTCTTGAGCTCTTCAGCTCAAGTTTTGTGCTCTAACACTTGAGCCAAAAGCCACTTCAGCTTTTCTGGTGGTCCATTGGAGCTAAGTGTCTCAACGACTTTCCTGTCCAGGCTGGCTTTGAACTATGATCCTCAGATCTCATCCTCCTGAGTAGCTAGAATGACAGGCATGAGTGACAAGCACCTACCTTCCACTTCAGGTTTCTTAGTAGTGAATTGGAGATAATAGACTAATGGGACCTTTTTTGTCTGGGATAATTTGGAACCCAGATCCTCAGATCTCAGCTTCCTGAGAAGGCAGGATGAGAGAAATCAGCTATAGACCCTTAAGCTGTGGCCTTTGCTGCAAAGGGGTCCATGGCTCCATGCAGTGGAGTGCTAATCATGAGCCCAAGAGATAAGGGTGAGAGCTTAGGCCCCTAGTTCAAGGTTCATTACTGAGAAAAAAACAAAACAAACAATTGTCTGTAGTAGACAACTCACTAGTCTTCAGTAACACATAATTTTGTCCCTGCCATGGAGACATATCTGAGCCTCAATATTCTTGTCTGCATTAATCTTCTCAGTGGGGAGATCTTACAAGGACCCAATGAAAGAATGCACCTGGTGGAGGACACAGCACATGGCAGTCTTTGCATGACTCAGCACACAGCATCCTGTGAAAGACTCAGAACCCAGCACCAATGCATGACTCAGCACACTGCACCCTGTGAAGGACTCGGCAAATAGCACCATGTGCAGGACTCAGCAGAGAGTACCCTATGGAGGACTCATCACATAGCTCTGTTCCAAAAGCTGTCATTAGACTTAGGGTGCTCTAATCAATATCACCATTCTTTGAGGAACATTTCACAAACCACACAAGTTCACACCTAAGTGTTTATTGGGATGTTTTATTAGGGGGCGGTGCTTAGTCATGGAGCTTGAGCTTAAAGCTTGGGGATATTATTGTTCTAATAACATTTGCACAAGGCTAGAACTCTACCACTTCGAGCCATATTTCAAAGAGGCTAGCAGACTTCCCGCCAGGTTTTAAAGCCCCAGAGCAGACAGGATATCGGGGGTAAGCCAGGGTAAGCCAGGATGATGGGGGTACCCATGGAGCTGGGTTGCAGCAGTTTATATCTGGCTAAGTCAGGTGAGGTGGCAGCTGTCAGCACCAAACTCCTAGCTTGCTCTGTCGTGTGGTATTTGAAGTACTGTCCTTATATAGTTGCAGTTAGAACATAGTACCTCTTTTTGGCGGCAGTCCTGGGGCTTGAGTAAGGGCTTTGACACTGTCCCTAAGCATTTGTGCTCAAGGGTAGAACTCAATAGATTGAAAGACAGCAGAACTTCCGGGTTTTCTGTTTATGTGGCACTGAAGAATCGAACCCATTGCTTCATGCTCATTAGGTGAGCACTTAACCACCGAGCCCCAGGAGTGAAGGAGGTATAAATAGATAGAGATTGATATATATAAGCATTATATACACAGAAATATGTCTGTATATTATTATTTTATAGATATTACTACCAATTATTACTTATTAAATTATGTCTCCATTTAATGATGTGTCCCAGATAATAATTAGTAAAACATTAACTAAATTACTCAATATCCTATTATTGTTTATCACATATGTACATACATCCCTACACATAATTTCATATTTTATAGAATGAGACAGATGTCTATACATTATTAAATTATGCATCATGTGTTACTACCAATTATTAGGTATTTATGTTTCCATGACATTTTTATTCTGGTAATACTTAATAAAATTTTAAACTTAAGCCACATCCTATAGTTTTTGTTTGTAATTTTATCCTAGAATGATTCACTAATAATTCAGTCTGTTTTTCATTTATTCTAGTGACAACTCTTCCACCTATGACATTTTTTACATTTATGACATCCAATTACATAACATATAGATTTGCATCTGAATTATACATCCTACCTGTCACCGAGCACTTTCAAAGAAAAAGAAAACATGTGTCACGCTCGGCTTCTCACTCTAAGATTACATTTTTGGCAGTGGTGGGATCTAACTCAGGGCCTAGAAGGCTCGATTCATGAATGGCTGACTGTCAGCACAGCAGCCTCTAGCCAATTCAGCTGCCAGGCACTTCCCAGGCCCTGAAATCGAACTCCATATGTTGACCCCATATTGTGCTTAGTGTACTTATTCATTTTATTTTTTGTTCTATTCATTTATTTACCATTTATTTTATTGACTGTTATTACACATGAAATATTTATTACAGTTATTACATAGGATATAGATTTGCCTATGTATGAAACTTCACATCTGATTCCCAGGACTTTCACAGAAAAGCAAAACATGTGTCGCCATGGGTTTCTTACTGCACGATTCAATTTTTGTTAGTGTTGGCATCTGAAGTCACAGCCTACAAGGCCCAATTCATGACTGGATGAGTGTCAGCATACCAGCCTGAGGCATATTGAGCAGACAAGCATTTACAGAACTTGAGATCCAGCTCTAGGAGTTGACAAAATTAGAACAGATTGATATGCAGATGGTAGAACAAAAATAATTATTGATTTTTATAGAGTGCCAGAGATGTTTATACATTATTCAGTTATATAGGCTACATTCCTATCAATTCTTGGGTATTTAGTATACCTCCATGTAATTAATAGTATTGTTTTCATCCTTAATTATTGATTAAATCAACCACTGTCCTGAAACTATTGTGTCCATGTCATTAACAGTATTCTTTGTATGTGTCAAAAATATTCATCAAAATCCATTATCCTCCTAAAATCACTCTATTTATATAGTAGTAATTAGAAACAATTACTTCAACCTTGCCATTCATAATCTTCCATTGGTATTCCTATGAATAGGAACGAGAGACTTAGGATCTCCCTCCATTGGTAGGGGTCAGGACCCGGCTTCAAAAACAGGGCCTATATTGCCATGTTGGCCTATGTCTTCCCTGGTAGTCCACCAGCCTTCATTAATGCCAAGTTACCAACATTCTTCAACCAGGTCATTCAGACACAGGATGGTCACCTAGCAAAGAAAACAAATGTAAAACTGGTAGCCATCTGCAAGTTGCCAGTTTTATTTTTCCCTGTGTCGCATTAATTTTTTTTTCTTGTCATCCTCTGGGTCCCAGGAACCCAGATTCAGCTGTGGTTCCAGTGGATGCACCCCAGCCTAGAGTGATCAAAGCTGAGGCAGAATTGCCATGAGCTGAATTCAAGCCCTGTGCTTGACAAAAGAAAAATACCTACCTACCTACCTACCTACCTACCTACCTACCTACCTACCTACCTACCTACCTACCTACGTACCTACCTACCTACCGACCTACCTACCTACCTACCGACCTACCTACCTACCTACATACATACAAAAATTATGAGGCTCCTTGGCTTGGAATTCGTACCATTTTTTCTGCCAGGCCTGAGATTTGAACTCAGGGTCTGGGTAAATCTGCAGCACTGTGGGGGATGTGGTAGATCACCATTCTGGAAGACAAGAAAGTCAGGCCTGTTTCTAGGGCCTGAATTCAAGTCCTAGCACTCGAAAAAATAATATTCGTATATATTTTAAGTACATGAATCTTATTGACCTACACATTTTTACTGCATGTTGCAGTTAGTGTATTCATTTTATTTTGTGTTTTGTTTCTTACATATTTTAGTGAATATGATTACACATACAATATTTTTGCATCCTATTACATAAGACATAGATTTGCCTATGCATTCTACATCATTCCTGAGTCCCAGGAATTTCACCGATAAAGAAACCAAGTGGGACAATTGGCTTTCCACCAGGATTAAGTTTTTGGAAGTTCTGTGAATTGAACTCAGGGCCTAGCAGGCCCACTTCATGAGTGGGTAAATGTTAGCACACCAGTCTGATGCAAGAGAAGTTGGCAGGCAAATTTGAGGACCTGAGATCAAGCCCTAGGAATGGCCAATATATAAACAGATAGATGATTAGACTGCGCGCTGTGTGTGTGTGTGTGTGTGTGTATGTGTGAGTGTGTGTGTTGTGAGCTGCTTTCAATCAGGGCTATCCCTCTACCACTGAAGCTACACAGCTCTACTTCTGGCTTTGTTGGCACTGAAGTTGGAGAGGGATCTCAAGGACTTTCCTGCCTAGTGTGAGTTTGACTATGATCCTCCTATCACAGCCTTGTAAACATTAGTAAGGACTCCTGAGAGCCAATGGTGCCTGCCTAATCATTGGTCTTGCAATTCTTGGACAGACCAGTGAGTTCCCTATCCTTGAGTTAAAATGGTGGGAGCTGGAGCCCACAGTTAGAATCTTGGTCCTGCCACCTCCAAATGGAAAGAGATCCTTAGAAACACATTCCTATGTATATGAATACCAATGCAACATTATGTATGTTATGATTGAATGGGCAGCTCTTAAATAATTCTACGATAAAATTATACACAATTATATTATAGGACACTGATCGATTTTAATCAATACTTTATGAAGCATTTAAACAATCACATTAATTAAATGGAGGCATAATGAAATACCTAAGAATTGGGCATCACATAGTATAAAGGTGCCATTTTTTCTGCTAGGACTGGGATTGGAACTCATGGTCTGGGTAACTCTGTGGCACTGTTTTGAAAGGGGAAGCTAGCCTTCTTGAAGCCAAGAAATTCATGTCTGTTCCTTATGTCTGAAATCTATCCTCAGTACTAGAATACATACTATTTGTGTACATTTTAAGTATATGATTTATATTTACATACATAAGTTGACTCCATATTGATTCAGTGTAGTTATTAATTTTATTTTTGTTTTATTCATGTGCTTGTGGGGCACATGGGCAGCAATGATGGTGCTGAGAGGAAGTTGAGTGGGCACAGCCCAATTGTTTACCTTAAAATCTGATTGGATATAGCTTAGGTGCATGATAAGGTGTGACCTTTACAGTGATTGGTTGGTTCCTTTCCCTCCCCTTCCATGCCTCGCAATTTTTTCCCTTTAAATGGTGCTTGCTGTGTGGTAATAAACGAGTTCATGCTTGACTTGACTCCCCACTGTGTCTGAATGTCTCCCTGGCTAAGGGAGACTGGGGAATGGCAAGTGGCGCACTTACCTTTCCTTGGGCCCCATACACCTTTCAGGGGCAAACAAAGACCCAACATGTATTGACTGTTTATTTTATTGACTAATATGGCACATAGAACATTGGTTACATTGATTAAATAGGATATAGATCTGCATATGTATTCCACTTATACCTGACACCCAGGAATTTCACAGAAAAGGAAAACATGTGTCACCATCAGTTTCTTACTCCATGATTCATTGTTTGGGCATGATGACATCTGAACTCAAGGCCTACAGGGCCAAATTCATGAATGTGTGTGTGTCAGCATGCCATCCAGGAACAAATTGAGCTGATAGACAGTTGCCAGGATCTGAGATCGAGTACCAGTTGTTGACAAAATAAGAACAGATTGACACACAGATTGTAGTACACTAATAAATACATATACATTTACAGAGTGCCAGAGATGTCTATCCATTTTTCACTTATATATACTGCATTCCTACCAATTCTTGGGTATTTATTATGCCTCCATGTAATTAATATTATTTTTTTATTGTGAAAATAATGTAGAGAGGGTTACAATTACATGGGCAAGATAATGAGTACATTTTTTTATCAAGCATTGTAGCCTCCTCCTTTGTTTCCACTTCCCATCCCTTCCCATCCTCCCCTCTGCCTCCTCACCCCATCCTCCCTGCGCCTTCATCCTCCCCCCCACACCAAAGTTATAATGTTTGTTTTCGACATCACGACTTGTATATCTCTTTTTTGCAATGGGTCCATCTGTATTCCTATTTAAACGATTTGTTTTTCTCCTTCCCCTCCACAAATTATACTGACATAAAGTACAGTGAAAGCAGGGGTTATACTGTGGGGGAAGGACATACAAAGCAACAAAGAAACAATCTTATAAATGTGTTAGAAACAATCGCATGAAAGAAAAATAAAAACATTTGAGTACATATCTTAGGGTTCATTTCCCTAATATCACCTTATCTGACCTTTTCTGCTTTACTCAGACATATACTAGTTATTGCAAATAAGGGAAACCATGGGATAGGGTACTAGCCTTGAGCTGAAGAGCACCCAGGACCAGAGTTCAGACCCCAGGATCCACAAAAATAAATAAATAAATGTTATTTTTTTTGTTTTATTTTTTTAAATATATATATATATATTTATTGTAAAGATACTATACAGAGGGTTACAGTTACATGAGTGAGGTAATGAGTACACTTCCTCTTGAACATTGTTCCCCCTCCATTGTTTTCCCCCTACCATCCCCTCCCTCCCTCCCTTCCCCGAGGTTCTATTTTTTTTTTGATTGTGATTAAGTGATTACATAATTTCCGGAATTTCACAGTATTGTGGAGTAATGATGCTCATTTAAAGTTACAAGTTCATTCTAACTTTCCTGGAGCAAATTGTCTATCACAGTCTGTAACATATAACGGTGTTCACATGTTATATACCATATATGTGATCAGCAGCATGGGGATATTTACTAGTGGTTCAACCAGATGAGTGGGAGTTCTTTGTTTTTTAAGTCCTGTTAGTTTTGTCGTATCACCTAACATTTTGGATTTAGCATCCACTTATCAGGGACACCATGTACCGTTTGTCTCTTCGTTCCTGGCTTACCTCGTTCAACATAATTCCTTCTAGCTCCATCCATTTCCCTGCAAATGCCATTATTTTGTCATTTCTAATGGCTGCATAATATTCCATTGTGTATAGATACCACAATTTTTGGATCCATTCATCTGTGGTGGGGCATCTGGGTTATTTCCATATCCTAGTTTTGTGAACAGTGCTGCAATAAACATGGAGGTGCATGTGTCCTTGTATATTGGTTCCTGTTGTTCAGGGTAGATGCCTAGAAGTGGTATGACGGGGTGGTAAGGGAGGTCAATCTTTAGCTTTCTTTTTTTTTTAATTTTATTTTATTTTATTTGTGTACATACTGTACAGAGGGGTTACAATTGCATGGGCAGGATAATGCGTACATTTCTTACCAAGCACTGCAGGCTCCTCCTTTGTTTACCCTTCACATCACTTCCCAGCCTCCCCCCTCCCCCCTAATCCCCATCCTTCTCCTTCCCCCCTCCCCCTCCCCCGCACCAACATTGTAAAGCTCATTTTGGATAAATGTTATTATTTTTATCTTTAATAAAGTATTAAGTAAATCAGTGCCCTGAAATTATTGCGTCCCTGTGAGAAATAATATTCTTTTAATGTTTCATAAGATATTAACTAAAATCAATCAGCCGACTGAAATCATGAAGTCTAATTGTGTACAAGTATCATTCATGAGCATGTCATTCAACTCTGACAGTGAAAATATTCCATCATTATTCCTGTGGATGGGAACGAATTTCTTAGGATCTCCCACCATCTGGAAGTGGCATGACTGTATTTGAACTGTAGGCCTATGTTGCTGTGCTGGACTATGGCTTCTCCAATAGCTCTCAATTAAAAAAATATTTAGCTCCCTGGTTTGCAATTCATGACATTTTTTTCTGCCAGGCCTGGGATTTGAACTCAAGGTCTGGGAAAATATGCAGCACCGTGACGGAAGGGAATCTGAACATGCTTGAAGACAAAAGTCAGGACTGTTCCCTAAGTCTGAATTCAAGCCTCAGGGCTGGAAAATATACTCCTTATATCCATTTTAAAGATAGGATTTATACTTCCATACAGCTAGTCAGACCATATTTTGTTGGGTGTGGTTATTCATATTATTTCTTGTTTTATTCATTTATTTACCATTTATTTCATTGATTCTGATTACCCCTCTACCATTTATTACATTGTTTACATCCTATCACAGCATCCAGATTTGTAAATATGTTCTCTATCATGCCTGAAACCCAGGACTCTCACAGAAAAGGAAAACATGTGTCACACTTGGCTTCTTACTCCAACATTAAATTTTTGGCAGTGCTGGGACGTGAACTCAGGGTTTAGCAAGCCCAATTCATGAATGGATAAGTGTGAGCATGGCAGCCTCTAGCCAATGAAGCTGTCAGGTGGTTCCCAGGTGCTAAGATCCAGCTCCAGGTTTGGCCAAAACAGTGATACATGGATAGGCAAAGGGGGTATACAAATAAACATATATTAGTAAGGAGTGCCAGAGCCATCTATCTATTTTTGAATGACACCTAAGACATTCCTGCCAACTCTTAGGCATTTATTATACCGCCATTGAAGGAATATTATTCTTTTCATGCATAATAACCTATTAATTAAGATCAATCAGCGTCCTAGGATTATTGCATCCAATTTTAGACTAGACCGAAACATGAACTACTCTTTCAATTGGTATTCCTATGCATAGGAATGAGTCTCTTGTGATCTCGTGCCATTGGTAGGTGTCAGTACTGGGATTTGAACCCAGGGCCTATGTTCACAGGTTGGCCTATGGATTCCCTGATAGCATGCCAGCCTTCAGAGATGGCAGGTCAGGTCCACTTTGCAGCCATGTTATTCAGACCCAGGATGGCCACTGTGCAAAGAAAAAAACAGAAAACCCTCAGCCCTCTGCAGCTTGCCACTTTTTGTGCTATGCTAAGTTTTTTTTTTTTCTTCCTGAAAACCCTCTGGGCCTAGGATCCCTAGAATGGCTATGGGTCGGAGGATGCCCCACCCTACGGCGATTGAAGCTGAGGCAGAGTTGCCATGACCTGAGTTCAAGCCCCATGTTGGCAAAATACAGAATAAATAAAAAATTAATTAATTATTTAACTGAATTAAAAAAGAAAGAAGCTCCCTTGTTTTGAATTTCTACCAGTTTTCTTTCCTCGCCTGGGATTTGATCTCAGGGTCTTGGTAAATATGTGCCAATGTGAGGGAAAGTGCATATTTGTCACTACTTGAGTTCAAACCCCATGCAAATCCAAAAATAAAAATTAAGTCACTGAGCTCGTCCGGGGGAGTAGTTGTGGAGATGGGAGGGAAGGAATGGTAGGGAGAAAACAAAGGAGGAGGCAACAATGCTCAATAGGAAATGTACTCATTACCATGCTCATTTAACTGAAACCTCTCTGTACAACATTTTTACAATAAAAAAATGAAAGAAAGTAGTGCTCAGACAAGCATTTTGGGGTTAAGAGAAAGGTGTCTGATAGATGTGCAAAATTCTACACTGCTTTTTTTTAATGTTCAATATGTAACTGAATAAACAAAACTACTTCCATTAAAAAAATTAAGTCACTGTCTTAGAACTGGGGCCAGTATTTCCATCATTGCTGGGATTTGATCTCACCATCAAGGTAACTATTTTGCATCATGGGTGAAGGCAAAGCTCACTGTTCTAGAGGATAAGAAATTCAGGCTAGAGTTGCCAGCTTCTGAATGAAGGCCCTGCAATGGAAAAATATTTCTATATAGGTGTAATATATGATATATATTTACATATGTATGTTTATTATATATTATAATTTTTATTGATTTTGTATTTATTTTATTTTTTACTTTTCATTTACTTATTGTTTATTGTATTTAGTATTATTATACACATAATATTTAGTACATGTTGTACATCTATTATAAATTTATACACAATAATTTAGGACAGTGACTCGTTTTTCATTAATTAAGTGTTGAAACATGATACATAATTAAATGGAAGCATTTGTGACAATCTTCACATGTTTAGGGTCTCTCCTAAGTATGAACTTTGCTTCTTTATCTTTAGAACATTCCTATAAGAATTTCTTTAGATGATTTTTCCTCAGAACCCTTTTCTTGGGGATAGTCAAGTGGAGGGATAAAATGGTAAGGGTGGGGCTAGAAATGTAGCTTAGTGGTAGATAGCTGGCTCAGCATGCTTGAATGGTAAGGTTTGAATCTTCAGTGACACATACTCAGAAAAAGCCAGAAGCTGTGGAGTGGCTCAAGTGGTACAGCGCTAGGCTTGAGAAAAAGGAGCTCAGAGACAGTACCTAGGCCCTTAGTTCAAGCCGCAGGTCTGGCAAAAACAGCAGGCAAGTTGCCTGTGGCTCACAACAGGAACCTTAACTTCTCAGGAGGCTGAGATCTGAAGATCACAGTTCAAAAACAGCCTAAGCAAAGACAACCTGTTAGACTCTTATCTCCAATGAACCACAAAAAGACCACATGTGGTACTGTGGGTCAAGTGGTAGAGTGTTCACCTTGAGCTGAAAGGCTCAGCGACAGAGCCCAGGCTTGAGTTTGAGACACAAAACTGGACAAAAGTCAGGGTTAAGCAAATTGCTTTTCCTATTTGTTAATTAGGAGAACATTATCTGGAAAAATGAATGTTCATGTACACCAGAACTGGAGTTAGAGCTCATGGTTCAAGTGTAGCCCATCCATATGCATAGCCTCTCAGACTCTAGCATTATAAACTTGTGTCTGAAAGGTCCAATGTTGAAAGGCCTAATATGCTGCCCAAGCCCTTTGTGATAAGCAGTTGAATTTTAAGGCCAATGTTATTACAGTTCTGAACCTAGCAGAGCACCAGTAGCTCATGTCCATCACCCTAGCTCAGGAGGCTGAAGTCTGAGGATCACAGGATGAAGCCAGCCAGGGCTGGAACATCTATGACACTCTGACTTCTATTGCTGACATGTCAAATGTTCAAGAGCTTCCTGTGTTTCTCTTGGTAATGAGAAATTACTTGCACTCTAAATGTTCTTAGAATTCTTGAGTTATAAAAGCAGGCAAGAAACATCATTGACCAATCCTGGGTTCACATGAAGTTCTCAGCTTCTAAGCCCTAGCACTGTTAGCAGGAAAAACTCCAGTGTAACAATATTTGAAGGCAGAAAATAGTTTCAAAAGCCAGACTAGGCGAAGAGACCTAGGCCTATAGGATTAGGAGGCAGAATTTACACACGCAACAGGTAAGTGAGCTGCAAAACCACTTCATTCATTCCAGACACGGCCACCAATGAGGGGTAACCTGAAACACTTGTCAGAGTTACACAAAGATCAGGCTTTTCTCGGCCTCTTCAAACAATGACTAATTAACCTTCCTCCCTCAGGGGAAGGGAACCCAATGCTACCTTTAGGTTAACAATAGAGAGCCTTACAATTTGGTCGTAGGGAGTGGGGTTTTTTATTGTGAAAATACTGTACAGAGGGTTTACAATTACATGAGCAAGATAGTGAGTACATTTCTTATCAAACATTGTAGTCACCTCCTTTTTTTACCCTTCCCATCCCTTCCCATCCTCCTTCCCGCCCCACCAAATCCCCCCCCCAAGTTGTAAAGTTCGTTTTTGACATGACAACTTGTACTTCTCATGGTTGCAACAGGTCCACCTGTATCCTTATTTAAATGACTTGTTTTTCCCCTTCCCCTCCACAAATTATACCGATATCAAATACAGTGAAAGCAGGGGTTATACTGTGGGGGAGGGACATACAAAGCAACAAAGAAATAGTCTTATAATTGTGTTAGAAACTAATGCATGAAAGAAAAAAAACATTTAAAATACATATCTTAGGGTTCATTTTCCTAACATCACCTTATCTGGCCTTTTCTGCTTGACTCATACGTATACTAGGTATTGCAAATAAGGAAAATCATGGGACCTATGTTTTTTGGGCCTGGCTTACTTCACTTAATATAATTTTTTCCAAGTCTTTCCATTTCCTAACAAATGAGGCAATGTCATTCTTTCTGCTGGAGGCATAGAATTCCATTGTGTATATGTACCCCATTTTCATGATCCATTCATCTACTGAGGCACATCTGGGTTGGTTCCAGATCTTAGCTATGGTAAATAATGCTACTATATGCTGATATAAAGGGGATAAAAATAGGGAAAGAAGAAATAAAACTCTCCCTCTTTGCAGATGACATGATCTTGTATTTAAAGAATCCCATAGGCTCCACTCCCAAATTAATCAAGCTGATTCAAAACTTTGGCAAAGTAGCAGGGTATAAAATTAACCTCCCATAATCAATGGCTTTTCTGTATGCCAACAATGAGAAAAGTGGGGCTGAAATTACGAAAGCAACTCCATTTGTAATAGCCCCACAAAAAATAAAATACCTAGGAATTAATAAAGAAGTGAAGGACCTCTATGATGAAAACTTTAAAATCTTGGAAAAGGAAATCAAAACAGAGCTTAGAAAATGGGAAAAACTCCCATGCTTTTGGATTGGATCAAAACAACTTGGTACTGGCAAAAGAACAGACATCAGGACCAATGGAATAGAATTGAAAACCTAGAAATGAACCTATAGACCTATAGCCATCTAATCTTTGATAAGGGAGCTAAAAAAACTAGAATGAAAGAAAGACAGCCTCTTCAGTAAATGGTGCTTACAAAATTGGTTAACTACTTGTAGAAAACTAAAGGTAGATCCTTATATATCACACTGCACCAGAATTAACTCCAAATGGATCAAAGTCCTTGGAGTCAAAGCAGACATTCAGCAACATTGCAGGATGGAATAGGAGAAACCCTAGGTCTCCTTGGTGCAGACCAAAATTTTCTTAATAGAGACCCAGAAACACAACAATCAAAAAAAGGTTGGACAAATGGGATTGCATGAAGTTCCAGAGCTTCTGCATGGCAAAGCATATAGATAGCAAGATCAATAGAAAGCCCACTGATTGGAAGAAGATGTTCACTAGCCATACAACGGACAAGGTTCTCATATCTAAAATATACTTGGAACTCAAAAAATTAAATCCCCCAACAACAAATCCTCAAAGAAACAACTGCCCAATAAGTAAGTGGGTGAAAGGCTTAAAGAGAAACTTCTCTGAAGAAGAAAGAAGGATGGCCAATAGACACATGAAGAAATGCTCAACCTCCCTAGCCATAAAAGAAATGCAAATCAAAATAACATTGAGATACCACCTCACCCCAGTTAGAAGGGCAAAAATCAAGAACAATAGATGCAGGAGGGGATGTGGACAGAAGGGAATCCTACTTCATTGTTGGTGGGAGTGTAAACTTGTTCAACCACTTTGGAAAGTAGTATGGAGGTTCCTCAAAAGACTCCACATATTGCTCCCCTATGACCCAGCAGTCCCACGTTTGGGCATTTACCAGAATGTTTACAAACAAGACCACACTAAAGCTACCAGCACAACTATGTTTATTGCAGCATTATTTACCATAGCTAAGATCAGGAGTGGGTTTTTGACTCTCCATCTGTCAGATTTGAAGGCCCTTCTACCTTTGCCAGTCCATTCTCCTTTCTTCATTCTCCACATCATTAAGGCAAATCCCCAGTCCAAGGAGAGTCAGAGCCCTTTCTATTCTGGCTCCAAGCACCTGAGTTAGAAACTGGCTCTGCCCTCTTGACTCTGGTGCCCTCGGCTGCCTGAGAAATGGGAAAGATACAGTCTTCCTGTTCTGTGGTTGTGTGAAGGCCATGTTGGTGTCCTGGCACACTGAAGAAGACGTCATGACTGGGAAGTGTTCCCTTCTTTCCGCCTGACATCCAAGTCCAATTCTGGATTTTTCTTGAATGTGCTACTGAGGAATCAAACCCAGGGCTTCTTGCATGCTAGACAAGCACTCTCTCACTAATCCACATTCCGAGCCCCCTCATTTTTTATAAATGGTAGTTTTTACATAATTATGCTACCATTTTATGTCCCCAATTTTAATTGTCTGAATACTGGTTGCTTCTAAGAAACCTGATTTTCTCTTCCCCTGCTGGGTTTGTGCCTGTTCCTGCATTGGCCTCATAATAAAATGTAAATAAAGGCTGCTGAGGGTGATCAGCTTTAGGCAGATGGATGCACAGATTGTTGTGTATGTCTGTTTGTTGACACTCCTGGACCTTGAACTCAGGATCTGGGCACAGTCAATGAGCTGCTTTACTTAAGGCTAGCCCTCCAACACTGGAGTCATATGGCTATACTTCTGGCTTTGTTGCTCTTGAAGTTGGACTAAAGGACTTTTCTGCCTAAGGTGACTTTGACCATGATCCTCCTATCACAACCTTATAAGCATCAAAGAGGACTTTTGAGAGCCACTGGTGCCTGCCTAATCATTGTTCTTGTTGTTATTCTTGAACACACCAGTGAGTTCCCTATCCTCGGGTGGGATCTGGAGCCCACAGTTTGAATCCTGGTCCTGCCACCTCCAAATGGCAGGAGATCCTAAGAAACTCATTCCTATCCATCTGAATACCAATGGAATGTGATGTATGTCATGATTGAATGGGAAGTTCTTAAATGAATCTAGGATAAAATAGTAAATAATTAGATTATAATACACTGAACAATTTTAATGATTACTTTATGAAACATTTAAACAATCACATTCATTAAATGGAGGCATAATGAAATACCACAGAACTGGGTGTCACATGAATAGAGGTGCCATTTTTTCTGCCAGGACATTAGTTAATTTTTATATCCCATTTTCTGAATGTAATTTGTTATATGAACCTAGGATATATTATAAATCAATTATTCAAACAGTTTTATCAGAAATGTTTATAGCGAAATATAGAGATAAATCCAAGTTATATATATTTTGAAGACTTTGCTTGGTTACTCCTCTTCTCATATTCCCCATTCCTTCATGAGAATAATACACATTCTAAGGTAATGCTTAGAATGTTTTGATGAGATAGATTGACTTTAACCCATGAGTTACTCTATGCTGCATTTTGTTTACTTTATATCCAGAAAAGCTAAATTCTTACTTTATCGTTTTCCTTAGGCTTTATACTCAGATTTAATCTCTGATGTGTGACAAATAAAGATATAAACATTTTTTAACAGTGGATAAATTTAGGATGAGGAATCTAGGTACAATATAACTCATGCAGATAGGCCTTATAAGTCATGAGACCCTGGTATCAAAATGTTAACCAATGCTTACTGGTGACATGCTTATGAGATTTTTTGTATTATAAACAGTGGTTATTAGAATGTTTTTGGAATCAAAATCCTTTCATGGGTTAGGAACAGAAGAGAGACATTATACACAGAACAAAATTTAAGGACGCATTCAAAATTAGTTACCAAGGTATACATCATGTAACACAATATTTTGAAAATGCAAACTAAAGGGAATAATTTATGAAAAACATCAACATTTACAATAAATTCAGAATCACTATGACTGATTTTTCTCTTATCTCAGTTGCAATATGGATTACATAATGACTTTTCTCGTGATATGTCTAGTTAAGTCTAAGGGTTCATTTTCCTGACATCACATTATCTGACCTTTTCCACTTGACTCATACATATACTAGATATTTCAAATAAGGGAAACCATAGGACCTATGTTTCTTTGGGCCTGGCTTACTTCACTTAATATTATTTTTTCCAAGTTTTTCCATTTCCTAACAAATGGGGCAATGTCATTCTTTCTGATGGAGGCATAGAATTCCATTGTGTATATATACCCCATTTTCTTGATCCATTCATCTACTGAGGGGCATCTGGGTTGGTTCCATACCATAGCTATGGTAAATAATGCTGCAATAAACTTAGATGTGTTGGTAGCTTTAGTGTGGTCTTGTTTGTAAACATTTGGATAAATGCCGAAAAGTGGGATTACTGGGTCATAGGGGAGCTCTACGTGAAGTCTTTTGAGGAAACTACATACTGCTTTCCAAAGTGGTTGAACAAGTTTACATTCCCACCAACAATGAAGTAAGGTTCCCTTCTGTCCGCATCCCCTCCAGCATCTGTTGTTGTTAGAGTTCTTGATTTTTGCCATTCTAACTGGAGTGAGGTGGTACCTCAATGTTGTTTTGATTTGCATTTCATTTATGGCTAGGGATGTTGAGCATTTCTTCATGTGTATATTGGCCATCCTTCTTTCTTCTTCAGAGAAGTTTTTCTTTAAGACTTTAGCCCACTTATTTATTGGGCAGTTGTTTCTTTGAGGATTTGGTGTTGGGGGATTTAATTTTTTGAGTTCCAAGTATATTTTAGATATGAGACCCTTGTCCATTGTATGGCTAGTGAAGATCTTCTCCCAATCCGTGGGCTTTCTATTGATCTTGCTAGCTATGTCCTTTGCCATGCAGAAGCTCTGCAACTTCATGCAAATCCATTTGTCCAACCTTTCTTTGATTTGTTGTGTTTCCGGTTCTCTATTCAGAAAATTTCGGCCTGAGCCAAGGAGACCTAGGGTTTCTCCTATTCCATCCTGTAATGCTTTCATATTGTTTGCTTTGGTTCTGAGGTCTTTGATCCATTTGGAGGAGATTGTAGTGCAGGGTAATATATAAGGATCTAGCTTTAGTTTTCTACAAGTAGTTAACCAACTTTGCCAGCACCATTTACTGAAGAGGCTGTCTTTCTTCCATTCTATTGTTTTAGCTCCCTTATCGAAGATTAGATGGCTATATGTCTTTTGGTTCATTTCTGGGTTTTCTATTCTATTTTATTGGTCCTGAGGTCTGTTCTTATGCCAATACCAAGCTGTTTTGATTACTAAGGCTTTATAATAGAGTTTGAAATTTGGTATTGATGTGTTTCCATTGAAGAGCGTTTTTGCTATTCGGGGTCTTTTATTGTTCCATATGAATTTTTGGATTGCCTTTCTATTTCCTTGAAGAATGAGGTTGGAATTTTGATAGGTATCCCATTGAATTTGTAGATAGCCTTGGGAAGTATTGCCATTTTCACGATGTTAATCTTTCCAATCCAGGAGCATGGGAGGTTTTGCCATTTTCTAAGTTCTGTGTTGATTTCCTTTTACAAGATTTTAAAGTTTTCATCATAGAGGTCATTCACTTCCTTCGTTAAGTTAATTCCTAGGTATTTTATTTTTTGTGGGGCTATTACAAATGGAGTTGCTTTCCTAATTTCAGCCCCACTTTTCTCATTGTTGGCATACAGAAAAGCCACTGATTTTGGGGCATTCATTTTATACCCTACTATTTTGCCAAAGTTTTAAATCAGCTTTAGTAATTTAGGAGTGGAGTCTATGGGATTCATTAAATACAAGATCATGTCATCTGCAAAGAGGGAGAGTTTGATGTCTTCTTTCCCTGTTTGGATCCCAGTTATGTTTGAATCTTGTCTTATTGATGTAGCTAGGCATGCTAATACTAGATTGAAGAGAAGTGGAGAGAGTGCACATCCTTGTCTTGTTCCTGAGTTAAGAGGAAATGGCTTTAGTTTTTCATCAGTAAGTATAATGCTGGCTGTAGGTTTATCATATACAGCCTTTATTGTATTGAGGAATGTTCCATGGATTTCTAATCTTTCCAAAACCTTCATCATAAAGTGGTGTTGGATCTTGTCGAATGCTTTTTCTGCATCTATTGAGATAACCATGTGGTTCTTATTCTTGCTCCTGTTGATGTGATGAATAATATTAATTGATTTGCGTATATTGAACCAGCTTTGCATCCCTGAAATGAATCCTGTTTGATCATGGTGTATGATTTTTTGGATGAATTGTTGAAGTCGATTGGCCAAAATTTTGTTGGGAAGTTTTGCATCAATGTTCATCAAAGATATAAGTCTATAGTTCTCTTTCTTTGATGAATCCCTGCCAGGTTTTGGGATGAGGGTTATAATGGCTTCATACAATGTGTTTGGTAGTGAACATTCTCTTTTAATTTCATTGAAGAGTTGGAGGAGTATTTGTGTAAGCTCAGCTTTGAAGGCCATGTAAAATTCCGCTGTAAATCCATCTGGTCCTGGACTTTTCTTAGCTGGAAGGTCTCTTATTGCTGGTTCTATTTAAAAGATTGATATGGGCATGTTAAGATGGTGTAACTCATCTTGGTTTAGTTTTGGCATTTCAATATTTGCTAGGAAATGATTAATTTCTGTTAAATTCTCAAACTTATTAGCATAAAGTTTTGAGAAGTATTCCCTTATAATGTTCTGAATCTTGGTTGTTTCCGTGGTGATGTTTCCATCCTCATCTCTGAGTTTATTAATTTGGGTGTGTTCTCTTCTTTTTCTGATAAGATTTTCTAAGGGTCTGTCAATTTTGTTAAGTTTTTCGAAGAACCAACTCTTAGTTTTGTTGATTCTTTCTATAGTTTTTTTGGATTCTAATTCATTTAATTCTGATTTAATTTTAATTATTTCTTTCCATGTACTGGATAGGGATTTATCTTGATGCTCTTTTTCAATAGGTTTAGGTTTGTCATTAAATTGTTGGTTTCAGATCTCTCCAATTTGTTGATGTAGGAGCTCAGAGGTATAAAGTTGCCTCTGAGAACTGCCTTTGCTTTGTCCCAGAGGAGCTGGTAATTTGTGTGTTCATTTTTGTTGAATAACATGAACATTTGAATTTCCTTTCTAATTTCTCCCATGACCCACTCATGATTCAGCTGTGTGTTGTTCAGCCTCCATATGATACCGGACTTTCTTTGGTGGCTTTGGTGTTGAGTTCTAATTTTGTTCCCTTCTGGTAAGAGAGAATTCAAGGTATCACTTCAATGTTTCTGAATTTAGACAAGTTTGCTTTGTGGCCTAAAATGTGGTCTATTTTAGAAAACATTCCAAGTGCTGCTGAGAAAAACGTGTATTCTGATGCTGCTGGTGAAATGTTCGGTAAATGTCTGTTAAGTCTAGTTGATCTATGCAGCTGTTTAGATCTGCGGTTTCTCTGTTGAGTTTTTGCCGAGTGGATCTATCTAGTGGGGAGAGTGGTGTGTTAAAATCCCCAACAATTAATGTCTTTGTATGTATATGGGATTTGAGGGGAAGTAGTGTTTCTTGGATAAATTTGCATACTCCGGTTTTTGGCGAATAGATATTTAGAATTGTAATATCCTCCTGAAGGAGAGACCCCTTAATTAGTATGTAGCGACCTTCTTTATCTCTTCTCACGAATTTTAATTTGAAGTTTATTTTGTCTGATATTGGGATTGCAACTCACGCCTGTTTATGAGGGCCGTTTGCTTGGTAGATTTTGTTCCAGCCTTTAACATTCAAAATGTGTTTGTTTTTACGGGCAAGATGTGACTTCTGAAAGCAGCCAATAGAAGGGTCTTGTTTTTTAATGCAACAAGACAATCTATGTCACTTAATTGGAGAGTTCAGTCCATTGATATTAAGAGAAAGGACTGAGAGGTATTTGGGAGTTCCTGCCATGTTATCCACCTACTTGCTGGCTGCAAAATCTGGGTTCTTCCTATGGTTCTTGGATTCTCAGTTTGGGTGCAGTTTCATGGCCTTTATTGTGGTCTTGTTTGTTTTCTATGTGTAGGACAACTTTAAGAAACTTTTGTAGGGCTGTTTTGGTGGAGATATATTGTTTCAATTTTTCTTTGATATGGAAGGTTTTTATTTGGCCTTCAGTTATGAAGGAAAGTTTAGCTGGGTACAGTATTCTTGGTTGGTAGTTGTTTGTTCTTAGGGCATGGCATACATCATTCCAGACTCTTCTTGCTTTGATTGTCTCTGCTGAGAAATCTGAGGTGATTCTAATAGTTTTCCCTTTATAGGTGATTGATCTTTTCTGCTTGACAGCTTTAAGGATCTTTTCCTTGGTCTGTGTTGATGCTTTGCAAATTATATTGTTTTAGTGAGATATCCTGTTCCGGTCTGGCGTACTTGGACTTCTAAAAGCTTCTTTTATCTAATTAGGCCTATCTTTTTGCATGTTTGGAAAGTTCTCTGCTAGAATCCTGTTAATCAAATTTCCTAGACCATTAACTTCTCTCTCTATGCATTCCTCTATACCCATTATCCTCAGATTAGGTCTTCTGATGTTGTCTTCCAAGTGTTGGATAGATCTATCATATTTCTTGGACTTGTCTTGGATGGTTGTGTGTTCATTCTCTATAATATCTATGCTTTCTTCAATCCCTGAGATTCGATCTTCTCCATGGTCTAACCTGCTGTCAAGAGTCTCTACTTTGTTTTTTATCTCTTTTCCTGCTAATTGGTCAGCTTTAATGGCTTCAAATTCTTTGTTGAAGCTCTGTTTTAGATCTTGTATGAATTTCTTTACTTCCTTAATTTGGTATTCAGTGTTAATTCTCAAATCACTTAGTTGATTGGTTATGGTTTCTTTGGACTCCCATTCCATCTGTTGGGATCCATTCAGCATTCTCTTTGTGGTCTCCCTGACTTCCTTCAGCTCTTTGTTAATCAATTCCATGAATGCCTTTAGTGATCTTTGTGTATTCTCTTCCTGCTCTCTCAATTCCTGTATTACTCTTTGATTAGTTTCCTCCCGTTCGTGGGATTCCTGCAGTTTTCCTTGAGTGTTCTCAGTCTGCTCACACCATTCCTGCCTTTCTCCTTGATTCTTTTTTTTTTTTTTTTTGGGTCCGGTCGTGGGGCCTGAACTCTGTGCCTGGGCGCTGTCACTCAGCTCTTCAGCTCAAGGCTAGCACTACCACTTGAGCCACAGCGCCACTACCGGCTTTTTTCTTTTTGCTTATGTGGGCTGAGGAATCGAACCCAGGGCCTCATGCATGCAAGGCAAGTGCTCTACAACTGAGCCACCTTTCCAGCCCTCCTGCCTTTCTCTTTGAGTATTCTCAAGCTGCTCATGCAAATCCTGTATCAGTTTTTGAGTAGCTTCCTCACGCTTATGATATTCCTGTATAAATTTTGGATTGCCTCCTCTCTCTCCCTATCATGCTCATACAGAGTCCTTTGTATGTTTTCAATCTTTTCATTTATCATGTTTGCCAACCATGTTTGTAGAGCTATTTGGGAACTCTCCTCTGGATTATTCATTATCTGATCTGTCCCCTGATTATCAAGATTGGGAGTTGAGATACCCGGATTTGCCATTTTTCTTGTGTTTTTCTGGCTTACTCTGCCCATTTGAGATGAAAATAAAACCGGTTTTTTGCTCTAACACTATCTTAAGGCAACAATCAACCAAAGTCTGAATTTGTACAGTCAATAGTCTACAGATACAATCTAGTTCAACGAATACATCTATTCAACATCAAACCACTATATGTTAATGGGCTTCAAACCACAGAGAAGAATTTGGAAAACCAGAAATTATTAGGGTTAGTGAGAGATGTGGGTAATAAATACGAATAGATTTGTGCGGGGAGGCACAGGGAGAGTTAACTAAGTCCTAATCTCAATGCAGGACATAGGTTGGGTAGGATGAAAGTAGAGAGAGAGAAGAAAGAAGAAAGGGAAAGGGAAAATAAGAGTCAGAAAAAATAGAAAAGTAAAAATTAATAATATTATGGGCTTCTGAAAACAATCTATTTAGAGAAGAACGTGAAAGAATTGAGGGAAGGGGAGGGACATAGAGGAGATGTGAAAAACTTAAAAATAAAAATGCTTAAAATATTATATAGGTATAAAGAGGAGATGTGAAAAACATAAAAATAAAAATGCTTACAATATTATGTAGGTATAAAGAGGTAGTACTGCTATTAAGGAATTTAAGTCTCAGAGGTTTTGAATTGAGTAATAAATTTGTGGATTAAGTGTGTACACAATGGGGGATAGGGTCTACTAGTTAACTACGGGTTTATGTGAGGATGTGCAGGACAAGAGTTAAGTCACATAAAGAAGAACAAAAGAGAGGAAAAGGTGAAAAGGATAAGAAAGGATGAAAAAAAGATCAGAAATTCAGTAGAGCTAAACCAAAAAACAAAAAGATAATTTAAAAAGAAAAAAAAAGAGAAAGAAGACAAAAAAAGAAAGAAAATGCACATTCAGGTATCCCTAAAATAAAATTTATAAGAGGAAAAAAAGGTTACTGGAAAACAATTTTTTTTTCAAAAAAGGCAAAAATTAAAGATTAAAAAAAGTTTTAGAAAAGAACAAAAAATTTCTTATATAAGGTACCAAAGGAAAAGAAGAAGTAGAAGAAGAAGAAGAAGAAGAAGAAGAAGAAGAAGAAGAAGAAGAAGAAGAAGAAGAAGAAGAAGAAGAAGAAGAAGAAGAAGAAGAAGAAGAAGAAGAAGAAGAAGAAGAAGAAGAAAAGTTCTTTGACTTTTTTTGGGAGGGGTGGGAAAAATCCTGTATCTCCCTTGTGTCTGTAACCAGCCTCTTGTTGGAGTCTCTGGTCTGCTTGTGGTCCTGTGGCTTGGTTGGTTTCTTAAGTCAGTATGTTCGAACAGGTAGAAAAATGCTCTGCTTTACCCAGGATTTTGAGATCCTCCTCCCTGGTTAATTTAATGGGAGGCTGATCTGCTTTGAGAATCACAAAAGAGGGGGATGCAGTGATGAGGCTAGGTTCTGGGTAGTGTTGAGGCCTTTCAACAAACAGTAGCTTTTCCCTGGGGCTATTTTGTGAAAAACTCACAGAGCCCAGCCTGGAGCCATTCTCAGGGTTTCTGTTTACTGAATTTCAATTGATTGTCCAGGATGCTAGAGGGAGGGGCAACCTTTGGCTCTGATTACCCAGTGAAGAAAGCCACTCCTAGGGCTGGCGCCCCAGCTGGGTGACTTTTCCCTGGGTGGAGCTGAGTCTGGAAGGTCATGCCGTCATTAAGTTCTTGTGACCTGCTAAATGACTCGTTTTATTCCAAGGCCTGAGTTGGAGCTAACAGCTCCGCCGAGCTTTGTAGGTATCCAAGATGGAGATCCCGTACTGGGGGGGTGGAGGGGTGGCCTTCCCTACTCTGCTCCCTGGGAAGGAGTGAGGACCACAGGTTTCTACTCACGCTGAGTCTTGATTCCTGGGTCGTCTCTGGTCTGTGAACTGCAGGATGAAGGTGTCTGCTCCTTGTCGGTTCTTGCTGGTGTTGAGTAGAATCTGCTCGCCCGCTGGGTCTGGCTCCTTCGTCCAGGACTCTCTGTGGCTCAGGTATGGTTCCCTGTGTTCACCACCGCCACCGCTGCCGCAGCCAACGCTGCGGCCGCTGCGTTGGCTGCTGGCAAGCGCTCAGATCTGTCTCCTTGCCTGGGTTTCCCCTCTCTGGACTAACTCTCGGTCCTCTGATGGCACACTTGGTGTGATTCTCTGGCTTAGGAATGTTTGACATGATTTTAATTCTTCCTCCTCTTGTTTCAGTATTTCCAATGGAATTACTTCAAAGAATTTAGTGTAAAGAAAATATTTTTGTCTTTATGAACTCAGAATTTTTTATTCAGTTTGGACACATTACATATTTATATTTCATTTTAACTTGGAAATCCTCTTTCCTTCATTTAAAATCACAGTTCTGAATTTATAATACTAAAGTAGCATCTACTAATTTATACGAAATCCTCCAAACTATTTTCACTTCACACTACATGTAATATAGAGTGTAATAATAATGATGAGTAATATAGTATGTAATAATTGCTTTTGGGGAAAGTCAATAACAGTGGTTTTGTGAGATACTGAGTAATAGTAACAGTTATATTTCATTCTACTAAAAAATTCCAAGTTACACCTAAAAATTACTCACAGTTATAAATTAATGCCGAAAAATAACATTGTTTATTAGAAAAAGCCAGAAGGTTCAATAAGCTTGCTTTTTTAAACTTGTCTTGAATCTGGGCTTTGGTAGCTCATGCTGAAATCCTGGCTACCCAAAAGGCTGAGATCTGAGGATAGTGGTTCAAATCCAGCCTGGGTAGAAAAGACTATGAGACTCTTAGCGCCAATATATCTCTTGCAAACTAGAAATGGCACTGTGTCTCAAGTGGTACAGTGTTATTCTTGAGCTGAAGAGCACAGGGACAGTGCCCAAGCCCAATGTTCAAGCCCCACGACATGCAAAAAAAATTGGCATGGATTTTTACTTTATTATTTCATGATTTTTCAATGTGAAAATATGTACCAAAGGTTTACAATTGCATGAACAAAGTAATGAGTACATATCTTATTAAGCATTGTTGCCTCCTCTCTTCTTTCTCCATCCCATCCCTTCCCATCTCCCTTTCTGCCCCCCATCCCCCTGTACCAAAGTTGTAAAGTTCGATTTTCAACACAAAGTCTTGTATATGTCATTGTTGCAATGGGTTCACATGAATCCCAATATGTTTTTTCCTTCCCTTCCCCAAATTATATCAACATCAAATACAGTGAAAATAGAGGTTATTTCGTGGGGGAGGGACATAAAAAGCAACAAAGGAATCATCTTGTAAATATGGTAGAAACAACAGCAAGAAAGAAAAACCATGTGAGTCCTTATCTTGGTGTTCATTTCACCTAAAATCAACTTGTCTGACAGTTTGTGTTTATCTCCGACATATACTAGTTATTGCAAATAAGGGAAACCATGGAAGCTACTTACTTTTGGCCTGGATTACTTTACTTAATACAATTTTTTCCAACTCTTTCCATTTCCTAACAAATGGGGGAAAGTCATTTTTTCTGATGGAGGCATAGAATTCCATTGTGTATATATAACAATTTTTTTTTATTGTAAGAATACCGTACAGAAGAGTTACAATTACATGGACAATATAAAAAGTACATTTCTTATCAAGTGTGGTTGCCACATTTTATCGATCCATTCATCTACTGATGGACATCTGGGTTGGTTTCATATCTTAGGTATGGTAAATAATACTGCAATAAACATAGTGGTGCTGATAGCTATAGTATGGGCTTGTTTTTGATCATTTGGGTAAATGCCCAAAAGTGGGATTGCTGTGTCATAGGGGAGCTCTATTTGGAGTCTTTTGAGGAACCTCCATGCTACATTCCAGCATGGTTGAACAAGATTTCAGTCCCACCGACATCCTGTACAGCTTGTCTTGTTATTACAGTTCTGCATTATAGCCATTCTAACTGGGTGAGATGGTATCTCATTGTAGTTTGGATTTGAATTTCTTTTATAGCTAAGAAGGTTGAGCATTTCTTCATGAATCTATTGGCTATTCTTCCTTCCTCTTCAGAGAAGTTTCTCTTTAGTCTTTAGCCACTTATTTATTGGGCAGTTCCTTCTTTGAGGATTTGTTGTTGGGGATTTAATTTTTCGAGTACCAGGTATATTTTAGATATGAGACCCTTGTCCGTTGTATGGCTAGTGAAGATCTTCTCCCAATCTGTAGGCTTTCTATTGATCTAGCTAGCTATGTGCTTTGCCATGCAGAAGCTCTGCAATTTCATGCAATTCCATTTGTCCAACCTTTCTTTGATCTGTTGTGTTTCTGGGTCTCTATTAAGAAAATTTCAGCCTGAGCCAAGGACACATAAGTTACCTCCTAGTTTGTCCTGCAATGTTTTCAGGGTGTCTGCTTTGACTCTGAGGTCTTTCATTCATTTGGGGTGGATTCCTTTTTTAAATTTTTATTTATTTTATTGTGAATATACTGTACAGAGTGGTTTCAATTACAATGGCAAGATAATAAGTACATTTCTTATCAAGCATTGTAGCCTCCTCCTTTGTTTCCCCTTCAGTGTGATATATATGGATCTAGCTTTAGTTTTCTACAAGTGATTAACCAATTTTGTCAGCACCATTTACAGAAGAAGTTCTTTCTTCCATTCTATTTCTTAGCTCCCTTATTGAAGATTAGGTGGCTACAGATCTGTGGGTTCATTTCTGGGTTTTCAATTCTATTCCATTGGTCCTGAGGTCTGTTCTTGTGTCAGTACCAAGTTGTTTTGATTACAATGGCTTTGTAGTAGGGTTTGAAATTTGGTATTGATATTCCTCTAGCACTATTCATTCTGTTGAACATTTTTGCTCTTCAGAGTCTTTTATTGTTCCATATGAATTTTTGGAATTCCTCTTCTATTTTCTTGAAGAATGAGTTTGTAATATTGATAAGCATCACATTGAATTTGTAGATAGCCTAGGGAAGTATTGCCGTTTTCAGGATTTGACTCTACAAATCCAGGAGCATGGTAGGTTTTTCCAATTTCTAAGTTCCATTTTTATTTCCTTTTTCAGGTTTTGAATGTTTGCATCATAAAGATACCTCACATCTTTGATTAAGTTAATACCTAGGTATTTTATTTCTTGTGGGCTATTATGAATGGAGTTGCTTTCCTGATTTCAGCCAGGTTTTCTCATTGATGGCATACAAAAAATCCATTGATTTCAAGAGTTAATTTTTCCCTTGTAAATTTGCCAACGTTTGAATCAGCATGAATAATTTCGGAGTGGAGTCGGTGGGATTATTTAAATATAACATCATGTCATCTGCATATAGGGAGAGTTTTAAATCATCTTTCCCGATTTGGTTCCCTTTTATGTTTGCATCTTGTCTTTTGCTGTAGTTAGGCATTCTAACACTAAATTGAAAAGAAATGGAGAGAGTGGACATCCTTGTCTCGTTCCTGAGTTAGGAAGAAATGGCTTTAGGTTTTCACCATTAAGTACAATGCTGGCTGTAGGTTTGTCATATACTGCCTTTATGGTATTGAGGAATGTTGACTGGATTCATAGTTTTTATAGGTCTTTTATCACAAAGGGTGTTGAGTTCTGATTTTATTCCTTTGGATACTGTTTCTTGGCTCTTACTGTGGTCTTGTTGGTTTTCTATGTGTAGGATATTTTGTCTTTTGTAAGGCTGGTTTGGTGGAGATATATTGTTTCAATGTTTCTTTGCTATGGAAACTTTTTATTTGACCTTCGGTTATGAAGGATAGTTTAGCTGGGTACAGTATTCTTGTTTGTTAATTGTTTGCCTTATTGCATGGCTTACACCATTTTAGGCTCTTCTTGCTTTAATCGGCTCTGCTGAGAAATCTGGGATGATTCTACTTGGTTTCTGTTTATAGGTGATTGTTCTTTTCTCCTTGAGATCTTTAAGGCTCCATTCCTTGGTCTGAATTGATCCTGTGAAGATTATAAGGTGACAGTGGGTTATCTTGTTCTGGTCTGGTCTATTTGGGGTTCTATAAGCTTCTTATATCTGAATAGGCCTATCTTTTTGTATGTATGGGAAGTTCTCTGCTAGGTTTCTGTTAAATAAGTTTTCTGGACCATTAACTTCTTTTTCTAGGTGCTCCTCTACACCCATATCCTCAGATTAGGCCTTCTAATGGTGTCTTCCAAATGTTGAATAGATCTATCATATTTTTTGGATTTGTCTTGCATAGTTTTATGTTTTTTGTCTATAATATATAGGCCGTTTTTAATCCCCGAGATTCAATCTTCTGGATGTTCTAACCTACTGTCAAGACTTTCTACTTTTTTTAAAATTTCTTTTTCTTCTAATTGGTTGGCTTTGATGGCTTCTAAAATTTTGTTGGAGCTTTGTTTTAGATCTTGTATGAAATTCTTTACTTCCTTAATTTTGTGTTCAGTTTCTCAAATCACTTAGTTTATTGGTTATGGTTTCCCTGGACACCCATTCTTTCTGTAGTGCTACATTCAGCATTCCATTTGTGGTCTCCCTGACTTCCTTCAGCAGTCTGTTTATGGATTCTGTGACTGCCTCTATTTATCTTTGTCTAGTCTCATCCTGCTCTCATAATTCCTGTATTGCTCTTTGATTAGTTTCGTCATGTTCACACAATTCCAGTAATTCTCTATGGCTGTGCTCTGCTTGCTCATGCATTTCCTGTATTTATCTTTGACTTTTTTCAACCTGCTTATGCTATTCCTGCATTAATCTTTAAGCAACTTCCTAATACTTACATGATTCCTGTATTAATCTTTGGTTTGCCTCCTCTCAGTCCCTTTCACGCTCACACTGAGTCCTTTGCAAGGTCAATCATTTCATTCACCATGTTTGCTAGTAGTGTATGTACAGGTTTTTATGGAGCTTCTCTGGAATATTCATTACAATTTTGTCACCTGATTAACATGAGTGGGAGTTGAGATACCTGGACTTGCCATTTTTATTGTTCTTTTCAGCTTTTTCTGCCCATTTAGTATGAAGGTAACACCAATTTTGTGCTAGAACATTATTTTAAGGCAAGCATCAGCCAGAGTCCTATAATTGCACAATCAAAATGGCTTCAGATACAATCTAATTCAACAGATACAATCTATTCAACATCAAACAACTATGTATTACTGTGCTACAAACAACAAAAAATGATTTGGCAAACCAGAAATTATTAGCTTTAGGGAGAAATGTGGGGACAAATAGTACTAGAGGGATGTGGAGGGGTAAAAGGAGCG
The DNA here is from genome assembly GCF_024711535.1 of Dipodomys merriami. NCBI lineage: Eukaryota > Metazoa > Chordata > Mammalia > Rodentia > Heteromyidae > Dipodomys > Dipodomys merriami. Next base: position 43,651 of record NW_027206534.1, on the reverse strand, counting down.
TAAATTTAACAAATTCCTAATCTCAGAGAGGAAAATGGATTGGACAGAATGACAGGAGAGAAATATAAAAAAAAGAGGGGTGACTGTATAAGATGGTGGAGGAGAAGCTGGAGACTAAACAAGCTCTCCCATAGAAAGTAGTTTTAGAGTTCCAGTGAACAGTCCTAAGCCAGAAAGTCACACCAATGTGCCAACACAGGTCCGAGAGTTAGGCCAGGGAGGGAAAATTCAGGCAAGGAGATAGCTCTGAGCTTTTGCCAGCAGCTGCGGCGGTAGAGGCAGTGGTGTTGGTGGGGCCGCAGATGCCATACCTGAATCACAGAGAGTCCTGAACGAAGGAGCCAGACACAGCAGGCAAGCAGATTCTACTCAACACCAGCAAGAACCTACAAGGAATGGACATCTTCATCCTGCAGTTTGCAGACCAGAGATGACTCAGGAACCAAGAATGGGCGTGAGTAGAAGCCTGATGTCCTCACTCCTCAAGGAGCAGAGGAGGGAAGGCCACCCATCCTCCCCCCAGGAATGGAGATTTCCATCTTGGATACTGACTAAGCTTGGCGGAGCTGCTAGCTCCAACTCAGGCCTTGAAATTAAACTAGAGTCCTTTAGCAGGTCCCAAGAACTTAACAGCGTGACCTGCCAGACTCAGCTCCACCCAGGGAAAAGTCACCCAGCTGGGGCGCTAGCCCTAGGAGTGGCTTTCTTCACTGGGTAATCAGAGCCAGAGGCTTCCCCTCCCTTTAGCAGCCTGGACAATCAATTGAAATTCGGTAAACAGAAACCCTGAGAAAGGCTCCAGTCTGGGCTCTGTTTCTCACAAACTCGCCCCTCAGGAAAAAGCTACTGTTTGCTGAAAGACCTCAACTCTACCAAGAACCTAGCCTCATCACAGCATCTCCCTCTTTTGTGATACTCAAAGCAGATCTGCCTCCTATTGAACTAGCCTTGGAGGAGGATTGCAAAATCCTGGGTGAAAGCAGAGCATTTTTCTGCCTGTTCCAAAAAATTGACTTAAGTAACCAACCAAGCCACAGGACCACAAGCAGTCCAGAGAATTCCAAAAAGAGGCTGGATACAGACACAAGGGAGACACAAAAATCAAACAACATTTTTTATACTTCTTTTAATCTTTAATTTTTACATTTTTTGAAAAAAATTGTTTTCTAGAAACTTTTTTTTCTCTTATAATTTTTATTTTAGGGATACATGTGTGTGTGCGTTTTTCTTTTTATTTTTTGTATTCTTTCTCCTTTTTTAAATTATCTTTTTGTTTTTTGTTTAGCTCTACTGAATGTCTGATTTTTTTCTTCCTTTCTTATCCTTTTCATGTTTTCCTCTGTTTTGTTCTTCTTTATGTGACTTAATTATTGTCCTGCACATCCTTAGATAAACCCGTAGTTGACTATTAGACCCTATTTCCATTTGTGTACACACTTAATCCAAAAATTTATTACTCAATTCAAAATCTCTGAGACTTAAATTCCTTAATAGCAGTACTACATCTTTATTCCTATATAATATTTTAAGCATTTTTATTTATTTATTTATTTATTTTGGGTCCGGTTGTGGGGCCTGAATTCTGGGCATGGGCCCTGTCCCTCAGCTCTTCAGCTCAAGGCTAGTGATCTACCACTTGAGCCACAGCGCCACTTCCAGCTTTTTTCTTTTTGCTTATGTGGTTCTGGGAATCGAACCTAGGGCCTCAGGCATGCAAGGCAAGCGCTCTACCACTGAGCCACCTTCCCAGCCCCAAGCATTTTTATTTTTAAGTTTTTCATATCTCCTTTATAGCCCTCCCCTTCTCTCATTATATTCACGTTCTACTCTAGATAGATTTTTTTTGTTTCGGCACAATATTATTAATTTTTAATTTTCCATTTTTTCTGGTCTCTTTTCCCTTTCTCTTTCTTCTTTTTTTCTCTCTCTCTACTTTTATCCTACCCAACCTATTTCCTGCTTTGAGATTAGGACTTAGTTAACTCTCCCAGTGCCTTCCCAATTCATTCTATTCCCATTTTTTACCCCCTTCTCTCCCTAACCTTAACAATTTCTGGTCTTCCAAAATCTCCTTTGCGGTTCGTAGCCCATTCATATACAGTTGTTTGATGTTGAATAGATATATATGTTGAACTAGACTGTATCTGTAGACTATTGACTGTGCAAATTTAGACTCTGGATGATGCATGCCTTAAGAAAGTGTTCTAGCACAAAACTGGTGTTATTTTCATCCCAAATGGGCAGAGTAAGCCGGAAAAATACAAGAAAAAGGGCAAGTCCGGGTATCTCAACCCCCACTCTTGATAATCAGGGGACAGAACAGATAATGAATAATCTAGAGGAGAGTTCTCAAAATGCTCTGCAAACACTGCTGGCAAACACGATAAATGAAAAGAATGAAAACATACAAAGGACTCTGTATGAGCGTGAGAGGGAGAGAGAGGAGGCAATCAAAAGGTTTATACAGGAATATCATGAGCGTGAGGAAGCTACACAAAAACCTAATACAGGATATGTGTGAGCAGCTAGAGAATACTCAAAGACAAAGGCAGGAATGGTGTGAACAGGCTGAGAACACTCAAAGAGAACTAGAGGAATGGCAGGAACGGGAGCGGGAAGAAGCTAAGCAAAGAGTAAGACAGGAATTGAGAGAGCAGGATGAGAATACACAAAGATCACTAAAGGCATTCATGGGATCCATTAACAAAGAGCTAAGGAAGTCAGGGAGACTAAAAAGAGAATGCTGAATGGAACCCAACAGAAGGAATGGGAGTCCAAGGAAACCATAACCAATCAACTAAGTGAACTGAGAATAAACACTGAACACCAAATTAAGGAAGTAAAAAAGTACATATAAGATCTAAAACAAAGTTTCAACAAAGAATTTGAAGCCATCAAAGCTGACCAATTAGAAGAAAAAGAAATAAAAAACAAAGTAGAAAGTCTTGACAGCAGGTTACACCATACAAAAGATTGAATCTCGGGGATTGAAGACAGCCTAGATATTTTAGAGAAAGAACATACAACCATCCAAGACAAGTCCAAGAAATATGATCGATCTATCAAACACTTAGAAGACACCACTAGAAGGCCTAATCTAAGGATAATATGTGAAGAGGACTATCTAGAAACAGTAGTTAATGATCTAGGAAATTTGTGTAACAGGATCCTAGCAGAGAACTTACCAAACATGGAAAAAGATAGGCCGATTCAGATACAAGAAGCTTATAGAATTCCAAATAGACCAGACCAGAATAGGACATCCCTCCTTCATATTATAATCCACACAGGATCAACACAGACCAAGGAAAAAATCCTTAAAGCTGTCAAGGAGAAAAGATTAATCACCTATAAAGGAAAACCATTAGAATCAACTCAGATTTCTCAGCAGTGACAATCAAAGCAAGAAGAGTCTGGAATGATGTATGCCATGCCCTAAAATCAAACAACTATCAACCAAGAATACTGCACCCAGCTAAACTCTCCTTCATAACTGAAGGCCAAATAAAAACCTTCCATAGCAAAGAAAAATTGAAACCATACATCTCCACCAAACCAGCCCTACAAAAGATTCTTAAAGATATCCTAAACATAGAAAACCAACCAGAACATAATAAAGGCCAAGAAACTGCACCAAACTGAGAATCCAAGAACCATAGGAAGAACCCAGTTTTAACAGCCCCCAAGAAGATGGATAACATGGCAGGAATTGCCAAGTACCTCTCAGTCCTATCTATCAACATTAGTGTACTTACCTCTCCAATTAAGCGACATAGACAGTCTAGTTGGATTAAAAAACAAGACCGTTCTATCTACTGTCTTCAGGAGTCACATCTTGCCCGTAAAAACGAACACATTTTCAATTTAAAGGCTGGAGCAAAATCTACCAAGCAAACGGCCCTCATAAACAGGCGGGAGATGCAATCCTAATATCAGATAAAATAGACTTCAAATTAAAATTTGTGAGAAGAGATAAAGAAGGTCGATACATACTAATTAAGGGAACTTTCCTTCAGGAAGATATTTCAATTCAAAAGACCTATTCGCCAAACAACGGAGCACCCAAATTTATCCAAGAAACACTACTTTCCCTCAAATCCCACAAAGATCCAAAGACATTAATTGTTGGGGTTTTTAACACACCACTCTCCCCACAAAATAGATCAACACGGCAAAAACTCAACAGAGAAATCGCAGATCTAAGCAGCTGCATAGATAAAGTAGATTTAACAGACATCTACCAAATATTTTACCCAGGAGCATCAGAATACACGTTTTTTTCAGCAGCACATGGAACGTTTTCTAAAATAGACCACATTTAAGGCCACAAAGCAAACTTGTCTAAATTCAGAAACATTGAAGTTATACCTTGAATTATCTCTTACCAGAAGGGAACAAAATTAGAACTCAACACCAAAGCCACCAAAAAAAGTCCGGTATCATATGGAGGCTGAACAACACACTGCTGAATCATGAGTGGGTCATAGAAGAGATTAGAAAGGAAATACTATTGTTCATGCTATTCAACAAAAATAAACACACAAATTATCTGCTCCTCTGGAACACAGCAAAAGCAGTACTCAGAGGCAAGTTTATAGCTCTGAACTCCTACATCAACGAATTGGAGAGATCTGAAACCAACAATTTAATGACAAATCTAAACCTCCTTGAAAAAGAGCATCAAGATAAACCCCAATCCAGTAGATGGAAAGAAATAATTAAAATTAAATCAGAATTAAATGAATTAGAATAAAAAAAAACTATAGAAAGAATCAACAAAACTAAGAGTTGGTTCTTCAAATAACTTAACAAAATTGACAGACCCTTAGCAAATATTATCAGAAAAAGAAGAGAACACACCCAAACACATATACTCAGAGATGAGAATAGAAACATCACCATGGAAACAACCAAGATTCAGAACATTATAAGGGAATACTTCTCAAAACTTTATGCTAATAAGTTTGAGAAATGGAGAGAAATGGACTTTTTCCTAGCAAATATTGACATGCGAAAACAAAACCAAGATGAGTTAAACCATCTGAACAGGCCCCAATCAAGCATTGTAACATAAACAGCAATAAAAGACCTCCCAGCTAAGAAAAGTCCAGGACCAGATGGTTTTACAGCGGAATTTTCAAAGGCCTTCAAACAGCGCTCACAGTAATACTCCTTCAACTCTTCAATGAAATTGAAAGAGAAAGTGCACTACCGAACACATTCTATGAAGCCATCATTACCGTCATCACAAACCAAGCAGGGACTCATCAAAGAATGAAAACTATAGACCTATTTCTTTGATGAACATTGATGCAAAAGTTCTCAACAAAATTTTGCCCAATCGACTTCAAAAATTCATCCAAAAACTCATATACCACGATCAAACAAGATTCATTTCAGGGATGCAAACCTAGTTCAATATATGCAAATCAATTATTATTATTCATCTCATCAACAGGAGCAAGAATAAGAACCACATGGTTATCTCAATAGATGCAGAAAAAGCATTCGACAAGATCCAACACCACTTTATGATGAAGCTTTTGGAAAGATTAGGAATCCATGGAACATTCCTCAATACAATAAAGGCTGTATATGACAAACCTACAGCCAGCATTATACTTAATGGTAAAAAACTAAAGCCATTTCCTCTTAGCTCAGGAAAAAGACAAGGATGTCGACTCTCTCCACTTGTCTTCAATCTAGTATTAGAATGCCTAGCTACAGCAATAAGACAAGATTCAAACATAAAGGGGATCCAAATAGGGAAAGAAGACATCAAACGCTCCCTCTTTGCAGATGACATGATCTTGTATTTAATGAATCCCATAGACTCCACTGCCAAATTACTATAGCTGATTCAAAACTTTGGCAGAGTAGCAGGGTATAAAATTAACCCCCAAAATCAATGGCTTTTCTTTATGCCAACAATGAGAAAAGTGGGGCTGAAATTACGAAAGCAACTCCATTTGTAATAGCCCCACAAAAAATAAAATACCTAGGAATTAACTTAACCAAAGAAGTGAAGGACCTCTACGATTAAAACTTTAAAACCTTGAAAAAGGATATCAAAACACAACTTAGAAAATTAGAAAATCTCCCATGCTGCTGGATTGGAAAGATTAACATCGTGAAAATTGCAATACTTCCCAAGGATATCTACAAATTTAACGTGATACCTATCAAAATTCCTACCTTATTCTTCAAGGAAATAGAAGAGGCCATCCAAAAAATTCATATGGAACAATAAAAGTCCCCGAATAATAAAAACTCTCCACAACGGAAAGAACACTGCTGGAGATATATCAATAGCAAATTTCAAACTCTACTATAAAGCCATAGTAATCAAAAGAGCTTGGTACTGGCATAAGAACAGACCTCAGGACCAATGGAATAGAATTGAAAACCCAGCAATGAACCTACTGGCATATAGGCATCTAATCTTCGATAAGGAATCTAAAAAAATGCAATGGAAGAAAGACAGCCTCTTCAGTAAATGGTGCTGGCAAAATTGGTTAACTACTTGTAGAAAACTAAATCTAGATCCTTATATATCACCCTACACCAGAATCAACTCCAAATGGATCAAAGACCTCAGAACCAAAGCAGACAATATGAAAACATTACAGGATGGAATAGGAGAAACCCTAGGTCTCCTTGGCACATGCCGAAATTTTCTAAATAGAGACTCAGAAACACAAAAAATCAAAGAAAGCTTGGACAAATGGGATTGCATGAAGTTGCAGAACTTCTGCATGGCAAAGGACATAGCTAGCAAGATCAATAGAAAGCATCACGGATTTGGAGAAGATCTTCACTAGCCACACAACAGACAAGGGTCTCATATCTAAAATATACTTGGAACTCAAAAAATTAAGTCCCCCAACAACAAATCCTCAACGAAACAACTGCCCATTTAATAAGTGGGCTAAAGACTTCATGAGAAACTTCTCTGAAGAGGAAAGGAAGATGGCCAATAGACACATGAAGAAATGCTCAACCTCCCTAGCCATGAAAAAATGCAAATCAAAACAACATTGAGATACCACCTCACTCCAGTTAGAATCGCAAAAATCAAGAACTCTAACAACAACAGATGCTGGAAGGGATGTGGAGAGAAGGGAACCTCACTTCTTTGTTGTTGGGAGTGTAAACTTGTTCAACCACTTGGAAAGCAGTATGGAGGTTCCTCAACATACTTCACATAGAGCTCCCCTATGACCCAGCCATGCCACTTTTGGGCATTTACCCAAATGTTTACAAACAAGACCACACTAAATCTACCAGCACAACTATGTTTATTGCAGCATTATTTACCATAGCTAAGATATGGATTCAACCCAGATCCCCCTCAGTAGATGAATGGATCAAGAAAATGGGGTATATATACAAAATGGAATTCTATGCCTCCATCAGAAAGAATGACATTGCTCCATTTGTTAGGAAATGGAAAGACTTGGAAAAAATTATATTTAATGAAGTAAGCCAAGCCCTAAGAAATATAGGTCCCATGGTTTCCCTTATTTCAAATATCTAGTATATGTATGAGTCAAATAGAACTGGTCAGATAATGTTATGTTAGGAAAATGAACCCTTAGATATGTATTTTAATGTTTTTTTTTCTCTCATGCCTTTGTTTCTAAAGCATTTATAAGATTATTTCTTTGTTGCTTTGTATGTCTCTCCCCCACAGAATAACCCCTGCTTTCACTATATTTGATGTCGGTATAATTTGTGGAGGAGATGGGGAAAAACAAGTGGATTAAGGATACAGGGGGACCTGTTGCAACAATGAGAAGTACAAGTTGTTATGTCTAAAACGAACTTTTAAACTTTGGTTTGGGTTATGGGGGTGGGGTGGGATGATTGCGTGGGGGTCTGTGGGTGAGCGTGGGAAGGGATGTGAAGGGTAAACCAAGCAGGAGGCTACAGTGCTTGATAAGAAATGTACTCATTATCTTGCCCATGTACTTGTAATCCCTCTGTACAGTATGGTCACAAAAAATTAAAATTAAAATTAAAAAAAAATTAAAAAATTAAAAAATGCAAATTGGAAAAACAAAAACTAAATTTAAGAAGTGAAACACTTAAAAATTATGTATGTTTAAAGAAATGCTACCGAGAGAAGAAAAGGATAGGATGAGAGTATCGGGGGGATAGAAAGAAACAAGAAAGCAAAAAAAAATAAAAAATACTAAAATTAGTTACTTGATAATTATGTAGGTATAAAGCGATTATACTGCTTTTAAAGAAGTTAAGCCTAAGAGGTTGTGAATTTAGTAATAAATTTCTGGATTAAGTATGTACACAATAGGGAATAAGGTCTAATAATTGATGACAGATATATATCTTGGGATGAGCAGAACAGTAATTAAGTCATCCAAAAAAAAGAGAGAAAAAAATGAAAACAATAAAAAAGGACCAAAAGCTCAAATGAGATTAAACACACACACACACACACACACACACACACACACACACACACACACACATACACACCACAAAAATAAAAATTATGAGAAAAAAAGATTAACAGAAAACACTTTAAAAAAATAAAAATTTAAGAAAAGTTTTAAAAAAGAGTTACTTGATTATTTGTTTTTTTTTGGGGGGGGGGGTGAATGTGAAGACCCTGTATCTCCCTGTGTCCATAACGAGTCTCTTGGTAGAGTCTCGGGTCTGCTTTTGGTGTTTGGTTTTCCTATGACTTGATTGGTTTCTTGTCTTTTTGGGCAGGCAGAAACTGCTCTGTGTTAGGCCTGTTTTATGATCCTCCTCACAGGCTAGTTCAGTGGGAGGGAGATCTGCTTGGCATATCACAAAAGAGGAAGATGGCTGTTTCCTCTAGTTTGGAGATGCTGTAATGAGGCTAGGTTCTGGGTAGGGTTGAGGTCTATCAGGAAACAGTAGTTTTCCCTGAGGGGCTAACTCCTGAGACACTCACAGAGCCCAGCTTGGAGCTTTTCTTGGGGTTTATGTTTACTGAATTTCAATTGTTTGTCTAGGCTGTTGTAGGGAGAGGCAGTCTCTGGCTGTGTTTACCTGGTGAAGAAAGTCACTCCTATGTGGGCCGAATTTTTCTGCCTTGGCTGGGTGACTTTCTCCTCGGTGGAACTGACATCATAACGGTCATCAGAACTGTCTTCATAAACCTATTGTGTGATCATGGTATTTCCCCTGCCAGGTAAGTATGGGAAGGGATGAAAAGGGGAAACAAAGGAGGAGGATACAATGCTTGATAAGAAATGTACTCATTATCTTGCCCCTGGAATTGTAAACCCTCTGTACAGTATTTTCACAATTAAAAGAAAAACCTATTGTGACCTATTGTAACATGGTAAACCTACTGTGACATCATCACCATTATAGCATCACCAACTAAGTATTACATCAAAATATTATTATCACTCGATATTGTGCCATCATATTGCCATTGTGATATCACTGTTCCATTGGGTTTTTCAAACCTATTATGACCTCATAAAATTTTACAAAACTCGTGGCCTTTGAGCCTATTATCTTGTGAACTTGCACACTTATGATGCATAAAACACAAGACAATCCAATGAGGCACATTGACGATAACTTTATTTACACTAGAAATGGGCCTCCATTTACCTTGTTCTGGGCTGTACACTCAGTGACAGCCCAACCCCAACCACCAAACCTCAGACGTCCAATAGGCATAGTTAATTGGTTTGCAAAAGACCAACCCACCAAATTATCATCTCCACGCCCCAAACTTCAATAGGTAAGAGTTTTTCTTTTCCCTTATTTCTTCCTTCTTTATAGACTTTTCCTTCATTTCCCTTTTTCCCTTCCATCACTTCCTTCTTCTCTTTAGGCCTCTCCACTACACTTCTCTGGACTGGTAGCCAATTGGCTTCCTTCCCCTTCTGCTCTCCCTCAAATTCCTCTTCTCCAAGGTCTTTCCCCTCCTGCTGTCTCACCACTTCCTTCCTTGCAGGTCATTCCTTGATTTTCTCCAATTCCACTGCTCTGACCATGCAGCCTATATATAGGTTGAACCCCTCCATCACTCCAGTGGGTTTCCTACCTAACAGTTTTCAACCATCACTTCACAAACTGTTTGTTCCCCAATCAATTCTTCAAAGTTCATTATGTGAGGATGACATCCTACCCCCTCCAGCAGCATGCCCTGCTCACTTGTGTGGCATGCCACATGCACGCCAGTGGGCCAGGTCATGGGGCAACATTGATTAGTGGGCCCTGCTCATTATTAGGACCATGCTGCGTCATATATCCCTCAATGTTTTTCATGTCCAATCAAATCCTTGATTCCTTCTAACCAAATCCTAAAAATTCCCTTCTCTCCACCCAATGAACAGGTTTAAAAGGTAAATTTAATAGAAAACAAGTAAATTATGGAAACACACTAGTTAACACTAATTAACACTTAGTAAGTTTTATCCTTAACAGTCCATCTTGCAGCCTTCTCTGTATATTGGTCCACTACCTATTCCACTTGAGACTGATGGATCCAATGCTGTTTTCGTGCTAATTCAATAGGTGACAGTGAAGTTAGCACCACCAATAAGGTCTTTGCCACTTTGGTTCCAATTCAGGAGCATGATGAATTTTTATCCACTCCAGCTGTCCAGGCAAGAAAGAGTGGGTGGAGTTTCTTATTTTCTTTTTTCAACTCCATTTCTTAGTTTATTTCACTTACCTGGGGTCTAGTTTTTTAATTTACTTCTGAAGTGAGACGCTATAGAATAAACTAAACTACTCTCCTCAAAGAAAATTTCCTTCCAACTGGATTTAATTTCTTATTTTATACTTGAAATTTTTATTTTCATCCTAATGTTTATTTTTAAACACTTTTTATTATTATTATATTTAAATAGTTTTACAAAGAATTTCCCATTCTAAAAAACAGTACACAAATACAAGGTGTCTGACAACATTGTCACCCATTCCTCCTAACCCTTCCCTTCTCACAATTTTTTGTAAAAATTGAGATAGGTGATTACATATATTTCACATATTTCACAGTATTGTGGAATTGTGATACTTAGTTAAAGTCACAAACACATTTCAACCTTGACAAGGCAAATTATTGTTATCATATTCCAAAGTTTGTTAATTCTATGAGCTTTTACAATCCAAATTATTTTTCCCACCTCAGGTGATATTTACATTTTTTTTCCTTTTGATTAATGTAGGCTATTCCATCTTGCCCTCTTTCCCTCTCATTCATCTCTTCCCATCACTGTGTTTGGGTTGCTTAGTTATTTTTCTTCTATGTCCAGTGCAGCTGATGGGCCCCTTTGTTGTATGTTGTTCCATTTTCCACTTATTGTGTTCCTCCTCCTGGCTTCCCTCCATTGCGTGAATATTTCTGCAGAATACATAGTCAAGAACATGGAGTCATTAATGGTGATACAACAAAATGAGTGGCTGTCCATTGTTTCTTGAGTCCTGTTTACTTTGTCATACCTTCTTGCATTTTGGCTTTAGCGTCCATGTATCAGGTAGACACTATGCCATTTGTCTCATTGTTCTTGGCTTATCTCACTCAAATAATATGGTCTAGTTCCATCCATTTCCCTGCAAATACCTTCATTTTGTCTTTTCTAATGGCTACATGGTATTCCATTGTTTATAGGTTCCACATTTTTTGGGTACACTTATCATTTGTGGCTTATCTGGGTTTTTTTTTCCAAATCTTGGCTATTGTGAACAGTGCTGCAGCAATCATAGAGGTGTGTATGTCTATGTACACTGGTTTCTGTTGTTCAGAGTAAATGCTTAGGAGTGGTATGGCCAGTTCATAGGACAGGTGGATATTTAGCTTTCATAAGTACCTCCAGAATGCTTTACAAAGTGGTGGTATTAGTATACATTCCCACTAACAATGTAGTAATGTTTCTTTCTTTGTATCCTTTCCAGCAGTTGTCATTGGCTTAATTTAGAATGTGGGCCAATCTGATTGGGGTAAGGTGGTATCTCAGAGTTGTTTTTATTTGCATTTCCCTTACAGCCAGGGATGATGATCATTTCCTCATGTATTTCTTTGCCGTTTTTATCTCTTCTAATAAGTCTCTCTTTAGCTTCCTTGACCATTTCAAGATTGGTTTGTTAGGTTTGTGAAGGGTTAGTTTCTTGACTTCACCATATATAATATAATGGATATTATAATATAATGGATATTAGATGCTTGACTGTTATTTTGCTGGTAAATATTTTTCCCATTTCTTCCCATTTGCTGGTAATCTTTATGATTCTTTTTTTTAGGCTTTTATAGTTTTCATGAAACAGACCCTCTATATCTTTAGTTAAGTTAACTCCTGGACACTTTTTATTTTGATGTTATTGTGAATGGGGTTGTTTCTTTGATTTCCCTTTCTATTTGTACATTGTTAGTATACAGAAAAGCGATTGGTTTCTGTGGGTTAATTTGTATCCTGCTACTTTGCCAAATGGGTTTATAAGCTCTAAGTGTTTGGGGATGGAGCTTTAGGGATCGGTTATTTATAAAATAATGCCATCTGCAAAAGAGATATTTTATCTTCTTCCTCTCCTATGTGGATCCCTTTAATGTCTTTCTCTTGACTTATTGCTCTGTCTAAGAATTCCAGAACTATATTGAAGAAGCGTGGATAGAGTGGGCATCCTTACCTTGTTCCTGTTTTTAGGGGAATTGGTTGTAGTTTTCCCATATTAAGTATAATATTGGCCTTTGATGTGCCATGTAAGACTTTTATTATAATATGAAATGTTCCTTCTATTCCTATTTTTTCCATAGCCTTTAACATAAATGAGTGCTGAATTTTATTAAAAGCTTTTTCTGCATCAATGGAGATAATCATGTGGTTCTTGACCTTGGATCTGTTGCTGTGATGGATGAGATTTATTGACTTACATATGCTAAACAATCCCTGCATCTCTGGAATGAAACCCACTTGGTCATAATGTATGATTTTTTTTGAAATGTTTCTGGATTCTGTTGGCTGCAATTTTATTGAGGAGCTTTGTATCTGTCTTAATCAAACAGATTGGTGTGTAGTTCTTTTTTTGTTAGGTCTTTGCCTGGTTTGGAGATGAATGTGATATCGGCTTCATAGAATGAGTTTGGGATTACACCCTCTGTTTCTATTTCTCTGAAGAGCTTGAGGTCTTATAGAATTCTGTAGTGAATCCATCAGGTCCTGGGATTTTCTTGTTGGAAGATTTCTGGTTACTTCTACTATCTCATTGTACGGAAATTAACATGTTTAATTGATTTCTTTCTTCTTGGTTCTGTTTGGGCAATTTGTATTTCTTATTTTTCAGGCAGAAAAAAATTTTATTTACTGAACTGCTGCCCTCACCATGTATGGTGGAGAAGCATGGCTTAAAAGGAAGGGGGCGACCACCTCTGGGCCAGAACTTAATTAGGTTAGGGAAAGGAAAAAGTTGGCCAGATGGGGAAAGTGTAGACACACTGGATCTCGATGTGACCTCAGGGCCTGGTACCCTCCTAAAGTCAGATGGGAGGCTTGTGACCAGAGGTGGCCCAGGATGTGATCTAGCAGGAGGAGAAGGTGACTGCTTCCAGGTCTGTTAGTTACCTATGTAACAGATATTGGGCGGAAACTTAGCCAAGAAGGAGGGAGGTGTTCCTGTTCAGACCTTACATTCCAGCCTTTTGATAATTTTGAAAAAAGGTGAAGATCCTCTCTGGCTATTTCCTGTTTGCAAGGGGTATCAACAGTATGGGTAAAAGGTTGAAATGAGATCCCCTCTGAGAGAAGGCAGCAGGCAACAGCTGTCACTTGGACAATGAGTCCTGTGATGAAATCTGGAGGAGGCAAGTCTCTTGGACGAAGTATGGAGTCATCTCATAAGGCATTGAGGGACTGAAAAAATACTAGAGAGCAAAAATTGGCAAGAGGAAGGACTTGGGGCTGAAAATGTTGTTAGAAATATCCCTAGCTACTTCTGACATCTGGCGACTAGGTAGAGAACAAGTCAAGTGACAAAGGCAAGAATATAAATTCCTGTCCAATTGAAAGGTAGACAGGTATGGTCATTAGATGGACAGTCTTCTTACTTCCATTGACCTCCCTGCTCTGGTTACTTTTGAAAGGGCAGGCACAAAGTGGCTGATGTGGTATCATGTCCTATTACTCTTTTCCATGTTCCTTTCTTCTGCAGACTGGCTGAGTCTAAGTGTCTTGGTAGGATGGTTTGTCCCAGTTGGTATTAAAGGAGGTTTGAACTCAATTCCTGGGCACTATCCCTTAGCACTTCTGTTCAAGGCTAGCACTCTACCACTTTGAGTTATAGAAACTCTTGCAGTGTTTTCTTGTTGGAGATAAGAGGCTCAGTCCAAGCTTCCAGCCTGGCTTTTTGCAGGTTAGTTGTGAGATGGAGTCTTAGGGATATTTCACCCCGGGCTGGATTTGAATTGCAAATTTTGTCACAAAAATTCTTTGTTATTTCCAATTAAAGCAACAAGAAGTTCAAATAGAATAAGTAGAGCTTACCTGGTCCTTATCAAGAATTGACCAAATATTCTGCAATGACACAATGGGCACAGATATGCCCAATATTTTAGAATCACATAGTCAGTACTAGCCTAAACAAGACAAAACAAAAAAGGCAAAACTCAAATCCTAAAATTTTAGACAACAATGTTCTGACATCTTTGCTAACAAAGCACATCAGATGGTTGGGCCACAGTTATCAGAGTCTGTGAAAAGAGCAACTTGTTAGCAAGGCACATTTGAATAGATGGATGGAGGAGAAGAAAGCTTGGTGGAAGGGTAAGGATTGGAGGGGGCCAAATCCTTCACCCACCATTTGACCAAGATGGCGAACTCAAGATGGCAAATTTCTAAAAAAAAATGCAAAGAAAGCCTGAACAAAAATGAAGCCTAGTTTGGCTAGCCTTTTAGAGGGAACCTAAAATGGGTCCCCTGGACCCAGCCCATGTCACATGCTTCATGGCACAATACAAATAGTTGTAGAAAAGAAATGGAGAGATATAGAAAGTTGGACATGATTAGCAGAGAGCAAAGAGATCCTGAAAGTGAAAAGACTTCGGAACATTTACCATTGCAGAGGCAAAAATTGTCTAAATCTAAGAACAGCATAAAAATATTAGGTGCTCTGGCTATCCAGGGAGCACAAGAGGCATTTCAGAGGGATTTCATGGCTCGGGCATGACTCGTAGCACCCCGTTAAATGAGTAGGCCAGTCGGTCTGGTGAGAGAAGGAGAGCTGACCAGGCAGAAGCAATGTCCCTACTTCCCCTAGAGCAGTCTAGAGAGAAATGGCCAAGATCCCATAACCAAGCAACATTGGGTTTGGAGGTGACCAGCCTTTCCGATTAAGGCTATAGAAACTCTCTATCACGGTGCCACATCTGAACAGAGATTGAGCAACAGAGAGCCGTAGAGAGTAGTTTCACTCACCAGAGAAGAGAAGTGGTGTGGACGTGGATGTGAAGGCCAGCAATGGTATTGGTGAAAAGTCTCCTGTGGTGTCTCAAGGCAGTTTAGTTCACAGAAAAGGAGAGGTTAGGAAATTCTAACATTTCCAACTCAAAAACCCCATCTGAGTTACAGAATCATATGTAAGGAACATTAAATAGGTAAGTTTCATTTGGTAGCCTATGAAGAGAATACTAAACACTTTTAAGGCAGGAAAAGAAATTTATTTACCGAACTGCTAACCCAACCATACATGGTGGAGAAGCAGGTCCAAAAAGGAAAGGGGAGATAGAAATTTGTATTTCTGTAGAAATTCATCCATGTCTGCTAGGTTTTCCTTCCTTTGTAAGTAGAGTCTGGAATTATTTCTTTATGATTGTTTGGATGCCTTGGATGTTTGTTGTAATTTGTCCTGTGGTATCTGTGATAATATTTATTTGGGTCTCCTCTCTTATTTTGTTAGTTTCTCTTGCCAGTGGTCCGTCAGTCTTAATTGATTTTTTTCTTTAAAACAGTTTTTTGTTTTATAAATTTTATTTATAATTTTCTCAGTCTCTATCTCATTAATTTCAGCTCTTATTTCGGTTATCTCTTTCTGTCTAGCAACTTTAGGTTCAATTTTTTTTCTTGTTTCTCTAGTAGTTTTAGTTGTATCATAAGATTGTTTACTTGGTCTCTGTTTTCTTGATATGTGCACTGAGAGCAATACATTTGCCCCTCAGGACTGCTTTCGCTGGGTCCCATAGGTTTCTTTGTGATGTTTCTTCATTTTCACTGAATTGTAGGAACTTTTTAATTTCTACTTTAACTTCTTCTGTGACCCATGTATTGTTCAACTTAGTTCAGTTTAATTTCCATGTGTTTAAGTTTTTTCTAATTTATGCCTTGTTATTGAGAATCAGTTTGATTCCACTATGGTCAGATAGAATACAGGGTATTATGTCGATTCTCTTGTATTTGCTTAAATTCCTTGTATGAACTAAGAAATGATCTATTGTAGAAAAAGTGAAGGGGTTGGCAAGAATTAGACCCTGCTGGTGTATATGCCTGTAATTGTAGCTACTCAGGAGTGTCAGATCTGTGTATTCAGGTTCAAAGCCAGACCAGACAGGAAAGTTCATGAGGCTTTTCTGGGGTTGTTCAGCACCACACTCTGCGTCATGTCTAGGGTTGTTCACCACCTTTGCCACCATGGGCTGGGCTGGGCTGCTTATGAAAGCCAGTATGGAGAAGCCCTCCACCCTACCAGGAGTGAGGTGTTAACCAGTGCTGTTGCTTCAGGCTGGGCTGGGCTGCTTATATGGGCCAGTATGGAGAGGCACAAGCTGCCATGGGTCTGGAGTTGTTCACTGCAGCTGTCCCCATCCCAGTTATCACTGCCACCCTGGACTGGTCTGGGTTGTTCCTGTATGCTAGTGCCAAGAGGCATTGTGCCCAGAGTCTGGGTGGTTTGCCACTACTGCCAGCTGCTGCTGCTCCTCCAGGTTAGGCTAGGCTGTTTACACCGGCAGGACAGAGGTGCCACACTGTGAGTCTAGAGTCGTTCACCACTGCTGACAGCTGCTGCTGCTCCTGACTGGGTTGGGGTGCTTGCACCAGCCAGGCAGAGGCGCCATGCCAGGGAGGGTGAGGGGAATCTTCATGCTGGCTCTTCTGAGATTTCGGTTTGTATTCTCTGGGTTGGCACTGGACCTGGGGAGTCTTCTGTGAGCCTTGGGTTGTTTGTGGGTGTGTGGTCCTAGGAGGGTCCAGAGTCAGGCCACTTAAGCAAGCTGGCACAAAGCTTCACCACTTAAGCTGTTCAGCAGGGAGCACCATCACCATCAAGGCTTGGGGAAGGGTCTTCCCACTTTACTGTGTGTCTGTGTAGGTTTTTCCCTTTTCTTTTTTCACTTCCTGTATCTCTCTGAGTAATCGCCTTTTTTTTATGGGTCACTTGCAGAAATGGAGCATTGAAATCCAAACTCTGTATTTCGTTGGGGAGAGCTGTGGTGTTTCCCTGCTGTTCCATCGCGATCTTAGCCCCTCCCCTTTAGGTGGAGTTTTTCTTAGGTGGCCGGTGGGCCTTGGTTACCAAAGGATTGGTCCATAAAAGAATATGTTGTAAAGCCTGCAGATTGTAGCTAGACATTTCTGTTAATATAGCCTTCCCAAATTTAGGAACAAAAGGGGGTGTTCCACCTTAAAGTATTTCAAAGTGATTAAATCCTTTAACGTAAGGGCTACATCTTGCTCGAAGGAGAGCAAAGTGGAGGATGCTCACCAAGCCATGGACAGTCTCTGTATTTAATTTAGTTAGTTTCCTTTGAGGGCATATTTATTCTTTCTAATGCCTTGAACTCTCAGTTCTATAAATGGATTGCAACTTCCAATTTATTCCTAGAGTGTTAGTTAATAATTGAGAATTTGGGCCATGAATGCAGGCCCATCTTTAGACCCCACAGCTAAGAGTAAGCCAAATCAAGGAATTATTACATGCCTCAGCTCAGCCTGAAAAACTGTCCACTATTACTAATAGATAACAATACCCATACTTTCCAGGCTTTACCTCTGTGAAGTCCACTTTCCCAAATTCACCATCTGAGGTTCCTCACATATGAATTCTTTCCATAGGTTCCAGCTTTTCAGCATTTACCTATTGGAAATTACCTACACACCTTACAAAGTATTGTCAGGCTAAGGCCCCACTGGTTTTCAGAACATTTTTGGGTAGTGGCCTCGGGAAATTTACCAGGGTGCAAATATCTACACGTAAACTGACAGAAAGCTTAAGCCTGTATGCATTTTTCACAGGTTCAGTGTCAACATTTGCACACTTATTACAACTGTATTTTTCTTCTTCCTTTAATTTTAACGACTAGTAGCTCTAGAGACCCCACTGCTTTTATAGAGTGATCTCCCAAGCTACCTGATCAGCTCAGATATTTCCCTTTATCTTAGGGTCTCTAGTTTCTTTAATTCCTGTACAGTACTCTGAACCTTGGAGACTTCTTCCATTTTATTCTCCTCCTTTTCTCTCAAAATTGCTTTCAAGATCGCATTGTCCTTCTCAATGTGCTCCTTAACCTGTAACTGTTTTGCAGGGTTACAGGAGAGTTACTTTGACTTGACAACTGCTGCTCCTTCTCACAACACCTTTGCTTGCTCTTCAGCTTCTCCCTTAAGTTCACAAAGGTACTATTGCGAGGTATTATTTCCCATCTCCACCTGTTCCATTGGGACACGATGCTACTGCATTATATTTATGGTGAAGATCTCAGCAGTCTTTTGGGGCTTTTACTCTAGTAGTTTCTCTTTCTAGTTTTCGACTTCTGTGTATTTTTGTGACAGATGTTTCAACTGTTCCTTTAGCTCTTCTGTTTTTCTTCCTAATGCTCTTTCCCTTTCCCCAGCATTCCCTATCAGAGCATGTGGTCCTTTAATTCTTTCTGAAGAGAAAAATCTCTTTCCTGAGCCTGATATTTTCCTGTTTACTTTTCTTGGCCTCATCTTCTATGACACAGTACTTCCCCAAATTCTCTGCTAACTACTCGTTCCTTCTTTCTCTAATGCTTTGAATTTCTGGTGACACTCTTCAAAGCTTATAATCGACATTTACTTCAGCCTAATACATTATTATATTAGGTCCAGCTCCTTTATCATGGCCATGGTTTCTTTTTTTTTTTTTTTTGGTCCGGTCGTGGGGTCTGAACTCTGGGCCTGGGCACTGTCCCTCAGCTCTTCAACTCAAGGCTAGCACTCTACCACTTGAGTCACAGCACCACTTCCGGCTTATTATTTTTTGCTTATGTGGTGCTGAGGAATCGACCCCAGGGCTTCAGGCATGCAAGGCAAGCGCTCTACCACTGAGCCACCCTCCCAGCCCAGGCCATGATTTCTTATTGCAGCATCAGAATCTCTTCTTGGCCTCATTTGTGGTTAGCAAGGATGTCAGCATTGGAGTCCTGTGCTTCTGTCAGCCTCTGATTTGTGGTCCCCTAATTTGCCTCATGCTCACCGAGGGTACTGTACTTGAATTTCATTTGATTCTGAGTGTTATCTAGGTTCCTTTTGAGTATTTTCTTTTCATTTTTGACTCTCACAAGTTCCTAATTTATATCTTCAAATCTTTTCTCAACATCAAATATTTCTCTCTGTTTTCTCCAGTTTACTCTTCTATGTGCTTTTAATCTCTTGGTGGGTTTTGACTGGCACATATTGGTGATTCAGTCTTTTATAAGCGTGTTTTTTGAGATAGAAGTGTGTGAATATTTTCTTTGTCACATTTCTTCTTAAGTTCAGAAGGCTCTTTCTTAAATTGAACACAGTTGGAATTCAGAGCCCCATGCTCCTTTGCA
Source organism: Dipodomys merriami (assembly GCF_024711535.1). Classification (NCBI taxonomy): domain Eukaryota; kingdom Metazoa; phylum Chordata; class Mammalia; order Rodentia; family Heteromyidae; genus Dipodomys; species Dipodomys merriami. The sequence continues at coordinate 23,874 of NW_027206534.1, read as the reverse complement.
TATTTCTCAGAGATATGAACACATTTTCCAGATAGTTAATGTGATTACTAACCTGTCATTTTCTATCTCTCTCCTCCTTGGACATTCATTTTCTTAATGTCCATTTTGCTTGCAATAAGCACACTGATCTAGTCCTAGAGGTTCCCTACTGCCAGTTGCAACTGAATTGTACTGTCTTTGCCAAGGATTTCTTCATCCCTATTCTGGTGCTCCTACCAAAACTCAAACCCCCTTCTTAAACTCTTTTTTTCCCAGGGTATCTCTGTTATCAAACACCCACTGAGCAACCACTTCCAACTTAAAATACACTTTCCCTCAAAACCTTCTAACTTTTAAAGGTTTCTTCTAATATCTGGGGCTGACTGGGTAACAAAGGCCATATTTAGGGCTCTTTGATTCTCCAGGGCTTCAAGACCTATAGGCTTATAGGTCCTTTAGGCTTCTGGGAGAACTTTCAGAAGAACATTTGGGTACTCACTGGGGAACTGTATCATCTCATTCACTTTAGATTGATGACTTGGCTTTCTAGCAACTGCGGTATTCCTGCTAACTGAACCTGGCAATAATTGGTAAGCATTTCCATACCTCGATCACTGATAGTCTCAGCTTGGGTAAGTCTGGGGAAAGACTTGCTCCAATTGGTCTGGTTCAATAGTGGGCCTACTGTCTGGTTCAAGGACCACTTCAAGTCACCGATCAGGATTCACTCCCTTTTCTTCCAGGTGAAAAGCACCTGTAAAGTGTGCTGACACTTATCCCAGATGTGCTTGTTTGTGAAAATTGCTGTAGCTAATGAGGTAATGAGCCCCTGGTTTTTTTTTCTGAAAAAGATGGATTTTTCTGTTTCCAGTTATACAGGTCACTAGTGGTAAAATGAACATATATTAGAAAGGGGGCCTGCTCACCATCTCCTCCATATTCCTGTCTCAAGGGTAATAAGGCTAACATACCACATTGTGCCACATCAGGCTGGCACAAGTAACTACTTTTGGTATGGGAGGACTTAACATTAGAGGTGCTGATGGCAAAGAATAGGAGAGAGAGAGTACATCAGTGCATCTTCCTCTGTGGGACTCTATAACCCTGGGGGAGAATTTTTGGATATGACAACTTTAGGCCTTGTTTTCCCATCCTGAGAAAAGGACTAAACAGAAGTGCATACAGGACACTGATAGAACTATAAGCATACACACAGAGACCAATAGCCACAGACACTTAACCCACATGTCCCACACCTTTCAATGTAGAACTCTACAGAAGGTTCCAGATGACAGACAGAACATCCAAGATTGCCTCTTGAGGAGGTCACAGATGACCTCTGGAAGACGTCACATATGTCCTCCCTAGGAGGCCTTAGATGACCTCTCAGGGAGATTCCAAATGGCTTCCCAAGAAGTGTCAGATGACCTCCAAAGGAGGTCCCAGATGTCCTCACAATGAGGCTGAGATTACCTCTCAAGTATCTCAGATGTCCACTCAAGGAGGCCACATATGAACTCCAGAGGAGGTTCCAGATAACCCTGTTGAGAAAGCTACAGATGACCACCAGAGAAGGTCATATATGGATTCTCAAGGAAGTCCCAGATGATGTCCAAGACGGTCATATTTTTCTCATCAAGGTAACCCGAGATGACCTCCCAAAGAAGCGCCAGATGACATCATAAGTGGTCCTAGATTGCCTCTTAAGGAAGCCCCAATGACTACTTTTGAAGAGTTCTCAGGTGGCCTCCTTAATAAGCCCCAGATGACCTCTGGAGAAAGTCCAAGATGGCCCCTGAAGACCCCAGATGACCTCCAAGGAAGGTCTCAGATGGCCTCTCAAGGATGTCGCAGATGTACTCATGATGATGTTCCAGATAGCTTCCCAAGGAAGCCCTACATGACCTCTCAAGGAGGTTCCAGATGGCTTCTCAAGGAAGCCACAGATGACCTCCAGATAGAGTCCCCAAAACAGGCTGGCACGCTTGCCCAGACGTACCCCTAGAGGTACCTAAATGACTTTTGTCCATGTTGGTCCTCAGGAGACAAACACTTGAGGTCGACTCTCAACCCTGAAGGCTGACACTCTCACCTATGGGGATTTTTCCCTGAGGCCAAGGCCTGATGCCATCCAAATGGATTATATCGATGAGGGTCTCCAAATATTAGAACCTCTATTGTTCAGGAGAATCCATCGAGACACAAAGGGCAAGCATTTTATCCCCCTTCCCTTAGTCTATCCTTCACTGCAGACCTATACTTCCTTCCATGTCTTTTCCTTTTTCCCTTCTACCAGTTCTTTCTTCTCTTCAGGCCGCTCTACTCTCCACAGGCCTGAATTGCTTTGCCTGGATCAGTTGCCATCCTTTACCTCCTGCTCTCCCTCAACTGCCTCTCCTCTCATGTCTTTCCCTTTCTGCTACCACACAACTTCCCTTCTTCCAAGACTTTTCCCTTTTTCTCTTCTAATTCTATTGCTCTGAATAAGCAGCCTATATAAAGTCTGTAACCCTTCTCCACACCAACTGCTTAACAGTTTTCAACTGTCACATCCCAAACTGCCCACAGCCCAATCACTTCTTAACAGCTCAACACTTGGTGATTACTGTCCCAGGCCCTCCTACAGAATGCTCCATCTTCTTTGGTGGCATACTTTGTCCTCTCCAGCTGGCCAAGAGATGGGGCCACACCGATTATCAGACCCTATAGATTATCAGGGCTGTGCTGATTATTACAGTATCATCCTTGTGAACTAATAGCAATTGAAATTGGAAATTTGATTGTGATATTACAAACTCATTGTGACATCACAAACCCATTTTGACATCATCACCACCACGACATCACAAACCCATTGTGATAGGATTGTCATTGTGACATCTCAAATCTATTATGACCTCTTAGCTCCTTTGGAAAATCACATGCCCTTTTCAACATCACAGTCCCTTTGTGTACCTATATCCTTGTTGTTAACTAATGACAATTGAGATCAGACATGCCATTATAACATCAAAAAGTGTTTGTGACATCCTCAAAAGTGTGACATCACTTTTTCTTTATGAAAGCATCAGCTCATTGTGACACCACCAAACTCAATGACATAATCGCATTATGACAATTCTCATTGTGACATCATAGACAAATTGTGAATGCTTATTCTGTGATTTCATTGTATTCAAAATGTGGTATGGGAATTGCTATCAGAAATGAATTTTTGTGCCTACATAACAATTTTGAACTGGGCGCTTATGGCTCATGCCTGTAATCCTAGCTACTCAGGAGGCTGAGATCTGAGGATCACGGTTCAAAGACAGCCTGGGCAAGAAAGTCCTAGAAACTCTTATCTCCAATAAACCACTCACAAAACAGAAGTGGCACTGTAACTCAAGTGGTAGAGCGCTAGCGTTGAGCTGAAGAGCTGAGGGACAGTGCCCAAGCCCAGAGTTCAATCCCCACAACCGACGAAAAAAATTGACATCATAATCACTTTGTGCCATCACAGTGCCATTGTGATATCACTAACACGATGTGACATCACAAACCTCTTCTGTCCTCATAACTTTTGTGACATGCTTACATTGTGATATCTTAGACCTTTTTGCCCTCATAATTTGTTTTCAACCTCATATTTCATGTATGACATGAGATACCAGGAATCCACTGTGACATCATGACCATTGTGACATCACACTGACAGATGCCATGGTCATCATATCACATTGTGACATCACAAAAGGTTTTGATCTCACAATTAGTTGGTGATGCCATACTGGTAAGGGGTCACAGTAGGTCTATGATGTCACAATTGGTTGGTGATATTAAAGTGGCATAAAGGATCTCATTTGTCATGAAATCACAGAGAATATGAGTTCACATATGGACTGTGGTTTCTCCAAAGGCATGTTTTGTCACAAATGTGATGAAATCCTAGCAGGATTGTGATGTCACAGTGTGACACAATATTCATGATGTCTGTCAGTATGATGTCACAATGGTCATGATGTCGCAGTGGATTTCTGATTTCACATATCATAACTGAAATATAAGTTTGAAAACAGATTATGAGCTCATAAATGGCCTAAGACATCACAATTACAGCATATCACAAGACTTATGAGGACAGGGCAGGCTTGTGATGTCACAGTGTGTTGGGCATGTCACAATGACATGATTGTTCTCAATGGTCTTTAACTTACAATGAGTATATGAGTTCACAAAGGGACTGTGGTTTCTCTAAAAGTATGTGTTGTCACAAATATATTGAAATCCTAAAAGGTTTGTGATGTCAGAGTTTGACATAATGGTTATGACATCTAGCAGTGTGATGTCACCATTGTCATGATGTCACTGGGAATTTGTGATATCAAATGTCATATGTGAAATCTAATGAGTTCAACAACAGATCATGAGGACAAAAAGGCCTAAGGTATCAGAATTGCAGCATGTCACAAAAGTTATGATGACAGGATAGATTTGTAATGTCACGGTGGGTTAGTGATATCACAATAGCAATGTGATGTACAAAGGGATTGTAATGTCACAATGGTTGTGATTCAGTTTGTTATGATATCAAAGTACAGGCCACATTTGAAATAGAATGAAATCACAAAAAATGGTATTCATGTCTATGATGTCACGATGACAATGTGAAGTTCTAATTCTTTCATACCATTTTAGTTTTGTGATAACACAATTATCAGATCGTGTCACAATGACAATGTGATGTCACAATTGTGATGATCTCAAAAATGTTTCTGATGTTGAAATGTCATGTCTGATTCTCAATTGTCAATAATTCACAGTGGAGATTTGGATACATAAAGGGATTGTAATATCATAAATCTATGTATTTTTTCAAAGGTTATAAGAGGTTATAATAGATTTGGGATGTCACAAAGTGATCCTGGTGTCAAAACAGCAATGTCACAATGGGTTTGTGATGTCACAGTGGTGATGAGGTCACAATGGTTTAGTTAAGTCATAAGTTTGTAATATCACAATTATTTGTACAATTTCAATTGCTCCTAGGTCACCATGAGGACACTGTAATAACCAGCAGTGCCCCTATAATCCACGGGAACACATAGTCATCATGACCACCTGGTCTGGACCAACAGAGAGGGGGGTGCATGCCACTGGAGGGGGGAGGTCATGCTGCTGAAAGAGATAAAATGTCAAGCCCCACATGGGGAGCTGCAAAGAAGTAATCGTGCATGGACATTAGGGAAGTGATGATTGAAAAATGTTATGCAGGAAACATATTGCAGGGGGGAAGGGTACAGCCTATATATAGGCTGCATGTTCAGAGCAACAGAAGGGGAGAGAAAAAGGGGAAAGGCCTGGAAAGAAATAAGTGATGAGACTGCAAGATGGTAAAGACCTGGGAGAAGAGGAAATTGAAGGAGAGAAGGAGGTGAAGGACTGCAACTGGCCACCTGGTCAGGGCAGGACAAGCTTTTCCAGAGTAGAGCATCCTGAAGAGAAGAAGGGAATGGTTGAAGGAAAAAATGAAAAGACCTGAAAGGTAGGAAAGGTCTTTAGAGAAGGAGGATGAAGAAAAAGGGAAAAGCCTTGCCTTTGAAATGTGGAGCTTTGGAGATCATTATTTTCAAGATTGGTTGTTTGCAGACCAGTCAACAAATGGCTGGGCTGCTCTTTCAAGTTCTGAGCGTCCAGGGTTGAGGCTGCATTGAGCTCTGGGCATCCAGCCCAGGTCAAGGTAGTCGCCTGTTACAAAATTTAAGACAAGACAGGTTTGTGATGTTACATTCCATTAATGATTTCACAATGTCAATATGAGGTCACAAAGGGATTGCAATGTCATAATGGTGATGTGGTCACAATGGGTTTCTAAAATCAACCTATATGCCACATTTGAAATAGAATGAAATCACAGGATAGGCAATCAACTTGTCATTATGACCTCATGATGAAAATGTGATGTCATAATGCTATGATGTCATTGTCATTTTGGGATGTCACAATGGGCTGTTGGTATCATAACAATGTGATCTCACTCTGGAGAAGATGTCACAAAGCATTTGTAATTGTACATGTAAATGCAACATTTATTGATTTTTCCAAAGCTACACTATTTTAGAAATTTGTAGGAAAACAAGTTAAGTTATAAAAACACAAATTAATATGATTGATTGCATACTTTTACATTTAATTTCGTCAAGTAAAAATACCATTTATTTCTTCTGTATAGGAAGGAAAACCCTAAATATTACAGTTTGTGCCATATTTCACATTGGGAAGCTTTGTCTATATCAATAAGTTTATTTCTTTTATTTCTGTTTTCCTATTCATAATGCTTCTTCTCATAGGATTCTTCTACGGACTTTTACTTTCCCCCATTTGGGGCTTAAACATAACTCATGATCTCACTTTGTTTGCTAACAGTAATCAGTCTACCATTTGAACCATGCCTCCAGCCCAGAAATTTTTGAAGTTAATTGGAGTTAGAACCTCATGAACTTTCCTACCAGGTGGAAAACCATTATCGCCCAAGTCTCATCCTTCTTAATTACTAGGATTATAGAGATGAGTTATGGACCCCAATAATCGATGACTTTTCATGTCTTATAAATTCCACATGTTTGCTAGTAATTGTAATAGTAAACGACCACAGATTGGGTAGCATTAACACTGTAAATACATTGCCTCTGAGTTGGTGGAACTAGAACTCCAAGATCAGAGTTGGCTTCTTCTGAGTCCTCTTTCCTTAACATATTCAAGGCCTTCTGATTCTTTTGGAGGAGACTTCAACTTAAATGCTACCTTTAAGATTCTGTTTCAATATACAATCATTTTCTAATGCAGTGGGTTTTAGATAGTAAGATTTTAATGGGACCGTATTCAACACATAACATATTACTTAATGGATTGAAGAAAATCTCATAGGAAATTATGTGGTTTGGGCATGGAAGTTGTGGTTATACATTAAAAAATTAGCAAAAGAGGTAAAGGTTTTATTAGAGCTTGTAACACCAGTATGAAGTCTTGTCCGTAGACATGCCACATTCTTACCTGGTACACACTTAAATTCCTAGCTGTACTGGAGGATTGAACCTAAAACCCTATACTTGTGAAACGGCATATCTACTACTGCCATACCTTCAGATTGTAACTGGATTGCTTATTTTGAGGTAGTATCAGTATGCCTGGGCCTGATTGGACTGTGGTCCTCCTAACACAAGCAAAATATATTGCACCCAGCAAATGATTAGAGTTTCTGAAAATTCTTTTTGTGTCTGTGCTTGCCTGTAACTGGAATTTTCTAATCTCTCTTTCCCAAGTAGATAAGATTACAGGTCTGAGGCTCTTTTCCAATAAAAGTATACAATTTGAAAATATCTTGATATTGCCTATATTTGTGATTAATATATATAACTAACCATAATTTTCTCCCTCTTTTGTTTAGTACTCTGTGTTGAAAACATTGGCTTACTTGATATACATGGCTTTGTTTTGGATGGAATCCCATAACAATCCAAAAAATCTCCCAAAGAGTTATGTTAAAAATAATGGAAAAGAAGGCTTCAGGTTAGAAAAAAAAACACTGATCCTTAAGTTATAAATGCAATATATTTATAGTATTAGTCAATGCTTTCTTAAGTATGAGAAGAGAAGGAAGGCAGAAATGTGAAAGATGTCAGATATAATTTTGATAACCTACTAGGTCTCTGTGGAAATTCTGTAGTTGTCCCTTCATGTTTACTTCCTTTCTTAAAGCTTGCTTTATTAAAACCCTGTGGGTTGGAATGATTGGTAACCTTCTCCAGGAAATGAGGCTGATTTTAGAAGTCTGATGTTGTGGTAAATAAGGAATGATGAGAATGAGGGCAGATATTGTCACAGAATGAGCCGACCGGGTTCAACTGCTGAACAGCAAAACAAAGCTAAGTAACATGTCTGGAAGATATATAGATAGATACGTATACACATAAATTTACATGCATGCATGAAATAGTAAATCTCCAGTAGAATATAGAGAAACTTGGCCTGACAATTGTTAAAATATATGCAACTGATTGCAGGAAATGTATACTAAAATATCAATAGTTTATCACAGATTTTACATACATTTTAATGGATAAAAATTCTTCCTTCATTATATATTTAACCTTAGTATATTTTAAGTTTTTTTACATTGTAGTAGGAACGTATATACAATGCTGAGAATTAGAATTACACACAATATGCAACATGGCTAGCACTGGTGGTTCAAGGTTGTATCTTAGCTAGTTAAGAAATTGAGATCTGAAGATTACAATTTGAAGCCAGCAGGAATAGGAAAGATGATTAGTTTCTTATCTCCAATTAACCAACTGGGCAAATGGATTTCCAGTTCAAATTACATGTAGATCACTGGCCTTGACCATAAAAGCACCATCCCAGCCCTGAGTTTAAGCCCTAGGATCAACAGAAACAAAAACACAAAATACAACATGGAGTTAGATATTTTATAATAAAGCACAGTTTTATATACTCTACATTGTTAGAAAGACTAAACTTCTGTGTTAGCTTTATAACCTTCCATAATAAGTGATATTGTCCATATATTAAGCAGAAATGCTTACTCAGATTTAAAAGTTTGAAAGTTTCAGTATATGTTCAGTTTGTTTTACTGCTTTGGGGGGCTGTGACAAGACATTGTCAAGGTGGGGAGTATGTCAAAGAGAAATGTTTTTGACCGAGAATGTTTAAAATATAGAAGAAGGAAGATGAGATTCTATGTACTCATAGGTTTCAGTCTAAAGAACTTAATCTCCAGAAGAACTACTCAGGTATTCTCCACAATCTGGGAGGAAAAAGAAAGTCATTTTTTTCACACATAGGTCTTTCTGGGGCATACTAAAATCAAATGGCAACAACTTAACCTATGACAGAATATTAGTCCATTATGATTTACAGAGTAAGTTTCCGGGCATATAAATTTTTTCTTCCTCTTTTTTGGGGGGTGATATAAATATTTTTTTCAGAAAGGCAACCTTGTCTTAACCATTACCCACAAAATTTATACTATCATACAATCACAGAGTTTTTTGATTAAATTAACATAATAGTAGGCTCATTTATGCCAACACAAAATATAAAAACTAATGACATTTTTCACTGAGCAACCACTCATAAAAATCATGAAATAATGAAGATCAAATCCATAAACAGTTTTTTTCTGTGGGTCGTGGGCTTGAATTCTGGGCTTGGGCCAGTGTTCAGCTTTTCAGCTCAAGGCTTCCACTGTACCACTTGTGCCACAGTGCTGTTTCTAGTTTTTAGGTGGTTTATTGGAGATAAGGGTCTCACAGTATTTTCTGACCAGGCTAGCTTTCAACCAATATTCTCAGTTCTCAGACTCCTGAGTAGCTAGGATTATAGGCATGAGCCATGAAGCCCAGTTCCAAGTCAATTTTTAAAAAGCAAGCTTATTTAAACTTCTGTCTTTTTCCAAAAAACAATCTCATTTTTTCAGCATTAGTTTATAACTATGAATTATTTTAGATATAACTGGGATTATTTTTAATAGTATCAAGTATAATTTTTACTATTACTCAGTATCACACAAAAATCCACTTTAATCGACTTTCCCCAAAGTCAATTATTACATACTATCTCTAACTATTATTATTACATTCTATATTGCATATAGTCTGAATGGAAACTAGTTTGGACAATTTCATATAAATTAGTAGATGCTTTTTTAGCATTATAAATTCACATCTGTGGTCTTAAACAAAGGAAAGAAGATTTTCGAGTTGAAATCAAATATAAATGTGTAGTGTGTCCCAATTAAACCAAAAATTCTAAGTTAATACAGACCAAATTATTACCATTGGAAATAGTGAGGCAAGAGGAGGCAGAATTCAATTATGTCAAACAATGTCTCTGTTTTTCTGCTATCCCTTCCACTAACAAGAACTCTCGGGTCCCAGTTGTCACAAAACTTCAAGTGTCTCTATTAGAATTCTATTTGGAAAAGTTCTTAACTACTGATGCTTTTTCTACTTTCTGTTTTATGAAACAAAATATAGGCACAAAACAATTAAAATAAATGTACACATATGTTGAAGTCACCACAGCTGCAAAACCAACCAAGAAATTGGAACTCCCCCAGGAACTAAAACATGTTATGCTCAGTTTCTTTTTTAAGTACAAAAACCTCAAATACATGTTAACTTGAGCAGAAATATAAGGATAACTGTCTTTCAGAAATAAGGTTGTGTTAATTTGTAATTAAATTCATCTGGATGAACCTAATATAGCAAATCCCTTGAATAGATCAAATTGTTTAAAACAAAGGTAACTGTATGTGAAGTAAGATCTGCACATATTAAAAAATATATTGCAGTATTAAATCACAAAAATCATGACATACTAAATCACAAAAATCATGACATACTTAAAAAAATTCAGAAATGCAATGAATAAGTCCAATAGTATCCATATTGAGAAATAAATCTTACTGATTTCACAGGAACAAAATATGCAAATAATAGAACCCTAGCAGTGTACCTGAGTGTACATAATTTTAAACAACTCTAAATTACACTGTAGATGATTTAATGTGGGTTATCAAAAGGAAAACATCAACATATGATATAAATGAAATAAAAAATCTAATGAAAAGAGAGAATAGGACTAGTTTCTGGAAAATACTGTTTTAATAAATGTTGGTCAATATCTTTCTAGTACTGGCAAAATTGCATGCCTACTTAGTTAGATCCAAAAAAGACCCAAGTTACTCGAGCTGATTTGAAACTTTGGCAAAGTAACAGGATACAACTGTAACATTATTACAGATTTGACTCTGGCACGGAATTCATTTCCTCTTTGATCTGACAAATGAATATATAAAAGAACATAACTTCTCCAACTAAATATCAAGACCTAACTAAACTTATATAATCAGAAAAATCATCATGCAAATCGTATTCCAAACTGGCATTTAAGAAAAATCAGTGATACGTACCCTGTGTTTTTTTAAATGATTTTTCCATAAATTATTTCCTTTAGCTTGTATTTTTAAAACATTGTGTTAAATTATGTATATCTTGGTAACTAATTTTGGATGCCTCCTTAAATTTAGTTCTGAGTATAACGTCTCAATTCAGTACCTAAACCATGAAATGATGATGATTACAAAACAAATGCTAATAACCACTGTTTATAATACACAAAATCTCATAAACATAATTTCAGTAAGCATAGGTTAACATTTTGATATCATGGTCTCATGACTGATGAGCCCTATCTGCATGAGTATAGTTGTACCTAGATTCCTCAGCCTCAATTTAACCACTGTTAAAAAATGTTTATATCTTTGTCACCCATCAGTGTTTAAACCTGAATATAAAGCCTAAGGAAAATGATAAGGTAAGAAATTAGCTTTTCTGGATATAAAGTAAACAGAAATGCAGCATAGAGTAACTCATTGGTTTAAAGTCAAACTATTTCTCCAAAACATTCTAAGCATTTCCTTACAATGTGTATTATTCTCAAGAAGGGAATGGGGAATGTGAGAAGATGACTAACGAAGTATTGTCTTCAAAAATACGTAATTTGGATTTACCTCTTTATTTCATTATAGGCACTTTGGATAAAAACTTTTTGAATAATTGATTTCCAGGTAAGGTATAATATATCCTAATTGCATATACCAAACTACATTCAGAAAATGATATATAGTGATTGAGGAAAGAAAACATATTCAACAAATAGCAAAAAGTATATACCAATAGGGATACTATTTTAAAGAGGGCATTGAAAATACTCTAATATAATAATTAATTGGATTGAACAATTTCACATTGACAGCAATTAACTAGAATACTTTAATTTTAATTGGACAAGATAGTCTTTCTAAATGAGCAAAATCTCCTTTTACTTTATTAGGGAAATAACTGAACAAAAAGTGGAAATTAACATATGAATCTAGAACAACTGGATTGAATTTTTGTCTTCTTATTTTCAAATATTAATTTCACAAGGTATTTTATTATGTTATACACATATCCATATAATGTAGCTTGCTAAATTTTGTTCATTTTTTGAATTTCATTATCTTATTTTTATACTTTTATTATGTTATCATGCTAACATAAATTATTTGAACGTATATATTTTACAATATTTCTCTTCATCTCCTCTCTTACTTTTTTTTCCAAATTTAATCAGTTCCACCTTTTATACCTTGGTCATCCATTTTATTTTCTAGGTCTAGATTCTGCATATGAGAAATCTAGAATTTGTTTTTTACAGTATGGCATATAGCTTTAATATGAATTTTTCTTCTATGTTTTTTCTTGAAGATAATAAGATTTCATTATTATGTCTGGCTAAGTAATATATCATTGTGTGTATATATATTACAATTTCTTTATTTAATGAGTGATTAAGGGATATGTAGATTAATTCTATAGTTATTTATGTTTTATTATGTGGGAGAAAGAAGGATGGAAATAATGAGGTTTGGACTGAGAAACATGCTCTTTAAGGCAGGCACTCTAGTATTTGAAACATCCTCTCAGCTGCTCTTTCATAAGTATTTCAATAATGCACTATATCTAAAAAATAAAATTTAATTACATTTGCAAAATGTGCTTTTTCAGTATCTATATTGTTATTTATTACAGTGTCACATTTAGTATGTCATGTGAATATTGGGGTGTATGTAAGCATGAAAATGCATGCATGTTTTTATTTGTAGATGAATCTAAGGAAACTGAATTTATGTGATATAAAGTAAGTTGCTAATTTGATGTATATGTCCAGTTTGTGGAGTGTGATTTCAAAATCACATTTTGGTAGGTTTCATACCGAGTAAGTAGATGTTTCTAATCTAAAATCATAAGGACTATAACAGTTACTATGTTTCATAATTATTCAATGTTATTACTCCAGACATTGTAATAAGTGAAAAAATTGCTTAAAAGTATGATGGGTCAGTAGTAAGCCTTTAGAAACTATATATTTTCCTGAAAATCTTCAGATGTACTCTTTGGATATTAATTACAAATATATTTATAAACATACAGATATAATATGATTTTACATATGTTAATATGTGTATATAGTGTAAATATATATTTAGTTATATTTAAACTTGTATTATAAATATTCATTTATATTCAATTCATTCCATCATATATATACTGTGTGTATGTATATGTATAAGGGTGTATATATATATATATATATATATATATATATATATGGTGTATATATATATATAGGGTGTATATATATATATATATAGGGTGTATATATATATATATAGGGTGTATATATATATATATATATATTCTTTTTTTAGGTCAGTCGTGAGGCTTGAACTCTGGGCTTGGGTAGAAGTCCGAAAGGCCATGAATTTTGTAAAATATTATGAGGACATAATAGGTTAGTGAAAATGCAATGGAACAGATATATCCCATTGGCAATGTAATGTTACCATTACATGAGATACTATTGTTTTGAAGTCACAAATATTTGGTGATGCCATACAGGTGATGAGGTCACATAGGTTTGTGATTTCACAATGGGATGGGGATGTTACAATCTCCTGCCAGATCTCTAATTGACAATTATATAAGTTCACAGGGATAATGATGTATCCAAACGCATATGTTGGCACAAGTGTAATGAGTCTTAACAGGTTTGTGATGTCACAATGTTTCTCAGTGGTCATGACATCTGGCAGTGTGATGTCACAGTGTTCATCATGTCTCAGTGGATTTCTGATATCATGTTATACCTGACGTAGTATGATTTAAACAATGTATGAACTCAGAGAGGCCAAAGAGATCACACTGGCAGCATGTCAAAACATTATGAGAATGGGACAGTTTTGTGATGTCAAAGTGGGTTATTGATATCATAATGGCAATAGGTGTCATCAAGGTATTGTGATGTCATAATGGTTATGTGGTCACAATGTATTTCTGATATCAACCCACCTGCCACATTTGAAATAGAAAAAAATCGAAGAATAGGCATTCCAATGAATCTGTGACATCACATCCACAATGTGATGTTATAACACTATGATGTCATTTTAGTTTTATGATGTCACTGTGGGCTGATGTTGTCATAATGATAATGTGATGTTACACTGGTAATGATGTCACAAAGGTTTTGTGATGTTAAAATGGCATGTCTGATCTCAATAGTCATTAGCTCAAAATGAGGATATGGGTGCACAAAGGGCCTATGAAGTCACAAAGGCCGTGCTTTCTTTCAAAGCTTCAGAAGTCATAATAGGTTTGGGATGTCACCATGTGATCATGGTGACACAATGGCTATGTGATATCACAATGGATTTGTGATGTCACCACAGTGATGAAGTCACAATGGGTTAGTTATGTCTCATCAAGTTTGTAATATAACAATGATGTATACAATTTCAATATCTTCTAATTAACTATGAGGATACTGTAATAACCAGTGGGGCCAGAATTATCTGTGGGAGCCGATAATCATTTTAAATTCTTGGCCTGGCCCACCAGAGAGAGTTGGGAATGCCGCCAAAGGTGGAGGTGTCAAGCCTCACATAGTGAGCTGTCAAGAAGTGATTGAGCATTGGGCAGTTTGGGAAGTGATGTTTGAAAACTATTAGGCAGCATATCCGTTGGAGTGAGGAGGTGTACAACGTATACATAGGTTGCATTTTCAGAGCATTGGAAGGGGAGATAAAAATGGGAGCTACACGGATGGAAGAAAGTGGTGAGACAGCAGGAAGGGAAAAACCTGAGAAGAGAGGAAGTTGAGGGAGAGCAGAAGGTTGGCATGTGGTCACTGGGGCAGAGTAGGGCAGGCCTGTGGAGAGTGGAGAAGCCTAAATAGAAGAAGGAAAGGGTGGAAGGGAAAAAGGGAAAGACCAGGAAGGAAGGACAGGTCTGTAGCGAAGGAGGGAGGAATTGAAAAGTAAAAAGCCTTGCCCATGTTGTTTTTGAGCTTTGGAGATAAAAAAATTTTTGGTTGTTTCTTTGCAGACCGGTGGGGCTGCCTATTGGAGGTCTGAGGTTTGGTGGTCAAGGTTGCTCTTTGACCTGTGTACCCAGTCCAGGATAAGGTAATCACAGTCCCCTTTCTAGTGTAAATTGGTTTATTATATTAAATGTGACACGATTGTTTGTCTCATTGGTGTTGAGGTCATAAGAACACGAGTTCACAGAAAAAGCTCGAAGTCTCAAAGGCCATGGATTTTCTAAGATGTGATGTGGCCATAGAGGTTTGTAAAAACACAATTGGACAGTGATATCACAATGGCAATACCATAATATCATGTCAAAATAATGCTTTGATACCACAATTAGTTGTTGATGCTATTCTCGTGATGAGGTCACAATAAGTTTGTGAAGTCACAATGGGTTCATGATGCCAGTGTGGCATGGCAGATCTCAATTGTCATTAATTGACAATAAATATATGAGTTCAAAAAGGGACTGTAATGTCTCCAAAGGCATGCGTTGTCACAAATGTGATGCCATTCAAAAAGTTGTGTGATGTCACAATGTGACATAATGATCATGATATCTGGCAGAATAATGTCACAGGGGATTTATGATATCACATGTCATGCCAGAAACATGAAATTGAAAACAGATTATGGGCTCACAAAGGACCTAATATATGAAAATGGCAGTATGTCACAAAACTTATAAGAACAGGACTGCTTTGTGATGGCACAGCAGGTTAATGATATAATTATGGCAATGTGATGTCACAAAGGATTGTGATATAACAATGGTTATATGGTCAAAATGGGTTTCTGACATAGAATGAATTTACAGAATAGGCCATAACACTCTTACTTCTATGATGTAACAATGTCACTGTGATTTATAATGCTATGATGCCATTGTCATTTGGTGATATCACAATGAGCTGATGGTGTCATAATGACAATTTGATGTCACTGCTGATTTATGGTGTTACAATGGTTATGAGGTCACACTATATTTCTGATATCAACACACAGGTCAAAATTGAAATAAAATGAAAAAGCCGGGCATGGGTGACTCATGCCTGTAATCCTAGATACTCAGGGGCCTGAGATCTGAGGATAGCAGTTCAAATCCAGCTCAGGCAGGAAAGTCCATGAGATTTATCTCCAATAAAACCACTATAAAACCAGAAGTGGCACTGTGGCTCAAGTGATAGAGAGCTCATCTAGAGCTGAAGAGCACAGACAGCACCCAAGCCCAGAGTTCAAGCCCCATGACAGGCAAAAAAAAAAGATTAAAAACAGGCATTCACAATCTGTCTATAGCATCACAATGACAACGTGATCTCATAATGTTATCTTGTCATTGTAGTTTTGTGATGTCAAAAGTAGTTGAGGCTGTCATAATGACAATGTTATGTCACACTGGTAATGTCACAAATGGCATGTTTGATATCAATTGCCAGTTCATAATGAGGGTATAGTTACACAAAGGGGCTGTGGTGTCACAAAGGCCATGTGTTTTTTCAAAGGTGCTGAGGTCCTAAAAGGTTTGGGAAGTTGCAATGTGATAGTGATGTCAAATGGCAATGAAATCTCACAATGCGTTTGTGATGTGACATTGGTGATGAAATCAAATAGTTTTGTGAAGTCACATCTCATAATCACATAACCAATTTTAGTTGTACTATATCACAATGTGGATATGAGTTCACAGAAGAAGACAAATAAAAAAGGCCATGAATTTTCTAAAATGCTATGAAGACATACTAGGTTTTTGAAAACACAATGGAACAGTGATATAACAATGGCAATGTGATATTGCAATATGATGACTTAATAATGTTTTGTTATCACAATTGGTGATGACACACTAGTGACGAGTTTGCAAGAGGTGTATGATGTTACAATGGGTTGGTGATATCAAATGGTGACATGTGATCTCAATCGTCATGAACTCACAATGAGTATATGAGCTCACAACGGGACTGTGATGTCTCCAAAGGCATGCGTTGTCACAAAAGTGAAGTCCTAACAGGTGTGTCTTGTCAGAATGTGACAAAATGCTCATAATATCTATCAGTGTCATGTCACCATGATGTAGATGTCACACTGGATTCGGGTATCTCATTTCATACCTGAATTGAGTATGAGAGGATTATCATTTCACAGTGGTTTAGTGATATCACTATGGAAATGTGGAGTCACAAAGGGATTGTGCTACCACAATGGCTATTAGATCACAATGTGTTCTTACTATAGTAGGTTTGTGCTGTCACAATTGGCTGGAAATGTCACAATGGCATGCCGAATCTCAATTGTAATTAATTCACAATGAAGATATGAGTTCAGAAAGGGACTGTGTTGTTCCCAAAGACCTGTGTTGGCCCAAATGTGATGAAGTCCTAACAGATTTGTGAGTTCACAATGTGACACCAGGGTCTTGATGTTTATCAATGTGATATCACAGTGGTCATGATGTCAGAGTCAATTTCTGATACAATATTTCATACCTGAATTATTATGAGTTTGAAAACAGATTCTAAGCTTACTAAACGCCTAAAATATCCTAATGGCAGCATATCACAGAAGTTATGACTAAAAACTCATGCTCTTTGGAGCTTTATTCTTTCTTTGAAATTGTATCCTCATTATGAACTAGTAGAAATTGAAATTGGACATGTCATTTTAATATTAGAAACTCATAGTGACAATAGTGACATCACAAACTCATTGTGACCTCATCACTACTGTGACATCACAAACCCATTGTGACATAAAATTGCTGTTGTGCCTTCACATTCACATTGTGACATCACAAAGCTACTGTTAACTCAGCACCATTTAAAAGACACATAACCTCTGTGGCATCACAGACCATTTGTTTACCTATATCTTCATAGCGAACTAGTGAAAATTGTGATCACACATAGCATTGTATCATCACAAATACTTTGAGCAAAAATTGTGACTGTGAAATCACATTGTCATCATGACACCATCATCTCATTGTGACATCACCAAATCCCAATGACACTATATCATGTTTTTCTTTTTTTTTTTCTTCTGTGCATTTTTTATTGTAGTATAGTGTACAGAGGGATTACAGTTACATGAGCAAGGTAATGTGAATGCTTATTCTTGGATTTCAGTCTATTTCAAATGTGCCATGTGGGTTGATATCAGGAAACCATTGTGAACTCATAATCTTTGTCACATCAAAATCTCTTTGTCACAGCACATTGCCTTTGTTACAACACTAACCCACTGTGACATCAAATACCTCTCCTGTCCTCATAACTTTTGTGACATGCCATTGTGATATCTTAGGCTTTTTGTGAGTTGAAAATCTGCGTTCGACCTCACATTTCAGATATGACATGAGATATCTAAAATCCAGTGTAACACCATGATATCACACTGCTGGACATCATAAAAATTGTGTCACTTTGTGACATCTCAGACCTGTTATTTCTTCACCTTTTTGACTACATATACTTTGGTGACATCAGAATCCCTTCCCAAACTCATATACTCATGCTGAGTTAATAACAATTGAGATCCCACATGCCATTGTGCCATCACCAACCCCTTGGGACATGTCAAATCTATTGCAACCTCCTCATCAGTATGGCGTCACCAATTGTGACATCAAAACATTATTATAACATGATGTTGAGACATCACATTATCATTGTGAAATCACTGTTCCATTGGGTTTTCAGATAGTATGACCTCATACTGTGAAGCTTCTCCTATCACCTGGTATACTCATATTCAATTATGAGTAATTGAAATTAGGTATATCATTCAGAAATTACAAACTGTGACATCACAAAACCATTGTGACCTCATCACCACTGTGACATTAAAAACCCAATGGGACATCTCATTTCCATTGTGACATTACAGATCACATTGTGCCATCCCAAACCTATTATGACCTCTTAATACCTTTGAAAACACACATGGCCTCTGTGACATCACAGAACTTTTTTGTATTCATATCCTCATGGGAAACTAATTACAACTGACATCAGACATACCATTGAAACATAACAAATCCTTTCTGACATCATCATAATTGTGACATCATGTTGCCATTACACCATCAGCTCATTTTGACATGTAAAACTACAATGCCATCATGGCATTGTAACATTACATTGTCATTCTGATGTGATAGACACATTGTGTTTGCCTATTATTTTATTTGATTCTACTACTAATGTTGCATGTCAGTTGATATCTGAAACCCATTGTGAGTTTGTGACCATTGTGATATCACGATGCCTTATTAGCATCACATTGCCATTGTGATGTCACATTGCCAAATTGATGTCACAAAAGGATTTTGATGTGACAATGGTCATGATATCAAAATGAGTCTCTGATATCAACCCACATGCCACATTTCAAATACAATGAAATCACAGATTAGGCATCCATAATGTGTCTATGTTATCACAATGACATAATGGCAAATGCTATAATGTCATTGTCATTTTGTGACATCACCATAAGCTAAAAATCTCATGAAAACAATGTGATGTCACACTGGTTATGATATCACACAGGGTTTATAATGTTCAATGTTTATGAGGTCACAATGTGTTTCTGATAGCAAGTGATATGCCACATTTGAAATAGAATGAAATCACAGGATATACAATCACAATGTGTCTGTGACAGCTTTCTTTTTTTTGGAGGGAGGGGTCCTGTCATGGGGCCTGAATTCTGGGCCTGGGCACTGTCCCTCAGCTCTTCAGCTCAAAGCTAGCCTTCTACCACTTGAGCCACAGTGCCACTTCTGGCTTTTTTCTTTTTGCTTATGTGGTGCTGAGGAATGGAACACAGGGCCTCATGCATGCAAGGCAAGTGCTCTACCACTGAGCTACCTTCTCAGCCCCTATGACAGTAAAATGAAATGCGATGTCATAATGCTATGATGTCACTGTAATTTGGAGATGTCACAATGAGCTGATGGTATCATAATGACAGTCTGATGTCACAGTGGTGATGATGTCACAAAGGGTTTGTGATGTCACACTCTATGTCATGTCAGATCTTAATTGCCATTAGTTTATAGTGCGGATAAGAGAATGAAGTCACAACATACACAAATGAACTGTGATGACACAAAGGCCATGATTTTTTGTCAAAAGTGCTAAAGTTCCTAACAAGTTTCGGTTGTAAAGTGTTAATTGAAGAGCTAAAGTAACTCATTTTAAGATCAAGCCCCCTGAGCTGTGCTGCCCTCAGAGTAGCGTCCTGAGCTGTGCTGCCCTCAGAGTAACTCCCAAAGAGAGCTGTGCTGCCAAAGAAAAACATAGCTCTCAGGAAAACAGCAGGTTGCCACCAACCCTGGCCACCCTTAAGGAACAGAACAGTTGCCAAGGTGTTGCATCAGAAAAAGGGAAGTGCAGTCAAGGTGGACTTAAACCCCCTGAACTTGTGAACTTGCTTGTGTGGAAAACCCCTGAACTTGTAAACTTGTTTGATAGTATAAAAGCTGTGCTAATTTTGTGCTTGGGCCTCTTAGTGGCACTGGTTACCAAGTGTGTGGAGGACCAAGCTCGAGCATACAATAAATGACTCTTTGCTGTTTGCATTGATCGTGGTCTCTGGTGGTCTAAGAGGGGGTATCTGAAAATCGGGTACTTCATTAATGATATAAAAATGGGTTAGTGATGTCAAAACTAGTTTGTAATATCACACCTTATTTCAAATTTCAATTGCTACAAGTTCACAATGATACAAGTTCACAGAAAGAGTTTGATGTCCCAAAGGCCATGAATTTTCTAAGATGTGATGAGGTCATAATAGGTTTGTGAAAACATGATGGTACAGTAATATCACAATTGCAATATGATGTCAAATTATAATGTCATAAGAGTGTTGTTATGTTACAATTAGTTGCTGATGCCATAATAGTGATGAATTCAAAATGGTTTTGTGATGTTGCAGTAGATTGGTGATGTGACAATGTCATTTCAGAACTCAATTGTCATTAACTCACAATGAGTATATGAGTTTAGAATGGGATTGTGAGGATTGCAAAGGTATTTGTTGGCACAAATGTGATGAAGTCAGAACAAATTTGTGATGTGACAACAGAACAGATTTGTGATGTGACAATGTGACAGTGTAATGTCTAGCAGTGTGATGTCACAATATTCATGATGTCACAGTATATTTCTAATATTTCATGTCATACCTGAAATAATGAGGTAGAAAAGAGGTTGAGCTCTCAATGGACCTAACATTACACAGTGGCAACATGTCATAAAAATTATGAGGACAGTGCCACGGACCGGATGACGGAGGACACCTAGGGGAGGAACTGGAATAGGTGGGGAGATGGCAAACAGACAACCCACACACAAGAGGAGTGGATGCTGAGTGCGATTTAATGCAGAGGATAACAGACTTTTATAGCAAAAATTCTCCATAAGAAAGGGCAAAAGGTTACACAATCTTGCTGCAGGGCTTCATTCTTGGGTGGTCACCAGCTGGTCTCCTGATAGGCACTTGTCTCCAGCTTATCTCTAAGAAATACAATGGGTTTCGATGTTTGTCACCAATTAACCATTGCCTTCTTTTATAGAGGCCTTAACTGTCCCATAAGATCTTTCCTGTTCCTTCTTTAGTAGTAAGCACCAAGGAGACAAAGATCTAGCAAGTCTCTTAGTAAATAAAAGAGAGTAACAGGAAATTCTTTCTCCTAAGTAGTTATCTCAGCAATTGCCATACATTCTTTCTGTTCTAGCCGTGCCTACAGCTTCTTGTAAATCTCTTACAAACAATTCCTTCTGCTGAAGTGACTTTGTGAAACCCTCAATACTTTTATATTTACTTATGACTTGTCTACTAGCCTCCATAAGAGGGGCTTCCAGGGTAGCACTTAACTCTGGTGAGTTAGTCATATTTTTAAGACACTCATCAGATATTGGAGTCGTCAACACTCTTAAGAAAGAGCTTTGAATAAGGGGACATTGACAATGAGTAAGTACAAAGAGGAGTAGAAACAGTAAAAGATTAATAGGCACTCTTATACAGTGAAGAAAAGAAAAGCAGAAACACATCTTTCCCAGGGGTTTGCCAGCCTTTCCAGGAGGTAGGCCTCTTTGAAGCCCAATTCTCAGGTTTGAACGCAGGTTTCCATGCTAAGCAGACTCCACTGGAGTAGGCGTGGCAGGACAGGATATGTTTGAGTTGTCACATTGTTTAGAGATATCATAATGGCAATGTTATGTCACAAAGGGATTCTGATGTCAAAATGGTTATGAAGTCAAAATACGTTTTTGATATATAACCACATGCAACATGAGTCAAGCGGAAAAGGTCAGATAATGTGATGTTAGGAAAATGAACCCTTAGATAGGTATTCAAATGTGTTTTTTTTTTATTTCATGCATTTGTTTCTAACGCATTTATAAGATTATCTCTTTGTTGCTTTGTATGTCCCTCCCCCACAGTATAACCCCTGCTTTTACTATACTTGATGTCAGTATAACTTGTGGAGGAGATGGGGAAAAACAAGTCGTTTAAGGATACAGGTGGACCTGTTGCAACAATGAGAAGTGCAAGTTGTCATGTCGAAAACGAGCTTTACAACGTTGGTGCGGGGGGAGGAGGATTGGTTGGTGGAGGTAGGGGGGGAGGTAGAGAAGGGATGTGAAGGGTAAACAAAGGAGGAGGCTGCAATGCTTGATAAGAAATGTATGCATTATCCTGCCCATGTAATTATAACCCCTTTGTACAGTAGTATGTTCACAAAAAATAAATTAAATTAAAAAAAAGAAATATAATGAAATCACATAATAGGCATTCATAATGTTTATATGATGTCACAATGACAATGTAATATAATAGTGGTAAGATGTCATTACAAATTTGTGATGTCACAATGAGCTGATGTTGTCATTATGACAATGTACTTTCACAGTGATGATTATATTATAAATGCTCTGTGATATTACAATGGCATATCTGACATTTCACAACGAAGATATGGATACACAAAGGGACTGTGATGTCACAAAGGCCACGTGTTTTTTTCCAAAGCGCTAAAGATGTCATAATGGGTTTGGGAGGTCTCAAGGTGATTGTAATGTCCCAACAGCAATGTGACATCACAATGGCTTTGTGATGTCACATTGATAGTGAGGTCACAATGGACAGGACAGGTTTGTGATGTCACAACAGGTTAATGATATCACAATGGCACTGTGATTTGTCACAAAGGGAATTCTCATGTCACAGTAGCTTTGAGTTCACAATGGATTTCTGATATCCACCAATATTGCTCCCTTGAAATAGAATGAAATCACAGAATAGGCATTCACAATATGTCTATAATGCCACTATGACATATGATGTCATAATACTATGATATTTACATTTAGTGATGTCAAAATGACATGTCTAATCTTATTGGTCATTAGATTACCATGAAGATCCCAAAGGTTGCTATGTGGTGAGTCTTTTAAAAGCCACATTGTGCTGAGTCCATTACACAGAGTTATTTGTGCTATTTTTTAAAGTGTGCTGTGTGCTGTCATTCCAAAGGGTCCTATGTTCTGAGTCCTTGAGAGGTAGATATCCCCGACAATCTCTCTCTCTCTCTCTCTCTCTCTCTCTCTCTCTCTCTCTCTCTCTCTCTCTCTCTCTCTCTCTCTCTCTCTCTCTCACTCTCTCTCTCTCTCTCTCTCTCACACACACACACACACACACGCACACACACACACACACAAATACAGAGGGTCATCGTGCACCTGCTTGGTGTATGGGGTGGATGGAGAAGATTCTCCCCCAGTGGTTGGACTGAGGGGAGATTCGATCACCCTGGGCAGCTGCTAGGGTTGGGGTAAGCCCTGAGATGAGGTGGGGCTGCTTCTGTCATGGCCTGGTAGCCTTATGGCAGACTCGGGGCAGCACAAGTCTAA